>NC_137815.1:10308032-10883032 GCF_963921795.1 Nannobrachium achirus
GAGTGGTTCCCATGACATCACAACATACAATCCCTTTCATGCCCATACATAGAGATCCCTATCTAAACCAGCCACACAGATATGGGCCATGTCTTGGCCATCTGGCCAGTGATGCATATCGATGACATCAGGGATCTTCACATATGGGCATAAAAGGGATTCTGGGGAACAATAATAACCATCATAACTATAGTATAACCAGTAAGACTCCCTAATCGGGAGATAAGCGACCGTTGGTCGCTTATCTCCACAAATAGGCCAAAAGTTTGTTTTACCAATTATCAAGACATACGGGCAGTTGACAGTTTGCCATGGTTACTCATTGAAGTTGAATCTCCATATATGGAGATAACCTACGCATCACACTAAGTCTGACCTCACCAGCCCATATTTGGGCATGAGCAACTTATGTCTCCATATATGGAGATATGATGACATCACACAGTCCTCAGCCGATGATGTGGCGTGATGTCATACAATACACAAACGAGCCCTACAGTATAAAGGGGCAATTCTTGCCAGGAAAGAAGCATTTCTTCGACTCAGACCTTATCGCCAGGGTTGGCTATAGCAGCTGTCGGTAGATAATGCCGGTCTTATATAAGGGTCATTTGTGTACGGTGTGATTTGCCATGGTTACTCATTGAAGTTGAATCTCCATATATGGAGATAACCTACGCATCACACTAAGTCTGACCTCACCAGCCCATATTTGGGCATGAGCAACTTATGTCTCCATATATGGAGATATGATGACATCACACAGTCCTCAGCCGATGATGTGGCGTGATGTCATACAATACACAAACAAGCCCAGATATGAGCAGGGCAAAGGTGTGACGTGTGACGTGACGGACGTGACGGACGGCCGGTGGAGGTTTTGATACTAAACCACCATAACTATAGTACCAGTAAGACTCCCTAATCGGGAGATAAGCGACCGTTGGTCGCTTATCTCCACACACTGCTGACATCAGTATGACATCACACCGTACACAAATGACCCTTATATAAGACCGGCATTGTCTGACCTCACAAGCCCCATATTTGGACACGAACAACATATAACTCCATATGTTAAACAGTTGGTTGCTAGGGTAAAAAACATGGTTGCTATGGTAAACAGCTGGTTGCTAGGGTAAACAGTTGGTTGCTAGGGTAAAAAACATGGTTGCTATGGTAAACAGTTGGTTGCTAAGGTAAAAGAAACATGGTTGCTATGGTAAACAGTTGGTTGCTAGGGTAAAAAAAATGGTTGCTATGGTAAACAGTTGGTTGCTAGGATAAAAAAACATGTAACATGCAAAGGTGTGACGTGTGACGTGACGGACGTGACGGACGGCCGGTGGAGGTTTTGATACTAAACTGCGACCTTACGGTCGCAATAATAACTAAACCTCAGGGTGACATGCGACCTCGCCCTAAATGGCAAGGTCGCGCCAATTCTTGCCCATTTGGCCAGTGATTTATATGTGACCAGTTACTCATATATGGAGACCCCTGCATGATAGTCATCAATGTTATTAGTAAGGGGATTTTATAAGATATTTGACCAATCTGCGAAGTTAATCGTTACCAAGAAATGTCTCCACCAATGTGTTTCTAAAGGTGTGTAATAATATGTACTAAAAGGTTGAAATTCAACTCCCGGGGGAAACCTCATAAAAAAATGATTTGTGTTTGTGTCCCATTAATTTACTATACAGGGAAAACATACAAAAAATAAATCTGCTTTAAGTAACATGTGAGTGGTCCAACTAGGGGTTTTTCATGATGCTGAATCCATTGCAAGCATTTGTTTTGCACGAAAAACATTCCTTGGGCTAAAATCGGACCCACAAAACCATGGTTTAGTGATGAATCATCACTTCACCGTTTTGTGGGGGCCATTTGTAGCCCATGGAATGTTTTTCGTGCAAAACAAATGCTTGCAATGGATTCAGCATCATGAAAAACCCCTAGTTTGACCCCTCACATGTTACTTAACACTTTCCAAGCCACGGGGAGCCCCTTAATATTAAAACCGTAATATACCGGACATCTGAGCAAGGAGTCTCAGCCGCGTCGTCTTTTCCCGTACTGGGTCATTAAAACCTAAATAAATTATTTTTATCCGAAAATCGGCGATCGTCTAACCTTCCCTAGTCACCACTCGTGCATCGATAGCGCATGGCTGGTCTGAGATGAAGCAGAAGTGACGTCAGCTCCACTCCTTCTCAGAGGCTCCTTGGCAGCACCCATTTACTGTTTATACACGAGTGCTTCTACAGCAGCAGTGCAGCGGGCTATGCGAGCAAAACTGTTCATATCTACTCTTGAGTCATCCGTGGATCATTTGAGCCGACATTTACGTGAACGGATCGCGCACGCGAAACGCACGGGAGTATGATGCGTCGGCCGAAAACCCCACTCTAAGCCAATGCAGATTGAAGATTTTCATTGGGAACTGTGGTGAGTAAAACAACGGCGATCGCGGTATGGTAATGGGGGATGAAGACCACGTGATATAGCGCTGGATGTCTGGTAAAATGAATGCGGTTCGGATCATAATATAATAATAGAAATTTCACGGCTAATCTACAACAAGCCATTCTATTTCGGCTAGGAAAGTGTTGTTTAAAGCAGAATTATTTTTTGTATTTTTTTCCTGTTTAGTAAAGTTAACTCATACAGTGCCATCCGGCCACAAGGGGCGCTAGAGTGCCAGAAATTTCTCCATAGACCTTCTTTATAGCTTTTGTCGACCCTCTCCCAACTGGCTTGTGTTTTCACTCCAGTCAATGCTATGGGTGACGAGAGGAGGAAGCTAGCTGACACGTAGCCAATTAGAAGCCCGATCTAAAGCTATTTCAGCCGCAAAAAACTTTCTCTTTGGGTCTGGGAACACAATCCGGAGAAAATCCTGTCTAAATATGTGATTTATTATTGGAGTGGGCGGCGCGATGCGGCCGTTAGTGCGAATACGGCCCGTGGATGGCCGAGTCTAAGTCCCGGGCATGGATGGACGTCTAGACCGGGGCTTCGTTGAGGCCTCCGATTAAGTAATTCATTTTATTAAATATCCCGGACATGTTCGGGATAGGCACCCTGGAATACGTCCCGGTACCGGTACCGGTACCGAGGTTTTTTTTGGGGGGCTCTAAACTTTATTTTAAACCATTTTCAATGGAATAAATCGTCGGAGCATCTAGCGTCTCTCGTTGGTGAGCGCTGGGCGAGCCGGGACCACCCACGTTGCTCCAAGCAGCTCGGGGTAAGTAAAATAGCAAATAAAAAATTGTTTTTGATCCCGAACATCCCGAACATGTTCGGGATAGGCACTTAAAGGGTTAATGGGACACAAACACGAATATTTTTTTTTATGAGGTTTCCCCCGGGAGTTGAATTTCAACCTTTTAGTACATATTATTACACACATTTAGAAACTCATTGGTGAAGAAATTTCTTGGTAACGATTTACTTTGCAGATTTTCTTATGTTCCCCTTATATATGTCAAAACATGCCCATATATGGGCATTACCAAATATGGGCATTCCCAGATATTCACTCACGCTTTATTTTGAAGAGCCACATGGGAAGCCAAGGTTTCTAACATTTCTAGCTGTTGCTGCTGCCGCCGTTCACTCACGCTTTATTTTGAAGAGCCTCGGAAGCTTTGTGCGTGTGCACGTAAGTGTCCACTGACGATTGAGGAAGAAAATCCATTTGTTTACAAACGCTCGCGAAATTAAAATCCAAACCGCGGCCGACCATCACGGTAAAGTGTCGCTGTGAAAACAATCAGATCTCTGCTTCCCTGGCGTTCTTTTCACCTCATTCATGGATAAAGCCCTTTTTATGTTTCAGCCTAGAATGGAAATCAATGTAGCCAGGTCGTGCCATTTTCTCTCTCTCTCTGAGCTACGGGGTGACGTATGGACTAGGGTCATTCACAGGGCACGCAGCATGCACGTAGAGCTGTACAGTTAACCCCTTGTTGTCTCGTTCAGGAACGAGACAACTCCTTTTGGCAGAGTGACCCCTAGTGGACTTATCACGTTACTGAACAAGTTTTTCAAGAGGTCACAGGCTCGCAGCTGTTTCGTTTTACTGTGGATTGGAGCACTGGGCATTGCCTCATCATGAAAAATTTACAAATTAGACAAAATAACACACACTCACAGACACAAGCATTCAGAGATTTAGCTTTGTTATTGATAGATATATTATGTCATAATTTATTTCCTGCATTATTTCATCCGCGGTTATCCAAAATTAATTAATAAATATAGCTGCAAGCAGCGATAAAGTGTCCAAGGCATAAAAAGCAGGAAAGCAAAAAGGCATCAAGGGAAAGCAAAGAAGACATCAAAGAAAAACTAGAAGCAGTGTTCTTCCGAACAGGACTCCAGCAGGTCACGTATGTTTTTTTTGGCCTAGTGGTGACTCTATAATAGGCCAAAGTGAAAAGGGTAGGCCTACCACGTGTTCTTGGGCCTTTCACGGCAATCGGACGCTGCATGTGTGTGTTTTGCAAAAATGTACCCGCTGGTGGCGCTATAACAGGCCAATGTGAGAAGGGTGGCATCTGTTCCTTGGCCTAGTGGGAATGTGTGTGCAAAATCTCACACACATAGCAGGCTGCGTTTGAGACATTTTGTTCAAAAAAGGAACAATCCTGCAAACCTTGGAATTCAATGTTAGCCAATTAGATAGAATATGATATCTGACAAATCCGTCATGATTACATCACTGTAGAGATACTGTGTACTGGTTTGTGGGATTTTCGGATAAAATCTGAAGATGTAATATCGAAGAATACTGTAAGTCGGCCTTCTGGTGGTGCTATAAATGGCAGATGTGAAAAATGCAGGGCACAGGTTTTTCCTTGGCCTCTGGGAAGTGTGCATACAAAGTTTTACACTAATCGGTGGTTATAGGTAAAAGCACAAATTGGCCTCTACACAACATGTATGCAAAAGACTATAGGCCTATATGCAACAGACATAAAATAGTGTGATACTATTCACCTGGACAGTTTATGATGCTGTACATAGTAAGCCTTGCCAAGCCATGATGCCCATATGACTCGGCCGAGCCATGAGGCTCATAGGGCAGGAGCCTCTCCTGTTTCTGTAGAAGGAAGGCAGCTTGATGTACAAGTACACCCCCCTGACATGACGCTAGCATGTCGCAGGGACTTACCCCCAATCCAACCCTTGATGCTGAGTGCCAAGCAGGGAGGCACTGGATCCCATTTTTTGGAGCCTTTGGTATGACCCGACTGGGGTTTGAACCCTGATCTCCCCGTCTCAGGGCAGACACTCAAACCACTAGGCCACTGAGCTGGTACATGATATCATTGTAATCCTTGGGCATCACAACATACAGTAGGTGTAGACATCACATAGTTTGTATTATAATGCTTGGTTCAGGAGTTATGATGCAAAATACCTTTAGTAATGGCGGATATAAAAATATGCATCAAGGAGGGGCATTTTTGGAAAGGCTCCATAAGGACCCAAACTGTACAAGTCTAACAAATGTAATTGTTTTATGCTTATATCAACCCCAGGCGGGATTTGATCCACCAACCTTCTGCATAAAAGGCATACTATGCTCTAACCGCTAGACAGCCACACATTTGGGGTCAGTCATGTTTGTTAAAAAAAGAAAAAGGTTCCATGTTGGCTGAGTGCCTTCGATTAAACAATGATTCAATAGCCATTGCCACAGTATTTTATCGATGTTCCATATTTTGGAGGCTACTAAAAGTAATCTAAGAGTAAATGTAACCTGAGTATTTGACATTTTTATGTGATCGTATTCTTTCACTCAGCATAGGCACTAACCATTGGCTGATGCACATACATGACAGTCATGTTTAGAAACAAAAAAAGTTCCATGTAATGTACTTAATATATATTGTGGGGGCTGAGACCAAACCAACACTCAGAAACAATTGAACGGTGTAGCCACACTGGCACATTTATTTAGAAAAAGGAGGACAAGCAGCAGCGGAGCTCTGCTCCGTAAAGTAGGTAGTAAGTACGAATGAAGTAGATAATCAAATGAGGAATTAAGTATTAGTAGTAGTAGTTCACCCCAAAATGACTCTTTACTCAGGCCATGGAGACTTGAGTTCAATAATATGTTTAGTTTTTTGTCGCATTCCTAAAAATATTTGCTTTCAATAAATGTACCCCTATTGTCTCCGGAAGGGGACCCACATGCACTTGGCCCAGGGGTGGGCGTTGCCTTCTCCAGCCAGCTCTGAAACAAAAATGTCATTACTTCAAAACATGAATACTTCAGAAGTGAATAATTAAAATTCAGGCCCATGAATTAAATACAGTTGGGTGTCCAATGTAAAAAAAAATATTATACAGTAAAAAGGTCTTATTTGGGATGTTCCATTTAGGCAGGGTGTTTAACTTACTTGTACTACATTACTATTGTATTGACTATACTTGTACTGTTCTCCATTTTGTCTAATAAAATAATCAAGCGGTTTGAGCTTGTGGCTCTGCATTTGTTTGGTCCCAAACAAATGCAGAGCCATTCCATGTTAAATCCCATGTTAAAGTTAGCCTTTTTGCTAAATCACCAAACAACTAGCAGACACATTTCAACACACTTTAGCAAAACTAACCAACCAAGCCATTGACAATAAACCATTGCACTGTTAACTCACTGCTGAGTAGATGGGCACATAATTTAGTATTGAAGGCAGCAGCATCCAGCAGCATGCAGCTTCCAAACAAACTGAGTGAGGAGGAAGTGGCCTCACCTCAACCGTTATTTATACTCTCTTGCTTAACAAGGTTGCCATGTTTGGTTGGGTTGCAATGTTTGGTTGCAATACCAGGGTTTTCACGGCTATATTTTGTGAAATGCATTTTAAATGCATGAGGTAAGGCTTGAACCGGGGACTTCTGGAATGATGACCAAAGGCCTTACCAGGTGAGCTATGCACAGCTTGCATAAAACTGCAATATTGATTGAATTATTAAAAAAGCATGTTTCAATTTAAAAGAAATCCGATCTGACCAAAGTTAATGTAAAAAAAGTTCTGTGCACGTGACGCGAAAATTCCGGAATAAAAGCGGGTTTAAGCGTTTTACAAACTGCTCAAAATGGCGGAAAATCGAGGGGCGGAGCTTAATTAACAAAGACACAGATGTCTTCTGCTTGTAAGCAAGTTGCATGTATTCAAACGAAACGCGGCATGACTTATGCCCCTTTAAAGTTTGAGTTTTCAAACGCTTCGTATAGCGCCCCTCTTTGGCCAATTGGAGTAAGATTGCTTTCAGTGATATTTGGACTAACCCTCTACATATTTGCCAAATGCCATGAACGTGTCACTTTGCATGTATGATTTAGAAGCAGAAGAATAATTTGCATAAAACTGCACTATTGAGTGAATTATTAAAAAACATTTTTTTGCTTGCTTTAAAAGAAATCCGACCAGGCAGTTTGACCGTATTGGTCCAAAGTTCATGTAAAAAAAGTTTTGTGCACGTTACGCGAAAATCCCAGGAGGAGATAGATTTTGACTGTTTTTCATATAATTCAAAATGGTGGGAGAAGTAAAGGTCAAAGGTCAAAAGTCAGAGTGTAAAACTCGGCATGAGGAGACGCATGAGTGCATACAGGTTTCATTGCTGTACCTGAAACAGGGCATGAGCTATACCTGTTCAAAGTTGGAATTTTACAAAGGCTCCCTACAGCGCCACCCTTTGGCCGATTGTTGCGAGCTTTGCGTTTTAGCCGTTTGGCTTAGTCCTCTGCCATACTTCCAAGTTTCGTAAAAAGCGACTGCACGGTCTAGCCGCTAGAGAAAAAGTGGCGGAATAATAGTAATGATGAAGTCCAATATCAATGAGTGGCCCTTTGCCACTTCGTGGCCTTGGCCACTAATTATATTTGATCTATCCAAATCCAACTGCACCAATCAATGACATCAGGGATCTTCATATGTGGGCATAAAAGGGATACCCATATATGGACTGTAACTGTGATGTCACCTGTAGGGTTGCCACCTGTTCCGTATAATACGGAATCGTTCCGTATTGGACAATTAAAAGATGCGTTCCGTATTGAACCAATACGGAACGCGGTTTGTTCCGTATTTAACCAAATGCCCCATAAAGGTCTGTCACACAAACCTCAACACAGAATTTAACAATAATGAATGAAATAAAACACAGGAAAAGACAGCAAAAGGAGGGAGAGGCACGAAGGACCTTCTGTGAGGCGGCTCGCAGTCGCTGCGGCTGTGGTGCGCTCTACGCTCTGCCTATAGTGGGGTTCCGTGTACATGTAATTTTTGGTTTTCATTTTAAATTTGTGTTAAAGTTTATTTTTCACTTCCAATTTGTAGATTATGATCTATAGAACAATTTTGGTTCGAGTGTCAAGACAGTAGATTGTAGACACTTTATAAAATAGGCTATGCTCAGGTTTAGGCTAGTGAAGCCTATTCAGCCTGAAGTAAAAATGTTCAATGTTCATAAAATAGGCTATGCTCAGGTTTAGGCTAGTGAAGCCTATTCAGCCTAAAGTAAAAATGTTCAATGTTCATTGCTAATAAAGCACTTTAAACTAGGCTATGCTCAGGTTCAGGCTAGTGAAGCCTATTCAGCCTAAAGTAAAAAATGTTTAATCTTCGTTGCTAATAAAGCACTTTAAACTTTAAGTATATGACTTAATGGTTTCTTGACTACCTTCTCTTTACTGGCCACCAAGTGACCCAAGAGCCAGGTTCAAATCATTCATACATTGCTTTATTTCATACAAAATGAACTTATTCATATTTTAGAAACAATTGGCCACTTCAAACTGCAAAACAATATAGGTTATACCATGTTGTGTGTTATAGTTATAACTATTCTATGCATTTCATGGGTTTGGGACTGCATTTTTTCGCCGGCCGGCGGCTGTGCCACGCGCACGGAACGCACGCACCGCGTGCCCGGAAGAGGTGTTCCTTATTTCAATTTCTGAAAGGTGGCAACCCTAGTCACCTGTGATGTCACAGTGACAGTATGAATATCCAGGGTTAGATTTTTGATGAGGTGATGTCACGTGACATCACTTCCTGTACTGAAGACCTTCGGTCGCAACCATCCACTTCATTAAATGTAAGCTATCAAATTACACTGTTCAATGTTAGGACTAACTTATACATAAAGTAGTGTCATCATCATTCACAACGTGTTGCTGGAGGACAAAAACACACTTCAGTCACCAGTCATGTCAGCAAGAATGTGATAAAAAATAATATTGTACTATTCCTTGTATGTTGTGGTTTGTAATGTCATGGTCCATTTAGTTCCATTTACTCTTGTGTGGGAAATCCTTTTTTAGAAAATATTTGCAGAATCTTTGTTAACACTGCAGGCCTATATAAAGTTTTGATTTGACTGAATAAAGTACTCAATAAAGTCAATCAATCAATCAATCAAGCAATCAATCAATCAATCAATCAATCAATCAATCAATCAAAAATCGAATTACCGCTAAGAATTATGCTGTGTTCCGCTGCCTATGAGAGTGTAGTCCATTTGGTTACAATTTTACACACTCAGTGTTAAATTAACACTGACAGAGTTTTCATTGAATACAATAAAGAACAAATAACACCTTTTGTTTAGTGCTTTGAATAATTTATCTTTATAACTTTATAACCATATGATCCATCATGTGCTCTGTACTTTTCTATTACTGTTGTTAGTGTTGTCCTATTTGTAGTATGTTTTGTTTTGGTCTTGTTTTGTTTGTTTTTTGTTGTTGTCTTCTTGTCTTGTTGATGTTGTGTTACCTATATGTGAAAGTTCTATGTGTATATGTATAAAATGTATGATGTTTGTCAACCTGTGGGAGCTCCTCGAAAACGAGATGATACATCTCAAGGTGTTATCCTAATAAAGAATTTCTATATGGGAGCAGTTTACTATGAAAACCTCCACCGGCCGTCCGTCCGTCACACGTCACACGTCACACCTTTGCCCTGCTCATATCTCCGCATCAGTATGACATCACACCACATGTGTACACAAACCTTTGTGTACGTTGCTGTGGCAACAGTCTGTTGTTGCTGGTTTGTTAGTGTACGTTAGCAACCACCTTAGCAACCATGGTTTTACCCTAGCAACCAACTGTTTACCCTAGCAACCAACTGTTTACCATAGCAACCATGTTTTTTTACCCTAGCAACCAACTGTTTACCATAGCAACCAGATACGCAGAGCAGGATCTCCATATATGGGCATAAACAGGTGACATCACACTGATGTCAGATACTCAGAGCAGGGATTTCTCCATAATATATGGGCATAAAAGGGATTCTGTTAGGGATCTCCATATATGGGCATAAAAGGGATTCTGTTAGGGATCTCCATATATGGGCATACAAGGGATTCTGTTAGGGATCTCCATATATGGCCATAAAAGGGATTCTGTTAGGGATCTCCATATATGGGCATAAAAGGGATTCTGTTAGGGATCTCCATATATGGGCATAAAAGGGATTCTGTTAGGGAACTCCATATATGGGCATAAAAGGGATTCTGTTAGGGATCTCCATATATGGGCATAAAAGGGATTCTGTTAGCTGTTAGTGATCTCCATATATGGGCATAAAAGGGATGCTGTTAGGGATCTCCATATATGGGCATAAAAGGGATTCTGTTAGGGATCTCCATATATGGGCATGAAAGGGATTCTGTTAGGGATCTCCATATATGGGCATAAAAGGGATTGTATCCCAGATGATGCCCTGTTAGGAGATCCACACTAACAGAATCCATGTATGGTCCTACCGACAGCTGCTATAAGCCAACCCTGGCGATAAGGTCTGAGTCGAAGAAATGCTTCTTTCCTGGCAAGAATTGCCCCTTTATACTGTAGGGCTCGTTTGTGTATTGTATGACATCACGCCACATCATCGGCTGAGGACTGTGTGATGTCATCATATCTCCATATATGGAGACATAAGTTGCTCATGCCCATATATGGGCTGGTGAGGTCAGACTTAGTGTGATGCGTAGGTTATCTCCATATATGGAGATTCAACTTCAATGAGTAACCATGGCAAACTGTCAACTGCCCGTATGTCTTGATAATTGGTAAAACAAACTTTTGGCCTATTTGTGGAGATAAGCGACCAACGGTCGCTTATCTCCCGATTAGGGAGTCTTACTGGTTTAGATTGTTATTAAAGTATTGTTTCTCGCTATCTTGTCTCTGTACAGAGCCTGATGTCAGGTTGGTGGGAGGATCCAGCAAGTGTTCTGGTAGACTGGAGATGAAACACCAGGAAGAGTGGAGACTAGTGGATGGCTATTACTGGAACCTGAAGTCATCATCTGTAGTGTGTAGACAGCTGGACTGTGGCTCTGCTGTTTCTACAGAAAGGAGTTCTGGTTCTATAGATCAACCTGTATGGAGGATTGCATCTTCCTGTGAGCCTTCACTGAGGGAGTGTGGAATGATGGGTTCTTCTACTGACAGACTAGAGGTGAACTGTTCAGGTAACAAAGACTTCAACAATGACAGTATTCTATATTTGCTGTCTTTCTACTTGCTGTGTGTGTGTGTGTGTGTGTGTGTGTGTGTGTGTGTGTGTGTGTGTGTGTGTGTGTGTGTGTGTGTGTGTGTGTGTGTGTGTGTGTGTGTGCGTGCGTGCGCGTGCGTGCGTGCGTGGTGTGATTTTATCTCAGTTAAAGATGCAGTGCCATGATTCCCCCTGTTCTAGGCTCCACCCTCTCAGATACATAACATAGGGTTGTCAATCAATTAAAATGATCTCATTTAATAAATGTAATTATGATCATAATCTCTCTCTCTCTCTCTCTCTCTCTCTCTCTCTCTCTCTCTCTCTCTCTCTCTCTCTCTCTCTCTCTCTCTCGCGCGCAGAGTCAGTGAGGTTGGTGAATGGGACTAGTTTGTGTTCAGGCAGAGTGGAGGTGAAGTCTGATCAGTCATGGCTCTCAGTGTGTGAAGGTGACTTTGACCAGCAGGATGCAGAGGTGGTCTGTAGGCAGCTTGGCTGTGGGTCTCCTTCAGTCCTCCAGGGGGCGCTCTATGGAGAAGTGAATGCTTCAATGTGGACCAAAGAGTTCCAGTGTGAAGGCAGTGAGTCTGTTCTCCTGGACTGTAGAACCTCAGACTCAACTAGAAACTCCTGCTCACCTGACAAGACTGTTGGACTCACCTGCTCAGGTAATTATTATTTATTAATTAGCCAATTCACTAATTCAGGTAATATAATAAGATTCTGCATTGTCCATTTTGTATAAATCGGTGCCACTGTGCCTTTTTTGTCAATAAAGTGTTCATTCATTGAATAAAACATCTAATTACCACTGACAATTGATTACCGCAAAATGGAATGTTCTGCTGCTTGAGAGTGTGGTCCATTTAGTTACAATTTTACACACTTGTCTCAATGTTAAATTAACACTGACAAAAAAGAAAAAAAAAAAAAAAAAGAAAACCATGCATTTGCAAAAAAAACAAAACAAAAAAAAACACACATTTTAAACATTGATTTGATGCTCATATTAACAGGAAGTATTACGTTTGTTTTTATTTTCACATGCATGCCATAAATTCCATATGGATAGACCACACATGGTTTCATCAACTTGCGACAGGCATTTCCCCTATTGAGTGAAAGATTAGCTATTTCTAGAAGAAAATACAATATTTAAGGTGTTTTGAATTTTACATTGTAGTTATAGAGGACAATTATAATGTTTTAACTTTTAAGGCATATTTGTCATATTAGCCAGGGATCCATTTAAGTGCTGAAGTTTTTTTTAAATGAAAATGGTGATTATTATTGTGATAGAGTGTCTCCAAGTGGAAGAACAGCTACTGATAAGGAACCCTATTTGCACCTATGCTGATTACCATTATCCCCTGCACCTGTTAGACAACGTGCGTATGACGTTTCACGTGCCGATTTGGAGTTAACTCTGCCCACCTCCGCCGCCATTGCTGAGGGCGACCAGTAAAAAAAGAAGGAAAAAAAAGTCTGTCTGTTAATTTAGTAATAGGTGGACAGTGCTGCATTGTCGGTGCTTTAAAGGGCCTACACCATGCTTTTAAAACTCTATTTTTTGAATAAATATATGCTCAAAATTGAGTCTTAGTCAGGTCTTAACCCTCAACAAACACTCTGACCATTCCTTTTGTTTCTACTAGCTGTGCTATAATTAGGCTCTCCAGCTGCAATACCAAAACGGCCTTTGTTTGCTCAGGGGCGCATCTAGTGGGTTTTTTCCACCCCTCCCCTCCTCTCCACTCCTCCCCGGACCCAACGTTGATAACAAATAACGTTAATATTGGGCCAATACAAAAATAGGATAATGTTGCAGCTCTGATTATAGCCTACTGTAGGCCTATGTTGTATGATATAAGCCTACTGTCAAATGACACAGGGCAACCGTTGCTAGACCAGACATTAGAGAACGTTAATCTACATTAGACAATCAACCCCACCCACATTGTATTTATGTATAATGTATAAAAATGTATGAAATATAACAGCCCATAAACCATAAAACTGTCTCCGTGACTCACAAATGGGTCCCGACCCAGTGTTTGGGAAACAGAGGGAAGCATCCATTTCATATAATAGTAAAGTACGTTCAGAATCGGCGATCGCTGTTTGGGGACAGTGAGGGGAGAGGCGGGGTGTTTTAGCCCACTCTAGCGGGGGACAGCGAAGGGAAGACCCCGGTCTTCCCTTCGCTGTGTGTGTGCCCTCTGTTGCCGGGGATAGTGAGAGGAGAGGCGGGGTGTGGAGCTCTTTCTAGCCGCAGATAGTGAAGGGAGTGGCCAGCTCCCTCTATAGCCGGGGACAGTGATAGAAGAGGCGGCGTGTTTAAGCTCTCTATAGCCGGGGATAGTGAAGGGAGGACCGGGGTGTTTTAGCTCACTCTAGCCGGGTTCCCAAACTTTTTGACCGCGGGCTCCGGGGCGCTCGCCCTGCTCACGGTGGATCTCCGTCTGGCTGCGGAGCTCCGCACCCACCCGGCCACCGCGGCTCGCTCCGCGGCGAGCATCCACCCGGCCACCACGGCGAGCATCCGCCCGGCCACCGCGGCGAGCTCCGCGGCGAGCATCCACCCGGCCACCACGGCTCGCTCCGCGGCGAGCATCCACCCGGCCACCGCGGCGAGCTGAGCTCCGGAGCTCGCCCGCGGGCCGGGGCTGGTTTGTGGTTTGTGGGAAAGGTAACTGTCCAAAATTAAATGGTAGGGTTTTGTTCACAGCCACAGACAGGACCATCGCCATTAAAAATAGTCTTTTGTTTCCTTGTTAGAAGGGACGAAGCTTGGGTCCTCGCAGTCTATAACGTCACATTTATAGTGCAATCCAGGAACGTTAAGACTTCTCCTTGGACATGTTGATAGCAAAAATGTTGATAGAATAAAAGAAGGAAATGACTCTGTCTACTATACAGGGAGGCAGAGTGAGAGAGCACTGAGTGAGCAGCCCCAGAACAGTAAGCCAGCTGCAGATGGAGGTGGAGGCTAAGCAAATTAGAAACAAATGAGGGGCTGGGTACAACAGTAGCTCTGGTTTTTACCCGAAGGGCGGGGGGGGGGGGGGATCCGTGTGACGTCACACGGACCAACTCTCAGAACAGCACTGTTCTGAGAACCCGTGGAAAGCTTTTCAACTCTGCCTTCCCAAAAACAGAGAAAGACACAATGGTCAGAAATAGGACTTTGTGAGGATAGAAGGTGCCAGTGGGACCCCAAAAAAAAGGTTTTAAAATAGAAAAAGTGAAAATTCATGGTGTAGGTCCTTTAACAAGTGCACTGAAGCATTAATATGATTATGTTCTCATTTCCAACTTGAGGCAACAGTAGGAGATCAGATGTTGCTATCAAATAAACATTTTCCAGGGACTAAATAGAAATTTAAAAAAGTGTCCCCATTATGCAAGTAAAGAACATTCGATTGTGGTTTAATAAATAGGCTTAGGCCTAAATAGATTACAGTATATTTTAATCGGCAATGCATAACGGTCTCTCTGCTGCACCGTTAAACAGTCCCGTCTTACTCACAATACAAAGTGAAGCTCACTCGACCATTTCTCTCTCTCTCTCTCTGTTTGATAGAGTTACATTTGTTTAATGCTGAGTCTCTCTCTCAATGCAAAGTGATGTTAGCTTGACCATGATGTTCTCTCTCAGATGATATGCGTCAAGAGGCAGAGTCGACTGAAGTGTCGGCTAACGCATGTTACACAGGAGGTGGCTGCGTTGCGGCCAGTAATTCTGGCATAAAATATATAGGCCATTAGGCCTATATATATATCTATTGAATATATTATAGGCTATAGCCTACAATGAGATTGAGCAAACAGTTTTGTTTTACAAAAGAGAAAATATATCTGGCGTGGCTGAACAAGGAACGCTGTCTGTCAGACAGCCCCATGATGATGTTTACCAGGATAAGAAATAACACTAGAAAGGTTGTTATTTTGAGAGAGAAATGTCCCGCAGACTGATTACATTTTGATATGGTTTATTTTGATAACTGTTGTAGCTTACAATCTATCTCAATATTACATACAGTAATAGTATCGTCATGAGTAGGTTATGTAGCCTATTATTATAAGTGACGTCCCTCGAAGATGGCGACCGGAAATACGTCATCTGGGGCGATACTCCTCCCTAACTCCGCCTTACGCACACTGCCTATACTGCCTTTGAAGTGTGCTGTCTGTGCTCAGTTCTACATGATAAGTCTACCAGTAAAGACCTATGTTTGAGCGCTCATCCAAGTGTGTTTATTGAGTCCCAGTATATTACAATTAGTATTAAGTATGGCAGAAAGTGTTTTGCAATTGCATGGCAGGCACACTTAATAACACTTTTTTGGTTTGATTTATTTTTGTTTGTCTTACTATCTTGTCTCTGTACAGAGCCTGATGATGTCAGGTTGGTGGGAGGAGCCAGTAAGTGTTCTGGTAGACTGGAGATGAAACACCAGGGAGAGTGGAGACTAGTGGCTGATTATGACTGGAACCTTAAGTTAGCAACTGTAGTGTGTAGACAGCTGGACTGTGGCTCCGCTGTTTCAACACAAAGCAGTTATGTTCCTTCAAATGAACCTGTATGGATGATTTCATCTTCCTGTGAGTCTTCATTGAGGGAGTGCATGAAGAGGTCTTCATCTAATAATGGCAGACTGGAGGTTTTCTGTTCAGGTAACAAAGACTTCAACAATGACAGTAATCTATTAATCTGTACAGTCTCTAATTCAATCTATCTAGCTAGCTAGCTGGCTAGCTTTTGAAAACAGAGAACCGGAGTGCATTTCTCTCTTTCTCTAAATTAATTTAGATAGAGCTACAGTTCATAACTTAAAGAATGAAACACATTATTTTGAACAAGCTGAATGGTAGCATACAATAGCCTATAACAACATTGGTGGTTGTAGTGGGTGTAGACAGGTTTCTGCTGTGGGTCAGTTGTTAATGTTTACAGAATATCTGGAACATTTATTTATAGTTTGAGAAGAACTTGGACATGAGGTCATGTGATCAAACCCACTGCTCTAACATAATGTTTCATTCAAAGCGGTTTTGTACTGAATGTTCACAACAGTAATGTTTGTAAACAACAACCTAATGTCATGTTCACACATACGGAACAGTAATGTTTGTAAACAACACTGATGTAATGTTCACACATACAGTAATGTTTGTAAACAACAAACCTGTCTATTGAGAATTATTCATCATGTGGTCCGATAGAACACCTACTGGTTAACAAGCGCTATTACATGAAGCTCAAAAGAGCAATATAATATCCATTTCTAAACAGGCTTTCTGTATTAATTCAGTAGTAGACATTGTATTACTTTCCCCTGTATGTTTTATCTCTAACTTTGCTTTAATCTCATTGGCTACTCTGTTTACATAGCTGCTGTTTCAGGCAATCACCTCTGTCTTTTTGCAGATCTGCCGTTTAAGTCAACGATCAGCCTCTTCCCCTCCATAAAGGGGGTTTCTGAGGGCCAGCAGGTGATGGAGGGTTCCATCTTCTCCATCAGATGCTCGATCCAGCCACAGTACCCAGGAGGCTCCTTCCACCTCACCTTCACTGGACCCAACACAGCACACACCTACATCCAGCCAGCCGTCAATCATTCTGCCAACTTCCTGTTTGCCAACTTCTTGTTTCCTGAAGCAAACCACACCCACCAAGGAAACTACAGCTGTGTTTATCACCTCAATGTTGTTATAAAACACAGAGTTAAACAATCTCATAACTTCTCCTCTGAGAGCGAGATCCTCTCCCTCACTGTCACAGGTAACCTGAATGTAATTAACTTTTCAAATCACAATATGAAACTCAATTAAAAAGTATACTTGAAATGACAAACTCAGAAAGAGAATTTAATCAATTATATGGCTGAATTACAAATAAATAATTGTATTTTTAAGTAGGCCTGGGTATTGTTTTATGTAATATGTTAAAATATTTCTCTCACAGCTTCTCATCTAACATCTAACCTCGTCAAAGTTACAGTCATAATGGTGCTGCTGGTGATAATCTGTGCCATCTATCGTGTCTGGAAGGTAATGTTTACACTTCATTAATCTTCTATTAATACTAAACTTCAATGTAAATGTCTTCATTTAAGGAATGCAAATGAAGTAGTTATGGAATGTAAATGAAGAAGTTATGGAATGTAAATGAAGAAGTTATGGAATGTAAATGAAGATGGAATGTAAATGAAGTAGTTATGGAATGTAAATGAAGTAGTTATGGAATGTAGGCTAAATGAAGAAGTTATGGAATGTAAATGTAAAGTAGTTACACTGTCTCCATTAAAGAGAAACTGATCTGAATCAGTAAATTAAAGTTAGATGCCGCTGTGTTTCTCCAGGCCACCAGAGGGCAGAGATCTGGAGCGGAAAACGTTGAGCTGGTTTATTATAACGTCGGACGAGAGAACGTCGACATAGTTTATTACAACGTTGCTCGTCCTGATGTTGAAGCTGCTGGACCCATTGAAGAAGAAGAAGAATACCACCTGTATGAAGAGATAGATCAACCAGATGGATCCCCAGTAGAGACAGAATACCACCAGTATGAAGAGATAGATGGACCCGGTGTAGCAGCAGAAGTCCCTGTGTATGAGGTGGATCACCCAGGCGACATCACTCAAGGCTGACTTGATACTGGAGACTCAGCTATGCTGGTGAAAGCATAGACATAGAAAGGTAGACACCTCCTTCGGCTAGGGGGCGTGTGCATTTAGCAACCAAGGGAATCTTCATCACTTCCGTGTTCATTGCTTCCGCGTGCGTCACACATAGGGAAGTTGCCAGGCCAATCAGAGGCAGTGGGGGCGGGTCTTTACGTACGCAGCCTGTGAGAACAGCTGAGCCGCGCAACATCGGAACTGGCTCTGTTGAATTGAATTGTGGTCCTTGGATAAGTCCCGGAAAAGTCGCACTGTGATTGGCCAGTAGTCACTTTGACTGACAGCGTTCCCTCAATTTTTCCAGGAAGTCCGGACTAGAACTTTTGCACATCGCTCCAATTAACTGCAGAGGCGACCGAGGCATCTAGCTCTTTATATCTGTGGGTGAAAGTGCCTCAAATCAGTCAAAAATAGAACTATTGACTGATGGGGCCGTGTCCACAGAGTGCGTCTTTTCAGATGGCAGCGCCACCCTGTCATAAGACAGTGTCATGTATTTCTATGGTAAAGACACCCTGCCATATATTTTTAGGCTAAAGACACACTGGTACGTTCCAGTTTCCTGCACCGATCATCGTGTATCAGGTCAGCTGTAGAACCTGGTAGCTTGGAAAGCTGGAAACCTCTGGAGAGTTGCTTTGCTCTTTTATCCTCTGGACGGTGTTGTCATTTACAACCCGACTTTGAATTATTGTAACCACAGCCATGAGAAGTCCATTGTTTAACATTGTTTCAGCTGAGCTGTTTGTGCTGCTGTAATAACAGAGATCAGGACATTCAAGCACAGCAACAGCTGATCAGTTTGTTGAACGTCGTGGAGGCATGGATAAACACTGCATGTGAGCGTTGTGGACATGCTACGCAAAGCTCATGAAACACTTTCAGTTCGGTGGACATGGACATATTGTATCGATTACTGTTTTCAATTGTTGGAATAATCAAGAAGAGTGTTTAGGTAAATAAACAAAACAAAAGGTTCATGCTACCTTGGGGAGAACGTTGGGTTGGAAGCTCAAAACAAGTCGGTAGCAACAAGCTGTTGCAGTCTGCTCATCCCAAAGAAATACATGTTCCTTAATGATGAGACACCATTTAAATACATGCTCCTTTGATTGATTGATTGATTGATTGATTGATTGATTGATTGATTGATTGATTGAAGACGTTATTAGAAGTTTGCATAGGAAAAGGTACAGTTTCATGACAGTACAGTTCACTGGTACAATTGAAGAGTTCATTAGCAAAAACAGATAACTCTTCACAAATCCAGTTTTTTTATTGTGCACTCAAAGTAATATCAATCAAACTGAAGTTGGGTGGATTTGACTAAGTAAAAATGACTTAACAAAATAGATGTATCATAAAAAATGTAACTTTATTAGAAAATAGTTTTTCTTTTAATTTAAACTCATTTTTTTGGCAAAAACAGATAACTCCAACAGTCGTTTTTTATCAAAAACAGATAACTCCACAATTGATGTTTCACCATTGAAGTTTGCCATATCGAGGACGCAAAAAGGATATCCAGAATTTTACAGGAGAGCAAAAACAAAGTTTTGACAACATACTTAAGTAGTCTGTACTTTTATAGGGGCCACATGTAGCCACCAGGGGGCACAATAGGGGACAACTCAGGGGCCCCTAGGGTGCTAAAGGTCCACCGTTGCTCCAATCTGCACCAAACTTGGCACAACCACTGTTCAGGGTTCTACCATGACAATAGTCACACCAGGGGCCACCTCACAGGCCACACCAGGGGCCCCAGTGTACCATATCAAGGGCCCCCGGGGGCCCCAGGGTGCCAAAGGCACACCATTGCTCCAATCTGCATCAAACTTAGCATGAACACTGTTTAAGGGTCTGCCATGACAATAGTCACACAAAGGGCTAAACCAGGGGCCCCAGTGTACCATATCAGGGGCCCCCGGGGGCCCCGGGGTGCCAAAGGCACACCATTGCGCCAATCTGCATCAAACTTAGCATGAACACTGTTTAAGGGTCTGCCATGACAATAGTCACACAAAGGGCTAAACCAGGGGCCCCAGTGTGCCATATCAGTGGCCCCTGGGGTCCCCAGGTGCCAAAGGTGCACTGCTGCTCTGATCTGCACCAAATATGGCACAAACACTGTCCATGGGTCTACCATGACAATAGTCACACCAGGGGCCACCTCACAGGCCTCATCAGGGGCCCCTGTATATCAGGGGCCACTGGGAGCCACACGCCACATGGGGCCACATGGTAGACCCCTGAACATTGTTTGAGAAAATGTTGGTGCATAATGGGGCAACAGTGCATCTATGGCACCCAGAGGCCCCTGGGGGCCACACATGGCCCCTGAGAGCCACACATGGCCCCTGGTGTGACTTTCCTCATGGCAGACCCCTGAATAGTGTTTGAGACACATTTGGTGCATAATGGGGCAACAGTGCACATAATGGGGCAACAGTGCACCTATGGCACCCAGAGGCCCCTGGGGGCCACACATGGCCCCTGGGAGCCACACATGGCCCCTGGTGTGACTATCTTCATGGCAGACCCCTGGAACAGTGTTTGAGACACGTTTGGTGCATAATGGGGCAACAGTGTGCCTATGGCACCCAGAGGCCCCTGGGGGCCACACATGGCCCCTGGGAGCCACACATGGCCCCTGGTGTGACTATCCTCATGGCAGACCCCTGAACAGTGTTTGAGACACTTTTGGTGCATAATGGTGGCAACAGTGCACATAATGGGGCAACAGTGCGCCTATGGCACCCAGAGGCCCCTGGGGGCCACACATGGCCCCTCGGAGCCACACATGGCCCCTGGTGTGACTATCTTCATGACAGACCCCTGGAACAGTTTTTGAGAGAAGTTTGGTGCAAAACGGGGCAACAGTGCGCCTGTGGCACCCAGAGGCACCTGGGGGCCACACATGGCCCCTGGGGGCCACACATGGCCCCTGGTTTGACTATCCTCATGGCAGACCCCTGAACAATGTTTGAGACAAGTTTGGTGCATAATGGGGCACCATCTTGGATCACATGATCTAAACACGCTGCCCAATGGATTTATCTGTTTCTGCAAACAAAGAGCTATGTCACTTGTCTGTTTTTGCTACAAAACCTGATCTTTGAGGGCGTTTAGAATGGGATATATCTGCCTTAACAACAAAATTGATTTTATATTCTAATAAAACTCTAACTTAACTGTTATTTACAATAGTCATCTCATTTTTTCCCAAAATGGCTTTTATCTGTTTTTGCAAATGAACTAAAAGGATAAACAGCCTTTGGGTTTGTTTCAATTGGGGTCCTTTTTTATATAACATTGAACGATAGACAAATAAAACAGTGCTATGCAGAAAATATAAAATATAATGCATTATAAAAATACTGATGAAACACCATTTAAACGGTATAAACGTTATTTCGAAGAAGCAATGTCACAGAAATAATCTATGAAACAGAAATCAAATGTTTATGTTGTGTTTATACTGTATATCAAGACAAGGAATCCATGCGAAAGCATTCTAGTAAATTCGACTAAATTGGTCAATCTGATAAACCACCTGTCCTAAGGCCTATTTTATACTGCATCGTACTTCACTTATTTGCATTTTTTTGCATTTTGTATATACGCTTAATACGTGTAAATGTTTTTGAGATAATTTATAACCACTGTTTTGAGCATGTCTTAATATTATTAAAGTGATATTTCACTTTCAAACATGTTTGGGGTCATTTTAACGTCTACTCTGGCTTTTGTGTTTCACTCCAGGCAGTTTTTAAGTTGTTTGATTCAGTATTTAGTTATTTGATGATCATTTTTTTCAGACACGCCCCTTCTTATACAAACACATATTTTAACCATGTTAAACACCCGTCCTTGGTTCTTGTGACTGATATTGACTTCTATTCATATAAATGTTTGTAATAATTTCTTGCGATAATGAAAACAAAATAAAATTAAATAAAGATTTTGTAGTTTGCAATGGGTTTGTATAGGAAGGGGGATGTGTCTTTTAAAATGAATATCTAAATTCTTAATCAAGCAATTGTTGTACAGACCACAGCAGCAGGAGTATGTTGTTTTGAGCTGAGGTTTTACTGTTGTGGTTCTTATTTAGACCTACCCATAAAAGTCAATTATGCATCAAGCATTGAGTGTCATTATTTTGGATTCATTGACACTTTCTAAATATTTAATTATTGTACACTAAAAAAAGACTAAACTGAGTTAATTTTTTGACTGATTGCTGAAAGTAGGCCTGCAGAAGAAAGCATTGTTGTGTACAGTAGCTGTTTACAACCAGGTGTTCTTCAAATAGAATTGTTCTACTTTCAAAAGGATTAGTGGGACTCCTTACAAACTGCATTGTTTGTTCAACTGACTTAAACATGTCAGAGTTCTAGGTCCGATGAAGACCTTAACAGGTAGAAACAAACATGTTGGCTGTTTTATAGAATCAAATTGGTTTTCACTTCACCTCTCCTCCACATGTTTGAGTGCTCAGACCTCTTCTTTTTTTTTTACTTTTTGTTATATTCCCTCTGATCCTAGAAGCAACATTCACACCTTTAAGATCTTTTATTTCCTGTGAGCACCCAGTTGGCCTCTGTTTTTATGTTAAATAACACATGTTTTATCTCCTGTGAGCACCCGGTTGGCCTCTGTTTTTATGTTTAAATAACACATGTTTTATCTCCAGTGAGCACCAGGTTGGCCTCTGTTTTTATGTTTAAATAACACATGTTTTATCTCCTGTGAGCACCCGGTTGGCCTCTGTTTTAATAACACATGTCAAAATAAAACATATCACTAATATGACCAGACCCCTGACTACTATAAACAGTCCAGAGAACAGAAGCAGTGAAGAGTTTCACTCAAGCATTGAGTAATGGATCAGAAGTTCTCAAACATGTTCATGTCAAGGAAGGACCCACAGTGATTCTCAACCATTATGATTTCAAGGACCCCCATTTAATGACACTGCTATCTCTGAGGCCCCAATTTATATTGTAAAATAATGTTAATTTAATTCTAAGAGTGTACAAATACACTCTCTGAGTTAAATACCTCAAAAGGGTCCATTTGGTTCCTAACTATCATTTAGCTGAGGACACCCTGGAACTCCCTCAAGGACCCCTGGGGGTCCCCACTCCCAGGCCCCACTTTGAGAACCAACGGTATGGATCATTATCTGTGTAGGAATGAATGCAGTCCACTAGGGGGCACAGTCATCACACATTAGAAACAATACACACAGTATGAGCTCTGAACACAACAGTAAATAGAAAGCATGCAGGCTTTATTTCTACAGGTTGGAATACACCAAGGTTACTACCAAGATAATCAATACACCTGATAGCCTTTACACCAAATCATGACCCACAGGTTGTGAATCACTGTGCTAGACTAGACTAGATAGTAAGGGAAAGTTAGCCGAGTGTTAGACCAATCTGGGAACTAAATCTAAATCAATATCTTTCTTCACAAATGTGTACATAAAGGTGTCTACTATCACCTCTGAAATTTCTCAATCACGACTCCCTTGGGGAAAGTTGGGGGTATCCCGAGGGCCTGAGATTAAAGGAAAAAAAAAAAAATTGCCAATATGAGCGTATGAGGTGTGTAATTAGGGTATTTTGGGGCTGTTGAATCCATTCCAACCATTAGTTATCAGTAAAAAATTACTCATTGGCCATAAAATAGGCCATACCTACCTTTGTGTGTCCACAAGACATATAATATTGTCAATAAAAAAATGGTTGGAGTAGGGTTTGAATTCATGAAAACTATTCAAGATCAGACGGGTAAGCACACATCATGACACACAGGATAACATGATACAATCTGACAAGGAACACTCAAAAGGGTTTAAAACATAGGGACTAACAGGACACAGGTGAAGTTGAATGAAATGATTGGCTAAGCCTTAGCCAATTAGGCCTATTGTATGGCCACGGAGTCATAAACTGAAAAATAATGGTTGGAATGTATTCAGCAGCCCAAAATACCCTAATTACACCCATATGCTCATATTGGCATTTATTTTATTTTATCCCCTTTTATCCCCCAGGCCCAGGTATCCCGATACCCCCAACTTTGATTGGCTCCCACAAAGTTCCCCAAAGGGAGTTGTGATTGAGAAAGTTCAGAGGTGATACACCTTTATGTACACATTTGTGAAGAAAGATATTGATTTAGATTTAGTTCCCAGATTGGTCTAACACTCGGCTAACTTTCCCTTACAAGACTGCTAGATTATGTTCTGGTGGGATTGGTACAACAAATCAATTTAGAAAGGCTTCCTGGCTCAGAGATGACAATAGTGGTGTTTCCATAAAGCCTTTTAATGCGCATTTAAGGCTTATTCACAAAATCTTTTCATGGAAACACTTCAAAATGTGAATACACTTTCATTATCCGCAAAAAAATGTATCCGCTTGGAGGAGGTGGATTTTGAGGCTTTATCGAATAAACTAAATGCGCATTTGTGAATAGAAACGGGTCAGACAATAAATGCTAATAGATTATGACGTTCTGGTCCATATTGTCCTCCTTTAACACTTTCCCCCGGTGCTTAATTAACGTCCATTAATAGCGTTAGCCCACAAAACAAACCGGTTGTTACACACGGAGTGACCCTTCGTCATCACACCGTGTTGCGCTTGCCAAAAGTGCCCGATCTACAAGCTCACAGCAGCTTGCATCTGCATCTCTCGGTCTGAAAGAAACAGCCCCATCCCAGCTCTGTGCAGTGTGTGCAAGCCCGCGAGAAGTATTACAGCACGTCGGTCCCGGGCTAGGCCGGGTACCACAGTACAAGATTGAATGTTGGGTTCAATGTCTCAATGGTCGTGGTCTCTGAAAAACAGAGGAAATGTGCACAGAGAAAGAAACACTGAACCATCACTTTGTCTTTCCCAAATCTGATCTGACATTTATTTACAATAATTCACCATCAACAATAAATCACAATCAATACAATAAATCAATAAATCATTTCCCAAATGCAGTAATGTCTCTTTTTCACAAAGTCCTTTCTCAGGTACAAAGTAAGTATCAAATGTGTGTGTGTGTGTAGTGTTCTGGTTATTTTACAGGTAGGTAAGTATATGTGTGTGTGTGTGTGTGTGTGTGTGTGTGTGTGTGTGTGTGTGTGTGTGTGTGTGTGTGTGTGTGTGTGGACAGGGAATTACTACTTTGTGGGGACCTCATGTCCCCACAAAGATAGTACAATCAGAGGAAAAAACCTTTTGGGGGCTTATTAATAGGTCCCCACAAGGTGTTTAGGGGTTAGGTTAAGGGTTAGGGTTAGGGTTCAAAATGAATGGAATGTCCCCACAAAGATAGTAGACTATGTGTTATGTCCCCACAAAGTAGCAATTGCAAACCTGTGTGTGTGTGTGTGTGTGTGTGTGTGTGTGTGTGTGTGTGTGTGTGTGTGTGTGTGTGTGTGTGTGTGTGTGTGTGTGTGTGTGTGTTGTCCCCACAAAGTAGCAATTGCAAACCTGTGTGTGTGTGTGTGTGTGTGTGTGTGTGTGTGTGTGTGTGTGTGTGTGTGTGTGTGTGTGTGTGTGTGTGTGTGTGTGTGTGCGTGCGTGCGTGTGCGCGCGTGCGTGCGTGTGTGTGTCAGGTGGGTATGATGTATGCGTATTGTATGTGTGACTGTGTGTACTGGAGTGTGTGTCTTACAGGTGAGTATGGAGGTGAATATGGAATGTCTGATGTGTGTATGTTCTGCTGTCCCTTCAATATACATTTGCTTACAGTATGTCCACATTCTCAATAACACTGTTTCCACATACAATAACCCTTTGGCTTCAATACTCTCATTAAACCTCTTAGTCATCATATCAAGTTGAAATATATACCAAGTGCATTCTCAGTATCGGTACAGATCAACAGTGTTGCATCTGCTATAAAATCAAGGCTCACAATCACAGTGCAGCATAAAGCCACCACATTTAGCTTAAAGCTATTTTCACTAGTTGACTATTGTCTGTTCAAAACCATTTGACATCATCACACAGGAGATTAGCATATTCAAATACATTCAAACACTGTAACCTCTATAAATGCACTTCTGGCATAAAGCCATTAATCAATAGATAGTTTTAGTACCAACATACTAAATAGAAAGATAGAGAATGAATATCAAATGCAAATATATTGTATGTTCACCACCTCAGCACCAAGTGGTGAAATAAAACGAATATAGCTGCATCTAGTTATTACAAAACCCTTCACCAGTCATATCTCTGTCAAGTGTTCAGGTAAACAACAATGGAAATGTCGTGGATAAAATAAAATAAGCATGTAAACGTGTACAGTACACAACATGGCAGGCGGCACCTTCAAAAGCTTCTCAACATTTGAGCACTTTTTCCACCTCTGGTCGTCGCTGCTCTAGGGGTTGAATATGGAGACGTATAGACCCCATAGCCAGGAGGATATACGGACGCTGTGACTGGCGGGTTGGTTGCCAGGCAGACTGGCGAGAAGAGAGAACACTTTTTTTATTATTGTCTCACAATCCACTTTGTGAACAGAAACCATCAATCATATCATATGTGTAGCCTACTTAACATAACATGGTTTGTACGAGGGGCTTTGCTTTGTCCATACGGTCGTCTTGGAAATCTTTGGGCAAAGTTGGAGTCAGGGTTTGCCTGGTAACAACCAACTAGCCAATCACCATGATGTAACGAGTCAGTCCCTCCAGGTGATGGGATCTAGAGTTTATTTTAAAGAAGATGATCCATGTTTCTAAACTAGAATTAAATCAGAAAAGTCGCAGCTAATTAGTATACATTTACGTAATGCTATTTACATTGTTTACCCATAGTGTAAGCCAAGGAACTAATCACTATAGCCTAGGCCTAATTGGGAACATGTGTATTACATCATAGTTAACCGCCATAGAGGACACATGAGAACTTTTTTGCTCACATTCTTTCACAGTGCAGTCAAATGTAGGCCTAGGCCTTGAATCCAAAGTTTTATATGTATTTCATTAAAGAGGATGAACTATAAGGCAGTGTTAATTTTTAGAGCAAATTCTGATTTAAGTAACACATATTTAGTCTTCTGAAATGAGGTCTCTGTCGACTAAATATCAAAATCTCAAAGTCTTTCAGTATTAGTCTTAGTCAACAAAATGAACACTGAACTAAAATGGACTAATGAGGCCATGACGCGAATCTACATGTGCCCATCAGGCACATGCAGAACCTATAGGTGCTCTTTGGCGAGGGTTTAAGAATTTCATTTGTAGTAGCACCAAAAAGGATTGTGCTCGGTCAAAAACGACTTTCTTACCTTTAAAATGATGTTTTTGGAAGCCTCCGGGCTGGTCCAGGCGTTGTTTGACCCAAAGCAGCAATTTATTCCATTTTCGATTTTCTCCCCTACCCCAGACGGCTCCAAACGGCACTACTAGGATCGATTATTAATCCGGTTATTATTCTCGCTCGAAAGTCACTTTTTTCGCTCGTTCTCCGTCCCTCATACTGTCGTTAGCATATCCAAGCACAGCATCTCCAGGGAGCATCCATGTTTGTTGACAAATCTGTGACCCTTCAACTCAGCCTAGTAATCCTGTCTCGCCACTAGGGGCGCGCAGCCTACTAGACCACAGATATAATATCATTCTATGCTGCTGCTAATCTCATACCCTCCCACCCCACTTCTCTGGTGCTTTGTTTCAATATCGCTGGGTCTTTTCTATCTCTTTGAATAATTTGGATATCAGGATAAAGCAACACTGATGGCTCATTGATCAGTCTATTGGCTGATGGCTGATGGCTCAGTCTATAGACAGTCAACATTCCTACAGAGAGCTGTGAAAATACAACCCCCTTGAAAATGTAGTCCTTTACACAGTATGTAAATGTAATTTAGCCCTATAGTATATAGCCCTATATATATATATATATATATGAAGAGTTCATTTGCAAAAACAGATAAAAGCCATTTTGGAAAAAAATGAGATGACTATTGTAAATAACAGTTAAGTTAGAGTTTTATTAGAATATAAAATCAATTTTGTTGTTAAGGCAGATATATCCCATTCTAAACGCCCTCAAAGATCAGGTTTTGTAGCAAAAACAGACAAGTGACATAGCTCTTTGTTTGCAGAAACAGATAAATCCATTGGGCAGCGTGTTTAGACCCTGTGATCCAAGATGGTGCCCCATTATGCACCAAACTTGTCTCAAACATTGTTCAGGGGTCTGCCATGAGGATAGTCAAACCAGGGGCCATGTGTGGCCCCCAGGGGCCATGTGTGGCCCCCAGGTGCCTCTGGGTGCCACAGGCGCACTGTTGCCCTGTTTTGCACCAAACTTCTCTCAAAGACTGTTCCAGGGGTCTGTCATGAAGATAGTCACGCCAGGGGCCATGTGTGGCTCCCAGGGGCCACGTGTGGCCCCCAGGGGCCTCTGGGTGCCATAGGCGCACTGTTGCCCCATTATACACACTGTTGCCACCATTATGCACCAAAAGTGTCTCAAACACTGTTCAGGGGTCTGCCATGAGGAAAGTCACACCAGGGGCCATGTGTAGCTCCCAGGGGCCATGTGTGGCCCCCAGGGGCCTCTGGGTGCCATAGGCACACTGTTGCCCCATTATGCACCAAACTTGTCTCAAACACTGTTCCAGGGGTCTGCCATGAAGTTAGTCACACCAGGGGCCATGTGTGGCTCCCAGGGGCCATGTGTGGCCCCCAGGGGCCTCTGGGTGCCATAGGCGCACTGTTGCCCCATTATGTGCACTGTTGCCCCATTATGCACCAAATGTGTCTCAAACACTGTTCAGGGGTCTGCCATGAGGAAAGTCACACCAGGGGCCATGTGTGGCTCCCAGGGGCCATGTGTGGCCCCCAGGGGCCTCTGGGTGCCATAGGCGCACTGTTTCCCCATTATGCACACTGTTGCCCCATTATGCACCAAAAGTGTCTCAAACACTGTTCAGGGGTCTGCCATGAGGAAAGTCACACCAGGGCCATGTGTGGCTCCCAGGGGCTATGTGTGGCCCCCAGGGGCCTCTGGGTGCCATAGGCACACTGTTGCCCCATTATGCACCAAACTTGTCTCAAACACTGTTCCAGGGGTCTGCCATGAAGATAGTCTTGCCAGGGGCCATGTGTGGCCCCCAGGGGCCTCTGGGTGCCATAGACGCACTGTTGCCCCATTATGCACCAACATTTTCTCAAACAATGTTCAGGGGTCTACCATGTGGCCCCATGTGGCGTGTGGCTCCCAGTGGCCCCTGATATACAGGGGCCCCTGATGTGGCCTGTGAGGTGGCCCCTGGTGTGACTATTGTCATGGTAGACCCATGGACAGTATTTGTGCCATATTTGGTGCAGATCAGAGCAGCAGTGTGCCTTTGGCACCTGGGGACCCCAGGGGCCACTGATATGGCACACTGGGGCCCCTGGTTTAGCCCTTTGTGTGACTATTGTCATGGCAGACCCTTAAACAGTGTTCATGCTAAGTTTGATGCAGATTGGAGCAATGGTGTGCCTTTGGCACCCTGGGGCCCCCGGGGGCCCTTGATATGGTACACTGGGGCCCCTGGTGTGGCCTGTGAGGTGGCCCCTGGTGTGACTATTGTCATGGTAGACCCCTGAACAGTGGTTGTGCCAAGTTTGGTGCAGATTGGAGCAACGGTGCACCTTTAGCACCCCAGGGGCCCCTGAGTTGTCCCCTATTGTGCCCCCTGATGGCTACATGTGGCCCCTATAAAAGTACAGACTACTTAAGTATGTTGTCAAAACTTTGTTTTTGCTCTCCTGTAAAATTCTGGAAATCCTTTTTGCGTCCTCGATATGGCCAAATTCAATGGTGAAACATCAATTGTGGAGTTATCTGTTTTTGATAAAAAACGACTGTTGGAGTTATCTGTTTTTGCCAAAAAAATAAGTTTAAATTAAAAGAAAAACTATTTTCTAATAAAGTTACATTTTTTATGATACATCTATTTTGTTAAGTCATTTTTACTTAGTCAAATCCACCCAACTTCAGTTTGATTGATATTACTTTGAGTGCACAATAAAAAAACTGGATTTGTGAACATTTATAAAAACGGAGTTATCTGTTTTTGCAAATGAACTCTTCATATATATATATATATATATATATATATATATATTTATATATATATTTATATATATATATTAATGGTGTCCAAAATAACGCGTTATTAACGAGTTAACGCACTAGCCTATTAACGGGATTAAATTTTTTTAATGCAATTAACGCAAAAAAAAAAAAAAATGTTTTTGCCTTTTTTTTTTAACCTTTGAGGCTTCCGTACAATCCGTAGCGCTCCCTCTGCGCTCAGCATCTCAGAGTGTCAACATTAGCTAGCCCAGAGCAGAGCTCAGCTCAAAGTCAGGAACGGAGCTCAAGCTCACTGTGTGTGAGACCATGAGTGTGTGTGTTTGTCTGGAAGCTGGGTTGAATGAATGATGAAAAACACAGTGGAATTACTCATCTACAGGTACCTTTAGAAAGCAACCTCCCCCTGCTGTTAGCCTGTTAGCAAGTTCGCTAACAGTTAGCCTCCAGATAGCCAGGACTACTGTCTGTAGTAGGCTACAGTATGTTAGCGGCAGCCCCCAGCTGAACACTGTAGGAACGAAATGGTGTGTAGTGTGTGTGTGTGTGTGTGTGTGTGTGTGTGTGTGTGTGTGTGTGTGTGTGTGTGTGTGTGTGTGTGTGTGTGTGTGTGTGTGTGTGTTTAGTCAGCATTTGAGCCACAGACCACCATTTGCTTAGATTTATTCTCCCAGACCCCAAAAATAAGATCTATAAGGGTCCATTTGGTTTACCAACTCTCCATCATTTAGCTGCAGTGGTGGAAAAAGTACTCACATATTTTACTTAAGTAAAACCAATACTACAATGTAGAGATACTGTTTCAATTATAAAAGCCCAGAATTCAAAATGTACTTGAGTAAAAGTATGAAAGTGTTGAAAATAGCAGATCTACAAGCTCACAACGCGTCACGATGCGACATGTTGTGAGCTTGTAGATCGGCTATTTTTAAACAGCCTAAGTATACAACATGGCTAAAGTGGTTCATGTATGTTTTAAATATTATAACTTACCGGTATATCTGAAAAGTAACTAGTAACTAAAGTTTTCAAATAAATGTAGTAGAGTAAAAGTGCAATATTTCGATCTGAGATGTAGTGGAGTAGAAGTAAAAATATTGGAAAATTGGAAATACTCAAGTAAAGTACAAATACCTCAAAATTGTACTTAAGTAAATGTACTTAGTTACTTTACACCACTGTTTAGCTGGAACCCCCTCAAGGACCACTGGTTGAAAACCACCACTGCCTTAAATTATGTAGTGCAGAGGGGTTATCATTTATAAAATATAATGAAATAAATAACATTGAGTTTATAATGTATTGGATACATAATAGTATAATTATAAAAAAAAAATACATTTGGATGCATCCTGCACCAAATATACAACATATTATGCAAGTTTGAGCCAATAAAAAATATATTTTTATTATGCGATTAATCGCGCGATTAACTACAGAAATCATGCGATTAATCGCGATTAAAATTTTTAATCGTTGGACAGCACTAATATATATATATATAATGTTATTTATTTATTTTCAATTGGATCATTACTGTGACTGCAGCCACTTAATTGTAATTTTGTTATTTTCTAGATTATATTGTATTTATTTCCAAGAGCTTAAGATGTTGTGTTCATGTCATTTGTGCTCATGTCACTTCCTGTCCATGACCATATATGGCAACTGTCAGTCAAGGGCGCTCACTCCTCAGTCTTTGTCATGCCCTCCTGGTGAATGGAGGCATGAATTGTTTGGTCACAGCATGGTGCAGCTGTCAGTTTGTTTGCTATTGTTTGTGTTGTTTGGGACTCTTGGACCTCTTCATTCCTTTCGCATAAGTTACATGCAGCCAGAGAGGTAACTTGATTTCAATGTGATTTAATGCATTTTCTTTCTACATTTTGAGTTGCGTTGGGTGTTTATTTTGTCCTGATTATACTTATGTTGTGTTTGACAGTTTTGACGGTGTTTGGGTGTGTTAAATAAACATCTGTAAAACGAAACAACCTGACTCATCTGTGGAATGAGTGACAGTCAAAACTCTGCATACTACGGCAGTCCAAGGCCAACCTACGCTGAGAAGGTCTACCAGACAGCAGCGGAGCAGCCCAGCCGAACCGGCACCAAGCGGCCGCTGCTAGCGCTGCACATCCGTGGACACTGCAGCCAGACAGGGACTTCTTCATTTCGGACTTCTTCATTTGGGGGGAGGGGGCTCCCCCCAAACAAACAACTTTACATTGCTTGTCAGCCACCAAAGAAATGCTGTTTTCGTTGTCTACAAGAAGCACACAGGTTAGTACCCAACTACACAAAGGGATCTGTGTGCTGCCTAAAGTAAAGGTGCTATGAAGAGACATTAAAGTGACATTCGTAAAGAAGAAAATCGCATTGTTTATATGCAGATTAATGAGTCATTGAGTGAACCAAAGACATTCGTTTTATTCATGGTGATACAAAGGGTTTGATCAAGTGTTTCCATATGGTGTTTTTTGGTTTAATTAAATGCCAGAATCAAATTTAATGTGGCTGTTGGAAATGGTTTATATGGCTAGTTGTGATTTATGGGTTTAAGTGTTATGGTCAATTTATGGTCAAAGGTGTGGATTATGTTAAATAGATGTCATAAGTAATTGAAGGAACAAGACATCTAAAAGGCCACCAGACAAAGGAACCAGCACAGACCAAAGAACAATCACAACCATTTGAACAATCAGTGTAACCAACAGAAACCACTAAAATGTGTAAAAATGCTGGAACAGAAATGGATAAGGATTGGCAAACCAAGAAAGTACAAGGATTATTCTACACTTTTGAATGTGTCTATGAACACTGGAAATTACGAGTTAAAAGAACAAAGAAGGGTGTCATTAACCATGGTCCACTTGAATATTTGAGAGAGGACATGAAGGCTGTTCAAAGGTACTTTGAGGAACTAAAGGGAATTTATGACGAGTATCAGAAATTTGAAATGCCAACAAGTGACCTGTGTCTGATCACAATATTGACAAATGCTATAAAGTCACAACATATGTTGTTCAAAAGGCACAAGTCCTGATTCAAGAAACAGCAGAAGAGGAAGAATGGCCTGAAGTTAATTCCGTTGACACCACCACTACTACTTGCAGTGTATCTTTGCCATGCACAAATGAAATTAAACCACAGGAGCCTAATGACACTGCTGAGCTCACAGCCACCACTCAGACCAGGATCATGGCTGAGCAGGAGCAGCTAAAGGGGCTAACTTCAGTTCAAGCTAGCCTACAGGTGTGTGATGAAACCGGTCAACCTCAAGATGTCTCTGCACAAAGCAATGTGAACCAGCAGTGCTCACCACCACCACTAGAGGTTGTAAGTGTAGCTGAAGATGACGCCTCAACCCTGGTTAAAGTGCTACCAGAGCCTACCCCTTTCTTGGAAGAACCTCTAAAGGCTAATGTTTGGGAGACTACATTCCTCCCCTTGATTGAAAAGGAAAATGTTCCTACAGTGGAGGAAATGTCCTCAGTCGTACCTGGTTGTGTATCAACTCCAGAACATGAAGTACTTGTACATGCCAATGACATGCTTGACACTCAAAGTGATGGGTTCATTCTTGAAAATGTGTCAGACAATTTAAATGCCTCTGCAGAACCTGTCAAAATGCAACCTTCAACCCATATTGTACCCTACCATGAAAGTGAAAAGACTCGTTTGATTGGCTATGATTGCCCACTTGAGTTTGAAGGAAGTAAGCCTTGTGTGCACAGAAGCGATTTTGGATGGAGCATAAGTGAACCCAGTGAGCATTATGGAGATGCCACTGGAGTAAAAGTGACACCAGAATCAAAGCCAAAAGTTAAGCTTAACTCTTTGAGCGCCAGCGCCCTCTAGGGGCCAAAGAATGCCAGCGCATCTCTCATAGGCGAGCGCTTTAGCTTCCAGGACTTCAGCTTCCAGGACCTGACGTCCTCACGTTCATGCACGGCATGGAAATGTCCCGGATGAAGATGCTAACAGAATGGCTATTCCCATTTTGTCATCTAAAAGATCATTTTTGGGCGATTTCGCCGTAAATAAACCTCGCGCCGCTTTCCTAAAACACAAAAAAGAGATATAAGCCTTTAAAGATGCGGTCTTTCATTGGATTAGGCGGAGATTGGCGATTGCGTTCGCAAATTACGGCCGGCCGGGACGTTGTTAGCTTTCGGCTAGTAGCTACAAAAATCAAGCCAGGCTTCAGAAGGCCTCTTATCATTTTATTCATTTAATTAAATAAAGCCGAACTACTTCGGGATCGGCACACTCGTGTACTCATCGGAAGCGGCGCCGAACATCGGGTGAACATTGGGGAGCTCAAAAATGTATTTTAAACCGTTTTTAATGGAATATATCGTCGGACAGAGTAGAACGGCTAGCTGGCTAGCGGCTAGCGAGCCAGGACCACCCACGACTCTACAAGCAGCTCGGGGTAAGTGAATTAATAAAAAAAAGATTGTATTGGATTGAAATAAAGCCGAACTAGTTCGGGATCGGCACCAGATGAGAGTGGAATTCACTATGTTTGCAAGAATCGAATCCAGGCAATGATTTTGCCAGATGTAATCAAGCTAAAGTCTCAGTTTGAAAGAGTTGAAGAAGATGCAATGATCTCAAGACCTTTCTTGACTAAGTTGAAGTGTGAAGTCAAATGTGTGGTCTTTGCTTGCTGCCCAAGTGTCCGACACATCCTTGAGCGATCACCGTGTCCAGAGCTCACTAACTCCTTGGTGGGAGTGGGAGTCCTGTAGAGCTTAAGATTATGTCCATTTAAGATCAATTGTTGCTATATTCCTGTAAAGATTTCACTGTCCTATCAGTATTGAGATTCACAACTTCTCAGACACCAGTGTACGGGTAACTGGTTTGGAAATGTACTTGCCTCAGAGTATACAGAGTTAACACATATGGAGACGTCCATTGCTCATTTGTTTTGGGGATAGCATGTGTTTCTCTTACAAGGTAGCTACAGTACCATGGCTGTAGTTATCTGCTGCAGTTAGATCAGCACAGATTAGTGTTATGTTTATGGATTGGCTTGATTGAATCTTGTTAAGAATGTTGGATGGACTAAAGTTGTTGTTGGATGTCAAAATGATATTTTTGGACTGAGTAAAGTTGAAGTAAAGTCGTTAAAGATCATTCTAAATAAGCATGCTTGATGATTCCATGTTAAGTTAAAAGAGTAAAGTATCAAGTATTGATCCGAAGCAGTGTCACTTTGTTCAGTCTTGAATCCTACCGATAATGTATCAAGAGCCATAGCTTCAAATTGATTGATTGGCCCAGACAGAAAGATGGCTACCCAAAGAGAAACCATGGTGGGAGGTCATTGTTGCTCCAAACTTCACAAGGCCCAAGGTACATAAGGTACAGGCACAGAAGGAAGGACATTGTTGGACCGCCTACAGTTCTCTGATTGGAAAGGTGCTGTCAAAGTATTTGTCTAAGTGGTGCCATGCTCAAAGGTTCAAGGGTCTTGTACTTTAAGGTGAAGCCACAAGTTTAAGGGTCTTACACTTTAACGTTAAGCCACAAGTATTGAGCAAAGAAAGGAAGCAGAGATGTACATGTTTAAGATGGCAAAGAGGATTCATTCAAAGTGAAGTTGAATTCAAAGTGAAGTTGAATTCAAAGTGAAGTTGAAAGTAAAGTTATGCAAAGACATCAAGACTAAGGATCAAGCTAAGTGACAAGGAAATTAAGTCAAAGACATTGTTTTCTTACAAGAAGTTAACTCCAAGGAATCGCTGGAAAGGATTGCAAAGTTAAAAGTTTATCCTAGCCTGGATGATGAAAGGGAAGGGTTGGGAATGTTAAGTCTTTATGGGACTCGATGACCAAGTAAATGTCTCTTGATGGAAGAAAAAATGTTTTACTGCTCAAATGTCAAGGTCAAAACTATTTTTGTTTTTGTTTGAGGTTAATCTGAATTTAATAAGGTAAAATAATAAGAAACCATGTCAAAAGAATTGTATTGCTGGAAGTAAATCATGTCAAGGTCAACTTTATGTATGAATTATTTGATTTATAAGGTATCAAGAAATCAAGGTTGATTTGGTGGGAGTGTGACTGCAGCCACTTTATTGTAATTTTGTTATTTTCTAGATTATATTGTATTTATTTCCAAGAGCTTAAGATGTTGCGTTCATGTCATTTGCGCTCATGTCACTTCCTGTCCATGACCATATATGGCAACTGTCAGTCAAGGGCGCTCACTCCTCAGTCTTTGTCATGCCCTCCTGGTGAATGGAGGCATGAATTGTTTGGTCACAGCATGGTGCAACTGACAGGTTCGTTGTTTGAATGCCAACATGTATACCTTTTCAAGTTCATATTTAAGTTGTATATTTATTTGTTATGAGTTTAATTGATGGATTGTATTGTTTTCTTTCAGTTTGTTTGCTATTGTTTGTGTTGTTTGGGACTCTTGGAGCTCTTCATTCCTTTCGCATAAGTTACATGCAGCCAGAGAGGTAACTTGATTTCAATGTGATTTAATGCATTTTCTTTCTACATTTTGAGTTGCGTTGGGTGTTTATTTTGTCCTGATTATACTTATGTTGTGTTTGACAGTTTTGACGGTGTTTGGGTGTGTTAAAAGTGATTATTGTGATCGTCATAGACGTCATAGGAGAGCAGCAAGCAGCAGCAGAGCAGCACACAGCAGCAGAGCAGCAAGCAGCAGTGCACAGTCCCCAAACAAATGGGATTTAAACGACTGCTCTGGCTTTTATCATTTTATGGTTTTAAGTAACTATCATTGGTTTTTAGCTGCCTGCTCTGGCTTTTAGCATTTCTTGTTTTTAAGCAATTCTGGACGCTGAGAATTGCAGTGACAGCACAGTGACAGCATAGCAGTGACAGCAAAGCAGCCCTAGCCTACAGGCTATGGAACATCAACCCATGATGAATCACCTCTAAACGCACATACTGGACGCTGTTCCAACTCAACAGGCCCTTTCTCTGGGCCTTTGTTGGTAAGTCCCGTTTCTACCTGGACCCTCAGTGTGTGTCGTGTACTGGTTTTGGCGCCTACCCTGGTATCTGACGCTAGGCCTACTCTACGCTGTGGGCACCATTGAGGTGCCCTCGCCCGTATGTATTGCCCTGAGTCGCTACCAGTCTAGCCTGCCACATCACAGCTGCTACAATTGCTGCTAAATCCTTCCCCTACAAAATCCACCTTTACTGGCCACAGTGTTCTTTCTTCCCCAGCTACCACCACCATGTCGGCACTTACCTTACCACCTGGCTGTGACAGCTGTCTTCACCTAACACAGAAAGTGTCCGACCTGGAAGGAAGACTCTCCCTGCTATCCCAGATCAAGGACGCCGAGATGTTCCTCGACTCCGCCGTCGCATCATTCCTCGCCCCTCCGTCACCCGACGCCGAAATATCCACTGGTCCCCGCGTAGCTGGCCCTCCTACGGCCGGTGATCTGGATGTGACCGTCCCCGCCGTAGCGACGAGCCCGGCCTCGTATGTCCCTGCCACAAGGAGGGACCTGGACCTGACCGTCCCCGCCGTGGAAGAGTGGGTGCCTCCAGCTGCCCCCGCCGCGGCCAAGCCCGCCGCGATCGGCCCGGCGGCGGTGAACGAGCCGCCGGCTCATCCCCCGGGGCTGGATGACTCTGTCCGCTGGGACTTAGAGGGTGCCCGGCCCAAGCTAGGACCCGCGTCCAGTTCCACTCCACTCCCCTGGATCGACAGTTCCCGCAGCAGACAAAATCGAAAAACCTGACGATTTGGTCATCTATCCACTCCACCCCAGCCCTCTCTACTCACTACAAGCAATAGATTCCTTGTTATGGACAATTTAAATTTCCCTCCGCTCAGTATTCAGGGTCCACCACAGAACGGTTTGTCGTCAGCCATGGTCCATGCTACCCCCCCGACGTGCGCCGTCAAGTCGAAACTGACTCCCTCTGTCCAGAGGTCTGACCGCCGCAAAATCCTAAAAGCGGCTGTCCAACGCCGTTCAGGTCCCATCAAGCCACAGCCAAAGAAAACCCCCCCAATACAGATCAGCAGCAGTCCATCCGAATCCCCCCTTACTGTGTCCAGTCCATTGTCCCGCAGTGGTCCCTCTGTGGCTATCATCGGGGACAGCATCATAAAACATGTCCGCTTTCCTGGCGCTATAGTGCATTGTTTCCCTGGAGCAACGACGGCTCTTCTGTTAGAAAAAGTCCCTGGGATCCTCGCCGCGCTGCCGTTGTCCGTATCAAAGCTTATTATTCACTCTGGAGCCAACGATCGGTTTTCTGAAATTGCAAGGGCGAGCTTTAAATGCCTCCTTGGTCTCCTAAGTAGCTGTGGGAAGACCGTCTATATCAGTGGTCCTCTGCCCACCATGCCCCATGGTAACGTACGCTTTAGTCGTTTACTGTCGCTCCATTACTGGCTTCAGTCCGTATGCCACACGCACTCCCATAATATCAGCTACATTGCAAACTTTTTATTATTTTGGTCCCGTCCCTCTTTTTATATGCCCGACGGCCTGCACCCCAGTAAACATGGTACACAAATGCTTTCACATAATCTACGTCGCGCTGTGGCTCCCCAGTTACAATCACGCGATTGACTGTTTATCCCAGCTCGTTTCAATCACTTTCACGTTGTTTACAATACTGATCCAATCACTTCCGGTAACCCTCTAACCCATTCCGGTTCACAGCAAACAACCAGTTTTACTCATGAAACCTCCCCCTGGCGGCCTGATGGTCTCATAACAACTACCACCCAGCATAGTCCCACTATAATCTCTGTTAGACACTATTTCAAACATACAACTCGTTCTGTTACAGCCCCAAACCTAATTTCAATCCCACTACAACATAGCATGATTCCTTCTGCCCCTATTTCATCTGGCAAACATATAAAAATGGCGCTCTTAAATATCAGAGCACTCAATTGTAAATCTAATCTCTGTAATGATTTTATTACTTCAAATAATTTCGATATCCTTGTCCTTACTGAGACATGGCTGAAAGGAGACGATTTTACCCTCCTCAATGCAGCCTCCCCCCCCACTTATTCTTATATACAGAAACCCAGGCTCTCGGGCCGCACTGGGGGTGGTTTAGCCGTAATTTTTAACATTGACTATATTTGTTCTCCTATCCCTTTCATCTTTTGAATACCTGGCATTCACTATTAATAAACAACAGCCCACTCTGTTTATAGCAGTATATCGTCCCCCAAAATATAACGGTTCCTTTATTTCTGAATTCTCTGAACTATTATCCATAGCTATGGCAAAATACAGTGCTATAACTCTTCTTGGGGACTTCAACGTCCATGTCTGCTGTCCTATGAATCCATTAGCCAAGGATTTCCGGAACATTATTGACTCATTTGATTTTGTGCTTCATCCCTCAGGGCCAAGGTCATATACTCGACCTAGTCTTGTCCCATGGTGTTATCATTTCTGAATTAGAAACTCTAGATTTTTCTCTTTCAGATCACAAAAGTGTTGTTTTTAGTATATCGATTGCCTCTCCTCCTAAGAAAACACCCATCACCATTTGCTCACGTATTCTGAATCCCTTAACTGCAAGTAAATTCATCACTATTTTTAACTCCACTGCAACCTCCCCAGCTCCCCACCATTCTATTAACCCTCAAGTTCTGTTCAGATTCACTACACCTTCGTTCTGTTCGGGTCATTTTGACCCGGTGGATATTTGGTTTAAAAAAAACAACACTAATATAAATTTTAACTTAACAAATCATCATGATACATTGACTTTGACTCAATACCAAACAATTCATATGATATATTTGGTAAATGTTTGCATTTCTGCTTTGCTATATCACATTAAACACTGAAAGAGCTAGGCGTTTTTACTGATTTAGCTGAAATCCATGTAAAAAAAACTACTTCATTTAATACTGGGCAATATTGCTCATGCTTATAGGAAGGGGGGGAGGGTTCGGAATGGGTCTTCGGAAGGGGGATGTTAGAAGTGGGGGTGACTGTGTGTCTGTGTTTTGGCATAATACTGTGTATTTCTGTGCTTCCGGGTCAAAATGACCCGAACAGCACTTAAGGTTCAAAAAATATGAGGGGGGTGTAGCATGGGTGTAGTGCAAAAATATTTTTTTTACATGTTCATCTCAGAAGAATCTTTAAGGCCAGTGAGTTTCAGGTGGAAACATTTTTAACTTCTACCTTTTTTTTCCAAATGAAAATGTAAAACGGGTCAAAATGACCCGAACAGCACTTAAGGGTTAATGATCAGATTACCTACTTTAATGAGACCTGCCAGGTAATTTTAGATCTTGTGGCCCCTTTAAAAACTCGGACAAAACTGTCCATCAAAGCCTCACCTTGGCTTACTGACCATACCAGAGCTCTTAAAAGAGAGTTAAGGAAAACCGAAAGGAAATGGAAATCCTCCAAATTACACGTTTTTCATGAATTACTTAAAGACCTCATGCGTAATTATAACAGCGCCGTAAAAGATGCAAGAGCCAAGTACTTTTCTACCTTGATTTCCGACAACCACCTAAATCCCAGAACTTTGTTCAAAACTATTGAGCGTGTGGTTGGTGCCCCGCAAAACCTAGATGTGCCTGCTTCTGCTGAGCATTGTGAGGCATTTTTACGTTTTTTCACTGATAAGATTGACTCTTGACTGACTATTAGATCACAAATGGCCAACTTCCAACCTCCCACACTTACTCCCGTAATTTCCCCCAACTCCCATGGTCCCCTCATCAGTTCCTTCTCCTCCTTTGCAACAATATCTTTAGAATCACTTGTTAAAACTATCTCTCACATGAAATCCACCTCCTGTAAACTAGATATTCTACCCACTCAATTTCTGAAGGAGATCCTGCCCTCTGTTGGTCTCCACATCCTATCATTAATCAACACTTCCCTGGTCTCCGGGTCTGTTCCGCCCCTTTTTAAAACAGCTATAGTCACCCCCCTCCTCAAAAAACCAAACCTCGATCCCTCAGTTATGAAGAATTATAGACCCAAACTCCCGTTTTTATCTAAGGTCCTCGAAAAGATTGTCTTTACTCAGTTAACAACCCACCTTTCAACAAATACCATTTTCGAAAAATTTCAGTCAGGTTTCCGTCCCATGCACAGTACGGAAACTGCTCTCTTGAAGGTGTCCAACGACCTTCTGCTCTCCACCGGCTTGGGCAGCTGTTCCATTCTGGTCCTGCTAGATTTAACGGCCGCATTTGACACCATTGACCACGCAGTCCTTATCAGCCGACTCGAGACGGTCGTGGGTATCTCCGGTGTGGCCCTGCAATGGTTCCGTTCATACCTAAGTGGCAGATGCTTCTCTGTTGCCATAGGTGATGCAATATCATCCCCAGCCCCCTTACATTGTGGGGTCCCCCAGGGCTCGATTCTCGGCCCTATCCTTTTTTCGCTATACATGCTCCCATTAGGGGCATTAATCCGCAGCTTTAATATAAAATTTCATTGTTACGCTGACGATACTCAGCTTTACCTTCCAATAACTCCTGACAATAACGACAGTGTAGCCACCATCCATAGCTGTATCTCCGCCATCAAAATCTGGATGCACAACAATTTCCTTCAGCTTAATGAGGATAAATCGGAGGTTTTAGTTTTTGGCCCCCCCCTCGCTAGAGCCCATATTGAAATAAATCTTGGTCCACTACTCCCAAACCTTAAATCCACAGTAAAAAATTTAGGTGTAACCTTCGATCCAGACCTCAACCTACAGCAGCACGTTAAAAAAGTCATCCAATCTTCATTTTATCACATCAGAAATATCTCAAAAATCAAATCATTCCTGACACTCCCTGACCTGTCCAAAGTAGTCCATGCCTTTGTCTTCTCACGCCTCGACTACTGCAACTCCCTGTATACCTGTCTCTCCAAAAAATCCATCCACAGCCTCCAAATGGTTCAGAATGCCGCAGCCCGTCTACTAACTAACACTAGAAAATATGATCATATTACACCAATCTTAGCATCCCTCCACTGGCTCCCAATTGATTTTAGAATACATTTTAAAATCTTACTCATTACATGCAAGGCCAGGTTGGGCCTTGCCCCCGCTTATATAGCCGACCTGGTGACCAATTATGTGCCTCCCCGTATCTTGAGATCGGCAAACAAAGCACTCCTGGACTTTCCGTCTGGGAACGTTAATTCCAAAGGACGTATGGCCTTTTCTTTTAGAGCCCCTACCCTGTGGAACGCCCTGCCCCTAGAGATCCGCCTCGCCGAGTCTGTCCCCCGTTTTAAATCCCTTCGTAAAACTTATTTCTACAGACTTGCTTTTAACCCCTAACCCCTATCTCAATGTTATTTGCAAGGTTCTATACCATATTGTTCCTTTTACCATTGTGTAATTAGGTATTTACTCCTTTGTATTGTTTTTTGCATTGTTCTTTTAACCTTTTAACCTTTGTATGTCTTTGTTCTGCGTCCATTTGCTGTTTTGTTCTGTGTCTCCTGTAAAGCACTTTGTGAACTTTGTTTTAAAAAGGTGCTATATAAATAAAGGTTTATTATTATTATTATTATCTGTAAAACGAAACAACCTGACTCATCTGTGGAAGGAGTGACAATTACATTACATTAGAAATTTGAATTATTTGTATCATGATGGCCTGGCTCTGTAATGCTATGTTTCTATACATCTCAATAGAATATCCTTTATCTTTTTCCAAAAAAACATTGTATTGTTTTAAATGTGCATTTTTTAATAAATGGGTAATAGGTAACAAGGAGTCTATATTATTTTTACATTATCCTCCTTTTGTGAACCTAATCTGACTATAGCTTTCTAGTATTTTAACTTGCATTAGTGTATCTCTATTTCTGTATCTGTTTTGGGGTGACAACGACCCTATTTTGAGCTATGTCCTCTCCTTTTGACAAGGATACAATAGGCAGATATCTACATACTGTAGGTGTGAGTTATAGTTTCTGTATACCCTTTGCTGAGGCTAAGACAACATATTCAGTTTATTCTGTTACCTACAAATTATTTTCTTCACAAAGTACCAGCAGAAGGGAGCTGGTCTAGTAGGCTGCGCGCCCCTAGTGGCGAGACAGGATTACTAGGCTGAGTTGAAGGGTCACAGATTTGTCAACAAACATGGATGCTCCCTGGAGATGCTGTGCTTGGATATGCTAACGACAGTATGAGGGACGGAGAACGAGCGAAAAAAGTGACTTTCGAGCGAGAATAATAATCGATCCTAGTAGTGCCGTTTGGAGCCGTGTGGGGTAGGGGAGAAAATCGAAAATGGAATAAATTGCTGCTTTGGGTCAAACAACGCCTGGACCAGCCCGGAGGCTTCCAAAAACATACATTTAAAGGTAGGAAAGTCGTTTTTGACCGAAATACCCCTTTAAGATTGCTTTTTTTGTTGTTGTTGTTGTTGTTGTTCAAGCTGGCTGTTTCACTTTGAGCTTTGACATTTTCTTTTTACACTTTAAGTATAGGCCTATATATATTATTTGTTCCCTTTCTTTGATGTACCTTAAGTTGCTCTTTACTGTACTCAGTTATTTATTTTTTTATTCTTTCCATACTTCTCTGTAACTTTGTAAATATCCTTATACTGCTGTGCTGCCTCTACGCAATTGATTTTCCCCCTTGGGATAATAAAGTTATCTATCTATCTAAAAGTGAGAAAAATAAGGTGGTGAACTTAGAAAGGATCCAATGCAGCTCTGTTCCGTTTAAAGTAGAAACTTGTTTTTTATTTCATAGCAAGGAAAATCTTTAACAAAATGCAGGTGACCAACACATTTTGGGCTGAGGCCTTCATCAGGGTCCACTAGTAATGACAGGGACAGACGTCATTAAATAGTGCCCATAATCATCTAACAACAAAATGCACACAGTGCACCATTACCTAGTGTGTGAATAGGCCTATAGGCTACCTTACATATAGAAGTAGAAAACTGCTAAATAGAGAAAGGCTAAAACACACCAGGTTGAAATACAGGGCCCAAATGGAAAATAGAAAAATACAATAGATAAATTGAATACAAGGAACCACAGTCGATGTCATCGTTGAGACCAGGGAATGTTGTCGCTTTTAGGGTGATTATCCAAAACGTTTCTCTTTGGAGTAGCTGTTTGAGCCTATCACCCACTCTTACAGATCTGGAATTACTTTGTTATTAAACCATGATTTTTTTTAAATAATTTGGATTTGTTTGTCCAGCTGTTTTGTAATGCGTTCCCCCCTCATAAGTAGTAGGCCTACAGTTGGATGATCATCCTTGATCCAGGTGCAGGAAATAGCAGACCTTTTTTTCAGCTTTGGCTCTGCTATGTGTACATGACATGAGTCAATCAACATCAATGAAGCTATAGAAAAAGTAGGCCTATTATGGTTTTCAGCTCGAGACCATAAAAATAAATGTGGTGTCTCCCCAGGACCCAAACCTCCAAAAATACATAATGCATTTTAATCCATGTGAGCTTGTAGATATGAGAATTATTTTTTGGGACCTACATGCTCACAGTAGATCTGCTATTTTCGCAATATTTATCTGCGGAACCGAGTCACATTAAATAGTAATAGTAATACCTACAATACAAGTGCTTGTCAGGGTGGTGGTCCCCAGTTCAAACATGTTTATTTTGGGGGTCACGGCCTAAAAAGGTTTGAGAACCCCTGGTATAGAGCATTAACAAATTCATCCACCAGGGGCATTGACAACTCATTCTTATGACTTCCTATCTAGCCAAGCTTTATACTATATCTTTTTTAAAGAGAAAACAATACAAAAAATAAAAATAAGCGAATATTCGACTTCGGTGAACAGCGTTGAATAGTGACTTTGATATTCGAATATTCAAATATTTGGTGAATGCCCTAGGGTCCCCCTTTCTTTCAAGACGGCTTGCAAGATTGCGCAACCCATAAAAACACTGGTATAAAGAGATGTTTCCCCCCTAAATGGGGAATGAAGTATCTCTGGAATGCATGTTTTTGTGCTTATACAGTATATAGAATGTCCAAAAGCCATGATTTAAATCCATGACGAGCTGGTATCCGGCAGTGAGGGCTTCAGTCTTCCTCCAGTAGGAAGTCTATATCATCAGGTACCAGGTCTGCGTCTAACCCTTTAAGATTGAAGTGTAAGTAGGCAGCGGTGGCATTTTCCCTCTTTGTCCAGTGGAGCAGCATTTGATAAACTCTGTCCACGTGCAGTGGATGGTCCTCCTCAATCTGCTGCATCTTCACCTCAGTGATAACCAGCATTGTGCCGATCCTCTTCCATGTTTTTCCAGTTTTAGTAGCCACCTGCATCAGCTGCCTCTCAGTGACGATATTGGAGCCTGTGAAAGTTAGGGAGAGTTAGGGAATTATGGTAACACGTTTCTACATGGAACCTTGCAGTTCCATTCATACTGAGGATTTTACTGTGGTAGCCTATAGTATAAGACGGGTTCCCAAACTTTTTGGGCTCAAGGCACCCCTAGAAAAGCATGTTTAATCTGAGGCACCCCTACATTATATTCATAATGTCCTTATATTTATATTTATATATTTTAACGATTATGTTGCAAGGAAAACGTTGAGATAATAGACATTTTTGTTAGAACTGACTGAAAATAATGTTGTATTTCAAGTTTAAAATGATACTAAATATATTTTTTAAGTGTCCAAATAAATTCCAACTATTATCAAATTATCTCGTGGCACCCCTGGACTGCTGTCACGGCACCCCAGAGTGCCCTGTCACCCACTTTGAAAACCCCTGGTATAAGAACCCACCAGCGGCAGCCTTGTCTTTACATGGGACTGTCTCTTTTGACCCGGGGGTTTCTTCTATTTTTCTTGATGCTCCTTTTCCTGGTATAAAGAAAAACAAACATTTATGTTCAATATACTGTATTTTTCTCTTGTTCTTTTTGATCAACTGAAAATTAAATGTATATATGAAATTATCCTCTGTCTGTTGTAATGTTTGCTATGCAATTACTTTGACATCAGCCAGGGAAACATTTACATAAAAGGAACAATATTCTAAACTGCATTTCTTCTACTTTTTTTTTTTTAAATTGCAAACAATGTTTCATACCTTTTCACAAGTAATATGGCATACAATATATAAAAATATACACTGGTGATAATACCAGAAGAGAACGCTTATATGTAAAGGTTGTGCATTATACTCAAGTTATACAATTATGGTGATTCAGAGGATAATTATCTATGCAGAACAACTGCACTTACTACCTGAAGACCACTGACCCCTAACATGACATATGGGGGGCAGGCCTTTGTCTTGAAATACAATGTGATCATATGCCAATTCAATTTAGGTCACGAGCACATTAAGGCTGGGCGATATTAGGAAAACCTTCGATATTAGATAACGTTGTTGAATACGTCAATATTACTCATGATATTAGTAAAAGCAATTGCATTATATAGTTTTTAATGTTTTTATGCTTTAGGTCCACTGCCTGCCTAATCCAGATAATGAATAGAATATCCATGCATGCACACTGCACATGACACATAGAATAAAGAAATGAAAGGCCTTATTTCCATTTCCCAACAATGGATTTATTGAAATAACCACACCTGATTACAGATGGACTGCTTTTTTGCATGTGCTACGATGGCACAGACTGACTAAATAAAATAAGCGATTTTTTACTACTACGGTAATGCCATAGTAAAACAGTTATATCTGTCTTCAGGAATCGGCGCCTTATCATCTGAAGTATGGACCAAATTACCATCAAACATTCGAGGTGTACATGGATCTCAATACAACAGACATCTCATTGGAGGTGCAAGGACCTGAGGGCAAAACAGTGTGGAAGAAAAAAAGGCTGAGAGTTAAAGGTACAGTTATTAACTCAGCGGGTGCCCACAAGGTGGCAACGCGTCAATCTCTTTGATGTCTACGTGTGCCCAACGACGCGTTTGCCGCGTTGTACAGTAAACAATACTGTACTGTAGCACCTGTACTGTACTACCGCGGTGATGAAACAAACTCCATTTCCCAAAATGCACCGCGGGATCACATGACCGGGAAGTGCTGTCTTCTCGTTCACTGCCCTGTTTAGCTGCTGCACAAAGATGCAGTTTTCTCCTAATCTAGCTTTTAAATCACTTTCATGTTCAAAACGGCGGCCTCTTCTACCGGCCGTCACACAAACGCTGTAGTGAAGGATTGATTCAGGCTATGTAGCCAACAATATGGGGTGTCAGTCACAACACGGGAGTCAGAAATGTCCTTTGAGGTTTTTTACTAATAAATGCACAGGCACAATTACAGGTGATCAAGGTGTGTGCTTCTACAGGAAAATAACATACAAACAATTAATATTCAGCCATTTTCACCATTAACAGTAACACAATGGTCATTTATAATAAACATGTCAACTGTAGTGGAATATATTCAACCAAACCTAAATAAACATCATAAACTTAAATCTTTACTCACTTGTGGTCACAAACGCACTCACTGAAATCCAAACAACAGAATTGAGCTCTGAACAAATTACACAACATCTGTGCTGACATCTATCAATTAAACACACCTGGTGCTAGTTGGTGAGTGACTAATGAGGAGGTCACTCTGACTTCTGCATCACTACTTGAGCCTTTTGCACAGCCGCCCCCTAATTCACAGTGTGATTTAGCACCTGAGAAAGGCTCAACTGTCCACAGGGTCTGTTGTCGGGGTTTCGTCTGGGAAGGCCGGAAGCCCAATGAGCTCGGCCACTGGTCTTTGGAGGCATCATATTCTGGGGCGAGTGTTAGGATCTTTCTATTCTGTAAAAACGTCATATTTTCAGAGAAACTGTCACCTTGCGCACTCTGGAGGATTTTGAGTTCTGCTTCAGCATAGTCATATGCACCAGGAGCACTTGACTGAGGGGCCGCCCCGTGCAGTGACCTACTTGTGGCCTCGAGCTCTTCGAAGTTTGAACAGTCTTCAGTGACTGGAAGTTGTGGGGTAGGAATGATGAGGCCACAGGATGCAGACTTCTTCATCTCTACCTCATCTGAAACATCACTGATAGCAGGTGAGGATGGCCAGCCATCGCGTGGCTGCTTAAAGAAGGCAGGAACTGGGCTCCGTAGAGTTTTCATCAAAACGTCCTTTGGAGTTTGCAGCTTGGGCATATTTTGGACTCGCAGGAGGGGAGTAGCTTGTTGAAGCACTCCACTGACCTCTACATGGGTGGTCTCGGCCTCCAACAGGTCCAATGAGTACTTGTCATGTCTGGATCTGGTCCCTGACTTCTTACTTTTGAAAGGCAGGTTATCCAACTGCCTCAGCCGTTCAACTTGACTGAATAGCTCAGCAGAAGGAGAGGAAACTGTGGTGAACAAGCACTTAATGGGAGGGAACTGTTGCTGCAGGTACTTTGCTGGACCTTGGAGTGTCCAGCCGAGGTTAGTCTTGACAGCTGCGGGCCCACCAGGGGGGCGCAGGAGCACTGGCTTGACGGGAACGATCAGATCAGCATGATCTGATCCAATCAGGAGGGTTGGCTGAACTCCATCGATGGGTGGGAGTGCCAAGCCTTGGAGGTGGCGGTACTTCTTCTGAAGTTGAGCAACTGGGTAGCTGTCTTCACTTGTGAAGGTATATTTAATGGTGAACAGCTTTCTTGGTTGAGATGATGGAGCGATGGTGAAGGATATACGTGAGCCTGGCAGCGTCTTGATATCCTTGCGGATAGTACGGAGAGTCAGATCGTCTGCTTGACCCTTAATTCCCAGGCTACGTGCTGCTGAGGACAGCAGAAATGTTCTCTCAGAGCCATCGTCCAACACTGCATAGGTTCTGGTAGTGCAGATTGACTCTGACAATCTTCAGCAGAACTCCACTATAACCGTTTGGTTGGTCCAGGTAATGAGTCTCTGCTGTGGACGTGGTGGTGGATTCATCTTCACTCCTCTGGTTGACCTCATTCTCACTCCTCTGGTTGACCTCATGCAAGACAGAGAGGTGCATGGCCTTACAAAGTCGACACAGCTTCTTCAAGTCACAGGCAGAGGCTAGGTGAGACCGGCCGCATCGCCAGCACCTTCTCTTGGCTTTGATCCAATCTACTATCTCCATCTTGGTCAGCTGGGTGAAGAGCTCACATTGGCTGAGGTAGTGTTCTGACTCGCAGTAAGGGCAACATATCCTAGACCCCCCTTTGGTCTGACCAGGAGAGGCTGCTTGGGAGGGCATGTCGGATGGAGAATCATCAGGGCTGACTGTTCCATGCATCACGGTAGTGAACTTGGGGTTGTATGTCTGCTGTTTGCTGTCTCTCTTAACCTTCTCACTATAAACTTGATGGGAGGGCTCAATGTCCAAACATCTGACTTCTGCCTTCAGCCATTCTGAGAAGTCAATGAGAGACAGCTTCATCTTGCTAGGATCCTTCCTGTACTGCTGGCGACGGAACCTCTCTTGCTGGTGTTTGGGAAGCCTATTGAGGAGGCGCTTCACATTTGAACCACAGTGGAGTTCCTCGTAACCTTCAGCTTTGAGAGACTTCAGCATACCGACTAGCGACTGTACTCTGACGGCAAAGTCATCGAGGGCTCCACGGATAGGTGGTAAACGTTCCATGTCCTCTATCTCTTTCAGTGCAAACTGATACGGGCGTCCGTAACGTTCCATCTAGTGCTTCCAGGGAATCAGAGTAGGGCGTTCTAGACTCTGCATAAGCTAACACCAGACGATGACCCTGTGGAACCTTAATATGCTTCAACAGGATGGCATACTTGTAGTGCTCGGAGTGGGAAGGTACGAGGGTGCCCAGGCAAAGGCGTAACTCCACATATTGGGCTCTATCCTCCATGGTAAAATCAGGAAAGATGGGCCTTCTATATTGACAGGTGCATACTGATACACCATAGGTTGATGGGACACTGATCTGGCTGTGTTTCCTTGGTGGTACTGGTTGGAGCCATAAGGAGGCTGATGCGCCGACTGGTGGATGGACTGCGGCATGAACTGAGACACAGGTTGATGTGTGGACTGAGTTAAGTGTGAAGACGCAAACTGGTGTGGGGGATGATGTCCTGAAATCTCTTGTGGAGGCGAAGTAACATGTGCTCTTTGTACCTGGTTGCTGCTAGGTAATGCTGCATAAGATGCACGCAGTGGGATTGGAAGAGAGCCGGAGGAACAGTTCACTATATAATGATCCAGCCGTTGGTGAGCCTAATGTCTGCTGTTGGTCCTGGCGTGGCTGCTGTTGGACATTAGGCTGGCTAGGCCGCAGATGGGAAGCAAGGTCATGTTCGTTCGCTTGACTGTTAGCCTGAAGGCCATGGTTCAAGTCAAGTGCATGATTAGGGGGTTTGAGTGGCTCGCCGCAGAGGCGGTGGCAATCTCCACTGCGTGGGTTGAGTGACACGGGTGAGTGGTGGCGTTTTCCACTGCTGTATGTGGATATTAGCATCTTTGAACTGCTGGGTTAATTCTGAAGTGACTATTTGGTCCTGCTCAGTTTGGGAATAATGAGGATCACAGCCTTGGGAAATGGATAGTTCACATAATCTGTCATTGAGTTGGCGAACTGGTGACTGATGCCGTGATGACCTCCTTGATGACCGAGCTGAGGACCGGGGGGAATGACGCAGAACAAACTCCAGAAGTTCTGTTTGCTTCCTGGCCGTCTCACTCTGTTAGATAGAGATAGATATAGATAGATAGATAGATAGATAGATAGATAGATAGATAGATAGATACCTTTATTATCCCAAGGGGGAAATTTAGTTGTCCAGTAGTAGCACAGCAGTATACAGATATTTACAAAGTTACAGAGACGTAAGAAAGATAGATAAGAGGGAAAAAACAAAACAAAGACAAGAGCAGTACAGTACCAATAAGGAGAAGGTGCATCAATAGAGGGGGCGAATAATATATAAGTATACATACATAAAGTGTCTTGCAAAAGAGACCATAGCAGTCAATGCTAGTTAGTGCAAGCAAGTATCTCACTGTCATTGTTAAACAAAGCAAAAATACTCAGAAACTACCAACACTAACAACCTAATAGTGCAGTGTCAAAAATCAGTGCGAAAAAAGAAGAAACTAGGAGGCGTGTCACCGCAAGGCGCACATGAGCACTCTTCCTGGAAGGTCCTTAGAGGTCAAAGTCAATACAGCAATTGTTCCTTAGAGGTCAAAGTCAATACAGCAATGGTTCCGTAAGTCTAAGTTAGGAAGGGAGACCTTTTCAAGCGTCCGTTATGTGTCTCGTTGTACAGCTTAAGGGCAGCCGGTACAAAATATTTTCCTAATCTCTCACATCTCCGTACTGGGTAGGTAAAGCGGTCGTTTCCTCTCTTAATCCAGTAACTGGTGATCTCTAGATGGAGGGGTGGGAGGAGTTCTCCAAGATGGAATCTAGCTTCTTCGAGTGCTCACCCTGGTTACTTCCTCCACCCCCTGCAGAGAGGACCCAACGACAGAGCCTGCTTTCTTCACCAGTCTGTTTATGTTAAACGTGTCACCTGCTCTGTTGTTGCCACCCCAGCATGTTATGCCAAAAAAGAGGACACTGTTGACGGGCTGTCCCCAAAACTTGCTGAACGATGGCTTCGTTCATGCCGTCCTGCTGTCAGTGAGGCAGTGCTTCTAGCAGGACTGGGCTGCTCTCTCTCCTCTTCGTGCCTGTGCATATACTGTGTGCGGCGTTGGCCTGGATATGAAACTTCATACTCATCCAGGAATCTGGGGCGCTGCGTGGAGCGTTTGGGGCGCACAGTTGGTGAAGCTGGGAGACTGCTTGCATTTCTACTGGTTGCCATATCATTGACTCTATCCGGGCTCCGAAGGACCATTAATTCTAGTGAAGGATTGATTCAGGCTATGTAGCCAACAATATGGGGTGTCAGTCATAACACGGGAGTCAGAAATGTCCTTTGAGGTTTTTTACTAATAAATGCACAGGCACAATTACAGGTGATCAAGGTGTGTGGTTCTACAGGAAAATAACATACAAACAATTAGTAGGGTTGTCAATTGTAGTGGAATATATTCAACCAAACCTAAATAAACATCATAAACTTAAATCTTTACTCACTTGTGGTCACAGACGCACTCACTGAAATCCAAACAACAGAACTGAGCTCTGAACAAATTACACAACACCTGTGCTGACATCTATCAATTAAACACACCTGGTGCTAGTTGGTGAGTGACTAATGAGGAGGTCACTCTGACTTCTGCATCACTACTTGAGCCTTTTGCACAAACGCTGTGGCTTAGGATTGATAAAAAACGGTCCTGACTGAAAGGAAACAGGACATGCTTGGATTACATTTACTCGGATTACTTTTCTCGCCAGTACCTCGAAGGTAGGTAAAATGGCAGGTTGCCATGGGCACCAGCAAATTAAACGTTGAATAATTCTGGGCATTCAATGTGTTAATATAAACCTATTATTTCCTAATAACTATATTGCATTTGCTATATTCACTGTGGAGTTGTATTTTCTTAAAGGCGCGGCTATTAACAGCAATTAATAAGCAAGTTATGGTCCAGCTGTCCAGGTGACTCAAAACAAGCAGTCATAGCCAGGCAGCAGAGCTATCAAACGGGGAAGGAGAAACTGACATATTGGTTGCTCGTAGGGGTGGGACGATATTGGTATCTCACGATACGATATCTATCACGATATTAGGCTCTCGATAACAATAATATCACGGTATTCGATATATTGCGATATTCGATATATTGCAAGAAATGTCCTCAACGATATATCACAATATATCTAACTGAAAATGAAAAATTACCATAAAAGGCCAAACTCTGGAATTATACATTTATTCCATTAATTTTACAAGATTCATTTAGATTCATTTGGCTAATAAGTAGATGAATCTTGCCTCCTCAAACAACAAACACTGCAACTTTGTAACCTGCCCAATTTGTCTGTCCACAACAATGGGTATGCCTTAAACTAAAACATCCATAACTAAAAAGCATGTAGTGAAAATGTAATTGACAAGAAACATGAAATAATATTGACACATGTAAAAAATGTACATGCATAGTGCCTGGAACCTTTAAAATAGCCTCTCTAAAACAGGCTATATTGTGCGAATTACATGGAGGAAAATGATTTCTTAATAGTTAAATCCATATCAGTGGTGAGGATGTATGAATAAATACAAAAGAATGAGGGAGATTGAGGCAAAGGGGGAACATGGTTGTTTCTGTGTGTGTGTGTGTGTGTGTGTGTGTGTGTGCGTGTGTGCGTGTGCGTGTGCGTGTGCGTGTGCGTGTGTGTGTGTGTGTGTGTGCGTGCGTGTGTGTGTGTCTGTATGACTTCCATTCATATTAACGTGGGTGTGTGTGTGTAATTGTGTGTGTTTGTATATTGTAATGGTGGCTGCATGTGTACAGTAGCCTATGCGTGTGTCCACTAAACACAGACACTGTGTATGTGTTGCTCAAATTAACTTCACCTTGTTGTAAACTGAAGACAAGATGCAAAGCAATGTATCCTCCTCTCTCCATTCCTCCTCTCCCTTTCTCTCTGACCGTCAGATCAGCGCAACTTTCTTCTCTCTTCCTCACTGTTGCATAATCCGGCCGATATAATCTCCTTTATCTCACTAGCGCCCCCACTACAAACAGTGCAGGCGGCTGAGGGTATTGCACCATAGTACACCATACAGTAGGTTAAATGGGAAATCCCTGGTGTTATGAAAACTCGATATTTGCCAGCAACATATCGATAATTATCGCGGGAGATAATACCGCGGTATATCGAAATATCGATATTTTGTCCCAGGCCTAGTTGCTCGTCTCCAGAAGTTGGTCTATTGGCTTCTTAAGCCGCGACATCATTTTGTAGTCAGACCCCCCGTTGGTGTCAAGTAGATTTATTGTCAATATGGGCAGTGCTGTGTCCCTCGCTATTTCAACAGATCCGAGACAAAAATAACGACTAAAGTATAATTCTACCACTTTCCTGTCAACAAGAAAGAGAAGATAAATTAGCTTATAGAAAAAAGATTCACGGGCGCTGGTGCCTCATTGGCACCAGAAGTTCTCCTCCGCTTACAAAATGATGTCAGACTTAAGAGGCCCATAACATAACATTGTAGGTGATACATGTGCCGTCCAATTGCCCACTATTGATTACTTCCATAAATACAACAACAGCACTAGTTTAAAAACTTTGCTTTTAATATTCAGTACGTTTCATAATGATAATTTCTTCATAAAAGGTGGTTAGTGTGAACATGACCTCAGCGTGTCCACCTACCGGATCTACTTCATGTGGAGGACAGTGCAGACTGTAGACTTGCTTTGGGGTGAGCTCACAGTATGAGGTAGTGTCGATGTATGTATCATCTTTATGTTGTATTTTCACCTACGATGACACAAACACAACGTGTAACATTTTCAGGCTGCAGGCTACTTCACCTGTCTGTTACTATCAATACCAGGGTATTAGTCAAGCGGCTACAAGTCAATTTATTGATAGCATCGTTCACTTTGTGATACAAGCACCAAATTTGGCATGAACAATGCCTAGGACCTACTTGTTCAGAAAAGCAACTTAGCCACTCAATTATAAACAAATAGGGTTGGGGTCCCATTGACTTTCTATACAGTAAAATAATACAAAAGAATAAATCTGCTTCAAATAGCATGCGAGGGGTCAAACTAGGGGTTTTTCATGGTGCTGAATCCATTGTAAGCATCCGTTTTGCACAAAAAACATTCCTTGGGCTAGAAAGGCCACCACAAAACTATGGTTTAGTGTCATCACTTTTCACCGTGGTTTTCATTCTTTTGTGGGGGACTTTATAGCCCAAGGAATGTTTTTCGTGCAAATCAAACGCTTGCATTGGATTCAGGCTCATGAAAAAACCCTAGTTTGACCCCTCACTTGCTACTTGAAGCAGATTTATTTTGTTGTATTGTTTTACTGTATAGAAAGTCAATGGGACCCCAACCCTAACTTGCTTTTTGGAAAAAGTAGGTCCAGAGGAAACTTTGTGCAAAATGTGGTGCTTGTATCACAAAGTGAACAATTATCTCAATAGAGGCCGGGCTATATGTTTTACTTGTAAGCTTAAGCTTTACTAAAAACATTGGTCTTCAATCGGTTGTAACAGGTGACCACACCTACAGACTAGCCTCTGGTTGTCAACAATTTAATGTTGAAATACATCTACATCTACAGAGATTCAAATTATCTGTGATACTACATAACAGATACATACCTCTTCAATATGCACATTGCTAGGCAGCAGAAATACTTTCATCTCATTCTTAAGTCTGTCACTTGGTGATCGGAGGAACAGCAGAACTTGGCCAAGTTCAGGGGTAGGGTTAGGTTTAAAACAGGTCGAAAATAGGTCGAAAATCTTCGACAGCCCAAAGCAAGACAGCTGGGTCACATTTACAACCACGTGAGTCTTGGTCACTTCCGCCGTTTCCAAGAAATGCACCACCTCATCTGTGATGTGGGTCACACAAAGGTCATCACCTGTGAAAGTTCTGTACATTTTGCAGATATTTAACATGAAACCTATTTAAAAATTGTGTGGTATGTGAAAACCAGACTCAACACTCCTTTTTATTATCATTATTCAGTGCAAACTAGGGTTGTGCGATATATCGGCGGACGATTAATTGTCTGAAATTATCGCCTGTTTTTTAATTAACTCATTTACTGCCTATGACTAGTTTGACGAGTTATATGGATGTGTCCACTCTGCCTATGACTAGTATGACGAGTTTGAAAAAAAAAAAAATATATATATATATATATATATTTTTTGAAATTCTTTTTTTTGAAAAATTATTTTTGGACCCCATCAAATCTAGTAAGCATGATTTCAATCGCGATTTTGCATGTTCAACCCCCATACAACCCCATCTTTCAAACAGGGCGGCCATTTTTGTTTACATAACATGTAAAACATAATGGCTATTATCTCAAGAATGCCTGAACGGATTTCCAATCGGATTTTTTTGTTTGAAAGCTGTGAACAAACTGCACAAACATGGTGCATCATCTGTGCATGGGCGTGCATGATCCGTGCACTATAAATTACATTGAAGTCTATGGAGGCTTCTGGCGGGGAACCCTGATGGGAGCTGTTTCAAAATGGCAGTAAATGTTGTTTATTGTTGTTTATTGAATGGATCCCCATTAGCTGAAGGCAGAGCGACAGCTAGTCTTCCTGGGGTCCATATAGGATTCATACAAATATAAAAACATGAATACATAATTAATGAGATACAAAAAATAACAAATTACAAAAGAAAAAAAAACATAATTTCAATACAAAAATAACAAATTAACAAAAAACGTAATTTCAATACATAATATAAATTTAACAATTTAAAATTAAGATTCTGGTCATGTGGTCAGCTGCAACATATGTGTCTTTAAAGCATACTTAAAAGATAGTTTGGTTTGCGTAAGATTAATATGAGTAGGTAACAAATTCCAGAATGACATTGATCGATAAATAACTGTATGTTTGAGGAGGTTGGTTCTTGGCGCAGGAAGTGTTAAATGACCAAGGCTGGCATTCCTGGTTTCATAATTGTGTGTGATAATTGAATTTAAATACTGATTATAAAAATAAGCTGGTGATTCAGTTAAAATAATGTTTCTGAAGAACATCAAAAGACTACAATGTAGTTTTTGTTCAACCGACAGCCAGGCCAGACGTGTGTGCATATGTACAATGCTAGTGCTTGTAGAACAGCTAAGAGCTAGTCTGGCAGCTCTGTTCTGAACAAGTTGTAATTTGTTCAAGTCTGTCTTAGTTGCTGCTGACCATACTACGGGACAGTAATAAAGGTGACATAAAACCAAGGATTGGATGACTTGACCCATGGTTGAGGATGTCAAGTAGGTGGAACATTTCCTGACCATTGCTATGCCTCTACCCATTGATCAGACCATGACAATTGGCAGTCCAATAAAACACCTAGCAGTTTTGTTTTCTCAACCTGTTCAATAGGCATTCCTGACATAGATAAATGCATCTGAGGGTCACCCATAAGCATATGCCTAGATTTAAAAATAATGCATTTTGTTTTGGTGACATTTAGGGCCAATTTATTGTCCTTCACCCAGTTAGACACTTTTTCTAAATCTTGATTCAAAGCTACTTCCAACTCATGCACTGAAGTAGCAGTTCTGTACATCGTTGTATCATCAGCAAGATTCAGCATACATAACCATACTGCAATTAGGTGATACATATGGGAGGTCATTTGTAAAAATAATAAAGAGTAGAGGCCCCAAGCAGCTTCCTTGAGGAACCCCACAATTATTATACTTCCTCTCTGATAGGCTACCATTAAAAAACACTCTCTGCGATCTATTTGTTAAGTAGCTCAACATCCAGGCAAGTGCCAATCCACTGAATCCATATTTTTTAAGTTTAGATATTAATATGTCATGGTCTATTACATCAAAAGCAGCACTAAAGTCAAGTAATACAGTACCAACCATCTTCTTTAAGTCCATATGAGTCAGCCAGTCATCAGTTAGCTGAGCTAAGGCAGTAACAGTGGAAAGACCTTGCCTATACGCATGTTGAGAACCAGTGAACAATTTGTTATTGTTAAAATAATCTTGAATTTGTTTAAAAACTACTTTTTCCATTAATTTACTTAAAACGGGTAGTATACTAATTGGCCTACTGTTTGTCCCAGTAAACTCCTTCTTTTTGTCCTTGGGTAAAGGAATGACCTTTGCCTCCTTCCAAGCTTTTGGGCAAACTCCGTATGTTAGACACTTATTGAAAATATGACAAATAGGAACTGAAATATAGCGAGGCGACCCTTAACAGTTTACTATCTAACATGTCTGTCCCAGCAGGTTTCTCACAAGGCAATGCTGACAGTAGGTTTTCAATGTCAGGGACACTAACCTGCACAAAATCAAACTGACAGCCTTTACCTTTCATTATGTTATTTTCAATTAAAGGGCATGAGGAGGAGCCATCAGAGGGTGACATTTTTTCTCTTAAATTGTCAACCTTGCTGGTGAAATAGTTGTTAAAATATGTGGCAATCTCAACTGGTTTGGTAATAAAAGCACCATTGATTTCAATAAATGAATTAGACAGGTATGATGATCTTCCCATAATTTGATTCAGTATTTTCCATAAATGTTTTCCATTATTTTTAGAATCATTGATTTTATTCTGATAATATTCTTTTTTATTACTTCTATTTATTTTAGTTACATTATTTCTTAATTTACGGTAGATTAACCTGTCAGAAAATAAACCAGAAGAGTCAGCCACCTTTTTGGCCTGGTCACGTTGCTTCATAAGCAATTTGATTTCATTACTGATCCAGGGGGCGCCATTAGCCCTGACAGTTGTTTTACTGACAGGAGCATGTTTATCAGCAATCTTCAAAAACATTTTCATGAATATACCCAACGCGACTTCTGGATCCTCCTCAAGACACACACTTGACCAGTTGTTAATTGGTATCGGCGCGATATTCAAAAAGCTCCGATTATTTCAGGCGATTATTGATTGATTTCTTCTGTGTCAAAATTCTGCGATTCTGTGCGCTAAAACTTTAATTGTAACACAAATCGTTGACAAATTATCCAACAACTACCAACAATAGAAAAAGATTTATAGTGGGATCGATAAGGAAGCCATGTTTAACTCTCCCAACGCTTTGAACGTTCACGTTCGCCCGATTTCGCAAGACCTCTCCGCCAATACGGCGCTCGTTCGGTTCGTTCGTCTGATGACTGTAAGCTGATGAGGGGTCGCGCGGCCGTCTACTGTAAACACATTTTCCGCGGTGATGGTGTAAAAAATCCATTATGCGTTAGATCAACGGAGAACAATTCACTTCCTTGTTGATTTCCTCTGGCTGTAAGGCTCTGTGGCCAGTGACTGGTCTTCTTCTTCTTCAACACATAACAGGCAAATTCACATTCATTCTCGCATGACGCCGCCCTCTGCTGCCTGGCAGACCAAAGTGCACTATTGCACAACCAAAAAAAATAAAAAGAAATAAATAAATGTCTGTCTGTCTATCTACTATAACGTCGCAAAGGTAAGCCGCTTTTTGATGGCACCAGACCCAATAAATAAATAAATAATCTGGCAGTAGGAGAGTTAAAAACTCACTGAACGCCATAAACGTCTTATACGTCTTTGGACCTCGGTGCCATAAACGTCTTTTACGTCTTTTTAATTAATCAAAAGTTTTATCATTTTTTCATAATTGTAATTTCAAAAAAATCGCTCTAGAAGTTGGCCATATGCCTCCGTGACCTGAGCGATACGGCCGATTTGACTGTAGCACCAGTGTAACACAGTCCGGCGGAAAATCGGTATAGCCGAAGATTGGTTCCGGCCGTTTAAATGTTATCTAAAACGTTCGTTTATACACTTTCCCGTGCATCCCTGACGAACTATAAGTACTCAAAAAACGCAGAAAATTCTCAGGATTCCAGCGGTGCCATCCATTCTTCTCTACCTATCCTTGATCGCGATCGCCAGGGTTCCGAAGTGTGTAGCATGCTAGCTAAAAGGCCTGGCCAAAATGTAAACAACAGGCCCAAACCAAAAAAAAGATGGACGTCTTCTTCCTTCTTCTGTTAGTTGATCAGATAGTAGGAGACCACCCTCTGGTGGTTTTCAAATGGTATTGCACTCCAGATTGCACACTGGTCCCATCACAGCACACACATATGATGATGATCAAGACATCTTACACATGTTCTATTGAAGCCCAAATCTAATGATAGTATATATATATATAAATATACATGTTTTCCTTTGTAAGAGGGGTAGTGTGGCTTTAGATAGAAGCATAGATTTATATATGTAATTTAAGTACAAAATATGATTTTGGCCCCCATAAAAAGGCAAAATTAAACAAAATGGCTGGCACCAGTTTTGTAGATTTTGAATAAAGGGTGGCATTCACTGAGTTAAACACTGAAAGAGCTAGGCGTTTTTACTGATTTAGCTGAAATTCATGTAAAAAACTACTTTATTTAATACTGCTCATGCTTATAGGAAATATTTTAAATCAGACAATGTTTTTATGAACCTTTTTTTTTTTTTTTTTTTCCAACATGCCCATTACTTGAATACTTGTGGTTCAAGAACAGGACATCATTCTCACATAGAGCTGAACACACATGTGAACACACATGAACGTCACATATGAATATACACTTGAACGTATACACTAGGACAGAGGTTTTCAAACACTTTGTTCTCAGGGCACCCCTGTAAACAACATTTTCATCCACAGCACCCCTGAATTACAGTGTTACTTTACAGCACCTTATGTTTATGTAAAATAATGTAAAATTTCCCCTAAGATACAGTACAGTCACAAGGAAAACTTCAGATAAGTGAGGGGTGAGGGTGAGGGTGAGGGGTGAGGAGGGGAGGGGAGGGATGAGGAGGAGAGGGGGTGAAGGGCGTGGGGGGGTGAGGGCGATAGGAGGGGGGAGGATGGGGGGAAGGAGGTGAGGTGACTGTGCGTCTGTGTTAGTACATGCTTTCTTTTATTTCTGTGCATCTGGGGTGGTGGGGGGGGGGGGAGGGGGGTGGTGGGAGGGAGGTGGGGTTAGAGAAATTAAATAAAGGTAAACAAGAAAAAAGAAAAAAAGAAACTACTGAACACAATTTCTGCAATTTATCAAACACTTTTGTTTTTTTAATGCTAAATGTTTTTATTTGTGTTCACCTGTTCAGAACTGTGTTTGCTAGCCATTTTTAGCCTGGCATTGTTGAGTTAAGCTAAAAACTAGATTAAAGTGTCACTACCGAAACAGTCACTACCGAAACACATGATAATGTTTCGGTAGTAACATGATGGTTTCGGTAGTGACAAAAAGTTATGTTCATTCTTTTGATGCATATTATTATTGATGTTGTTATTGTTATTGCGACCGAAGGTCGCATTATACCCTGAAAAACCGTGTCGCTTGTCTGTCCGGCTGTACAGGAAGTGATGTCAGTGTGATGTCACGTGTCAGTACAGGAAGGGAACTTTTATGCCCATATATGAGTCATTCTGTACCACATCACTGTGACTCACTGTCACTCTGTGCCACATCACTGCTCTGAAGTTGATTGCATGGCAAAGCGAAAGTTTATCACAGTGATGTGGTACAAAATGACTCATATATGGGCATAAAAGGGATGTCACGTGACATTGTACAGAAAATGGAGGCCGAAAATGAGAATGTTAGGGTACCCCCTTATGCCCATATATGGAGATCCACAGGCATCAAACCAAGGCCCTACGTTTTATGCCCATATATGGAGATTCCTATATTGTCAATATTAAGAACATTATTATGGCCCATATATGGAGATCCACAGGCATCAAACCAAGGCCCTAACTCACCAAGGCCCTGCTTGGCATTATTAATTAATGTACGTTGTTTTTATGCCCATCTCCATGTATGGGCATAACATTTATTGTATGTATATGGATACATGTTATTATTAATAAAGGATAAAATAATGGTCATTCCCAGAAAAAGAAAAAAATCTTTTATGCCCATACATGGAGATTTCTGATGTCATAAATCCCAGGCCGAAAATGAGAATGTTAGGGTATGCCCATATGGAGATCCAAAGGCATCAAACCAAGGCCCTAACTCACCAAGGCCCTGCTTGGCATTACTTACGTACATTTTATTCCCATATATGGAGATTCCTATATTGTCAATATTAAGGACATTATTAAGGATATTATGTTATCAATATTAAGGACATATATGGGCGGTGTGTTCCTCCCTCTGTGTCATCAGCGCCCACACTCTAGGTGGGGTTGGCGATAGGGCCTTTCTGTGTGGAGTTTGCATGTTCTCCCCGTGTCTCCTAGGGTTGATACCCTCACAAAAATATGAACAAACTCCCCCCAAAATGACAACAACGAGAATCGTCAGAGAAATGCTGTGGTTGGCCAGATGGCCAAGAATTGGCGCGACCTCGCCCTTTAGGGTGAGGTCGCATCTCACCCCGAGGTCGCAAGTCACCCTGAGGTGTCTTACTAGTTAATAATAATAATAATAATAATACAATTTTTTACATGAGTTCTATTGTATTTGTGATTTTGCAGGGAGAAACCAAAATGCCAAAAAAGTGGGGCAGAGAGACTGAGAGAATACAGGAAAGGTTTGAAGAATGACCCAGTGAAATACCAAGAGTATTTAAAAATAGTTAGGGACCCACAAGCCCAAAAGCTCAAGGAATAGGGTTTAACCTGTGATGTCTTGCCATACTTTTTATTTCTGTTTTATCTATTAGTTTAGATCCAAACTAATAGATAAAAATGAGAAAAAAAAAATGAAAAAAAAAGTACGGCAAGCCATCACAGGTCATCTCACATCCTGGGTGAGTGGGTCCCTGGTTACAAAGGAAAGAGAAAGAAATAAGAAAAGAAAGGAAGAGGGAAAGTTGAAAAGTGTTAGCGAATTATCCGAGAGGGGGAAAAGGAGTGTCAGAAAAGCATGGAGGAAAATCAACAATACCACATGATGTCTGTGAAAAAACAGAAAGAGATGGAGATCTTTTGTCAGGCTTCCACACCACCTGGCATCACTAGCTCAAGTGAAGGTGAGACACCAGGGAGTAGCTCTTCAGCCCAAAAGATGTTGAGACGTGAAAGAACACGCAACCAGGGGAAATTACAGATGTTGGAGCTCAAGATAAAAGAAGTTGAGAAGAAGAAAGATAAATATAAAAAACAGTGCCAGAGGTTGAAGTTGAAATTGACACCAGTCCAGTCAAAATGTTCTCCAAGAACAAAAACTAGAAGGGCACACATCAAAAAGAAACTTCTGTTTCTTAACACCCGGAAAGCAAAAGACCATGGACACAGTCAAAACTTTCCTAAGTCGAGATGACAACAGTCGGGCATCAGCGGGGAAAAATGAAACGATTACAAGATTCCCAAAAAAAAATAAAAAATAAACAAAAGAGGTTTCACAATGCTGAAATTGCATAAGAAATTGATGCTGGAGATGCCTCACCTGAAGCTATCCTATTCAATTTTCTGCAGGATGAAACCTTTTTGGATTGTTGCCCCAAACATTAATTGCGACCATCAAAACCTCCACCGCCTGTCTGTCTGTCCGTCAGTCTGTCAGTCTGTCTGTCACGTCACACTTTTGCCCTACTCATATCTCCGCCGTCGTTGCCCTATCCATGTGAAGTTTTCCACACACACTCCTTGTCTGCCAATCCACAACCTCCACCCTTCCAGGGACCCCCGCAGCTCCAAGGACCCCCAGGGACCCCCGCCAAAAAGCAAAAAAACTACGAAATGACATTGTTGCCCCCATCCATGTGAAATTTTCCACACACAATCCTTGTCTGCCAATCCACAACCTCCACCCTTCCAGGGACCCCCGCAGCTCCAGGGACCCCCAGGGACCCCGCCAAAAAGCAAGAAAAACACCAAATGACGCCCCCAAAACGCCTGCTCACCGCATTGCTCTGCCACAGACAAAGAGATGCATACACACATCTCATCAACATGGATCTCCTCTTTTCTCACACCCCTCTTCTAGCGCCACCATGAGGCCGGTTCTTGCAAAACACATTTACGGACACAGCTCCTACAATTTCTGCCCTAAAATCACGCAAATCGGTACACGGTATGTCTACACTCATGTTTTCAACATGGATCTGTCCCATATAGCGCCACCTTCAGGCCGATTTTTTAAAACACATTTTTGTACACTGCTCCTACAGTTTTTGCCCTAAAATCACACAAATCGCTACACAGTATGTCTACACTCATCTCATCAACATGGATCTGTCCCATATAGTACCACCATCAGGCCGATTTTTTTAACACATTTTTTGACCTAAAATCACGCTGCGACCTGACGGTCGCTTATCTCCCGATAAGGGAGTCTTACTGGTAACAGGGAGACTGCAAAGTGTGTCTGCAAAGTTCATGACAATGCCCAAATGAAAGCAGATAGGCTCAAGCAGCTAGGCATTAACAACTCGCTTGAGCGCAGTTGCAGCGGACCTATGCTGTGACACAGGCTAAAGATTGCATATACAGGGAATGTCTCTTGTGTAGGAACAACTCACTCCCACACACCACAAGTACATCAGGGACAGAGATTACATGGTGGTACCAGTGGCTCACATAGAAAGAGGATTATGACAAGGAATGGATAGGAAAACAGAGAAGATCACTGTCACTAAACTTGTCAAACAGAGATGTGAGGGCTACCCGGACCACCGTTTGGAAGATTTTGAAAAGGAAATGAATAACAGAGTGTGTAAAGCAACTCTTCAACATCCATCACCAATACACACGGCTACATTCCTTGCACAGATCTCTGAAAGAAGATGAAGTCATTCTCCATATTGACTTAGCAGAAAACTGGCAGTGCAAATATACAAAGGAGGTGCAGCAGGTCCACTTTGGAGCATCCCACAGGCAGGCCACACTGCACAATGCTGTTGTGTACATCACTGACAGTACACTCACATTCTGTGTCTTATCATCTTCCATGAAACATGACCCTCCTGCCATTTGGGCCCAACTTCAACCAATTCTCCAGTTCCTGAAAGAGAACTATCCAAAGATCCAAAAACTCTTCTTCATCAGTGATTGGCTGACCATGCAATATCGAGGAAAGAAGAACCTTTACCTTATGAGCCTGATTCACTGCTGTGAACTGGAATTACCTGGAAGCTGGTCACGGCAAAGGCCCTTCGGATGGAGTTGGAGCCACCATAAAGCGAACTGCAGATTCACAGGTAGCCAGGGGTACTGACCCTACCCTAACCCTAACCCTAACACACAGCTAAAGGCAAGCCCTCTATGAAACACTCCTACCTCTTACCAAAGTCAAACTAATCTACGTGGAGGAGGAACAGATATCCAGGGTAAGCGCACTCCTTCCAAAAGAGCTGCCCACCATCAAAGGTACACTGAGTATGCATCAAGTTATCTGTTCTACCCCTGGCAAAATCCATTACAGAGTTCTCAGCTGTTTCTGCAACAGAGGCCCTCTGTCCCTGTTTCCAACCATCATCAACCAACATAGCGCCGCAAGCACAGCTTGAAAGAGATGCAACACCATCTACATCACTAGCCCCAGAAGATGCACAACAAGGAAGCCATTGCACCTCAAGCTCTGGGTGTGATGAGACTCTTTGTTCCATTGATGATGTCACTGAAGCCCTTGTTGGAAAGTGGTGTGTTGTTGTCACATATGACAATAAACTATATCCTGGGATCATTGAAGATGTGGAAGAAGGTGATTTTTCCCCTCTCAAATATTATGTTAAATTACATGTTATATCTAGAAACAGTCTAGTTATTCTCATTTTACTAGATCCCGTTGACTGATATATTGTAACCCATCTGCAACAGGTGCCCTGGAGGTCAAAGTCATGCACAGAATTGGGTCTAACCGCTTCTTTTCGCCAAGATTGGAGGACAAGATCTGGTACACCATGGACAAGGTCATCACCTTAATCCATCCACCTGAAAATGTTACGCAGAGACATGTCCAAATCAGCCCAGCAATGTTTAAATTAGTGTGTGAAAAGATAAGTCTGTGAATAGATTAACTCATGCACAAGAGAATGTTAAAGTTGGTTTCAATGATAAATGATACGAGTTTAGTTCAGGCAGATACACTATACTTGTTAAAGAATGTTAAAGTTGTTTTCAATGATAAATTATACGAGTTTTACGAGCTTAGTTCAGGCAGATACAGTATACTTCAGAAGTTCACACATGTGCACTATTGCACACACTGGGCAATCATCTGACCAATTCACCCTTTGTCAAGTCCTGCCCATTGTCCCATCCCTCTTCACACCCATTGGTTGCTGTGTCTTGGTGGGACATTCGGTGGGACACTCCATCCACTACCATTCTAATTCAGTTGCTTCGTATTGTTATTCTGTGTGTTCAATTCTAATTTAAAACTTGGTTTCAGTCAAATGGAGCTGCTCAGTGGCAGTATAGTGACTCAGCATGTTTTTAAATGTTTTTATTTCTCCAAAAATGATGTTTTAGCAAATTCAACATCAAAAAGGCGGAACCAGGGCGGGACAAGGCAGATAGAGCCTGCTGGTTGGTCAGTCAGGGACGAACCAGAAGGCTGACAAAGGGTGAATTGGGTGGGCTATTTAAGGTCACCCAATTTGTGTTCATCCTGCGTTCCTTCAGCATATGCGTCCCTGGTTGTTATGTGCTGTTTGCTCCCACAGCCACCCCAGCACCATGCACCAGTGGGCTCTGCTATTAGTTCTGTTCCCCATGGGGGTTACTATCTCCCTGCTCTTAATGGTTGTCTAATTGTGGTTGTCTAATTCATTCTATATTGGTTCATTGTGTTATCTGTCTGAACTACAAATTGTTATTAATTCCAAATAAATGGAAACAGAAAATGAGACCAGTTGTCTTTTATAATAAATTACCATATTCTGTTGATCCTGTGTTTATTGTATTTCCAACGTATTCCATGTTGAGTTAATATTTAGTAAACAGAGTTAAGAGTTACTGTATTGTTACGGTAGTGACAATATAGTATTAACTTAATGCTGTGGTCACTACCGCAAAATAAGTCACTACCGAAACAGCGCAGTCACTACCAGTTGTTTTGTCAAAAATAAAAGATAATGAATTATCGACCAATATTTTATGATAACGATTGGTTAGGTGTAGGTGTAATTTCAACTATCATTAATGGTGGTATCAAAATAATCAACTTTTTATACATTTTAGAGGAAATATGGTGTTTTGATTTTGATGCATCATAAAATTCCAACATAAAAACAATATATAAAATATGAATTAAAATGTATTTAATTAAGGAAACCACCTACATTAATTAAAAAAAGCCTTTACATGGGGGAATGGAAAAATATATTAATATATTAATATAATTATCTTAATTCTAAAGGTAATGTTATGTAGGTAGTGACACATTTTGGGAGAGGAAATATATTCCAAAACATTATGAAAATTGACTGTGCTTTTACTAAATACGTGTTCCTTAGAACTGGTGCTACATGGATATGGTCAAAGTTTTTCCAAAATAGCATACAAATTTCACACAATTTCCAACATAGGCCACAAAAAAAGGAGATATTAGCGTGAGTGGTGTGGCCGAGGCAGATATACCGCGAGTGACGGCAAAAACAGAGTAAGTGGCCAGTGTAAATTACTAGTAGCCATTGTGGCTAACGGTGGCTAACGGACGATTGGCTGCAGGACTCGCTCCGTCCAAATAATATAGGCTATAATGTGCACCAAGCGTCCTTCCCTGCTCGCAGCCAAGCATGTCTAGAGCGTCCCTTGAAGCGCTCGCTGGTGTGTCCGTGTCATGTCATTCTAATTTAGTCCATTTAGTTCCTGTAAGTAGATTAAAAAATAAAACCAGTTGCCTATATAATCATATTACGGGAGGGTCTTATTTTGAAATCCACCTTTTTAACAGGAAATGCTTCAGCGTGTTGTTATTATCTACTTGTTGCAGCCTACAAGATGTACACAGAAATCACATGGATTATCCACAACTTTCCAACATCCCATCGTGCATTGCACAGAATGTGCAGGCAGCTTCCGACGCCGCAGCCGAGAGTGATCTACAAGCTCACAACGGTTGCATCTGCGACGCGACGTGAGCTTGTATGTCTGCTGTTAACCGGAAGTGTCCTGCAAATAATTCTACAGTAAATTCTCGCGGAAACTGGTGGATACTGACACAAGCTTTTGACTAATCTAAAGTTCATATTTATGATATGAAAACCATGCTCCTGTGAATTAAAACAATGCACAGCGTTTGAAAGCAGCAATAGGTGAGTGGACTGGTTAATTACCTTCTGCTGGCATGGCTGTTGTTGTGGGAGAGGCGTCAGTAGCTACAGAGCTTTGATAAAAAGTTGGCGGTGCACTTAAACATTTCGGTCTTTTCTCTTCATAGTTGTTTATTTTGTCTTGCACCAGTGACTAGGCTGCTGGGTCTGCAATATCTCTCTGTGATACATTAGCGTTGTGCTCCGTGTGTATAGTCCTATACTAACAGGAGTGTTGTCAATTAAAATAAGCATCTCATCATGCCGTCATGTAACAGCTCATCGTCAGCACTTAAGGTTTCTTCTCTAATATGCCATTCTGTTTTTGCACGGTTGGAATTGGCTGCCTATCCGTGATGGATGGAATAAATCCACATTCAAAGACATATTTGACATGTATTTAATGATGGCGGGCTGGGCTGAGCTGGGCTGTGAAAATTGCGGGGGAAGGCTGGGCTGGGTCAGAAAATTTGCGGGGGCCCACGGTCCATAAAAAACCCTGACCCGCGCATCACTATCGCTCAGGACTGCGAAATGTTGTAGATGTGGTTCAGCACGGGAGCGTGTTGATATTTCGACAAAGCATCTTTTCGACGGTTAATTATTTCGACAAGGGTGAATGTTAACCTGGTGAAATGCTAACCTGCCGACGTGGGTGAGTAGCTAACCTGCAAACTTGAGTGAATGTTAACCTCTATGCCTAAACCTAACCCAAACCCTAACCCTAACCTCAGTAACCGTGAGGCGGGTGAGTAGCTAACCTGCCGACGCTCATAGTCGAAAGAATGACTCGTCGAAAGAGCAAGATTTCCCCGTTCAGCACAGCTCAAATGTCACCCGGCAGTGAGAGGCACTAACCAATGGGACAAACCTAAACGCCAGAAGAACGGCACTTTGTTGACAAATTAAGTGTCAAATTAAGTGTCAAATTAAGTGTCAAATTAAAATTAATTAAAATTAACGACAGGAAATGCCACTATAGGCAGCGTTATTCCGAGCTTGATGTGCGCTCACTGTAGCAAAAGTGGTGTAAGGCAGTGATACTCAAACTCTGGCCCGCAGGCCTCTTCCGGCCGGGGAAATCTCGCTCTTTCGAACGACCGCCAGTTTGACAAAGGAGTGTCGGGAGGGTTAGCGACTCACCTCACAGAGTTTAGATTTAGGGTAAGGGTTAGAGTTGGGTGTCGAACAGATTGAAGACTTTATTAGAAGTTTGCATAGGAAAAGGTACAGTTTCATGATCGTAAAGTTCACTGGTACAAGGTCTACTAAAAGGAGATCCTAGAAAAGACTAAGCTTATTTCCATAGGAAACCATTGAAGTATCTCATATAACATTGAATGACAGACGGATAGAACACAGTACTATGCAGTAGATATAGTCAGGGAAAAAGGGGAAAACATTAAAAAAAAAGAAAAAAAAGAACATACAGTAGGTAAATACAAGGAAGGGTCATGACATGTAGACGACATGTAGTAACAGCGAAGCTATCCCCTTCCGGCCAGCGGCGCAATTTTGACTGGCCCACTAGCTTAAAGCTATACTGTGTAAGTTGCTCAACTAGTGGTCAGTAGCGTCCGCGTCTTTCGGCCGTTTTTCGCCGCGGACCGGGCCTCACACCCCCGCGTCACCCCCGCGTCTGCCTCCACCTCGCCGAGATCTATCTTTAGAGGGGTCCCTGGTTCCTGTGCGTTCAGGCATTCCGGAGACACAGAGTGTTTCACCCGAGTATAGATAGAGACACACGGGCGCCTACAAATATGGCCGCCCTATTGTGATAGCTAGCGACCCCACTTCAAGATGCGCTGTGATTGGCCGGCAGTGTATAACCCTCACTGTGATTGGCCGGTAGTGTATGATGACGTAATTTTTCCGCGAAAACCGGACCCCGGTCAGGATCATAGAAAACATATAAAGAGAAGGCTTCAGAAGCTGAAAATAACGGAGTGGGTGTTCTAAAACTTTAGCGATTTAAGAGTTAGGACAATTTTAAGATTTGTTTTATAAAAAAAGTTACATGGTATAACTTTAATGTCCTCAAAGTCAAGCATCCAACAAAGCTTTAAACTGAGCAGGTTGAACCCCCGTTCCAGAGATAATGGCCAAAACATTTCTTTTTTTTTACCAGTGACTCTGCCCGAACAATTAGCGCAACTAAAACTTCATTGTAGGCCTAATGCAAATCAAATGAAAGAGAGATGTACTGTAGCTCTACAACAACTGCATCATTAGCCATTTGGTAGCTAAACAGTCTGGGTAATCTATTTTAAGTAGATTGTTTGTTTTGATTTGATTTTCCTTAGCCATAACTATCTATTTTCACAAGTTTATTTTCTGTTATAAGCCATTTGTTTTTATGTGGGCCAAGTCATAAATAACATTGTGAAGCAATTGAAAGAGAGATGTGCTCAGGTATCTTTAACTTATCCCACTTGATAGCAGGCAGACAGATAGACAACAACCCAGACAAATAGCAGACAAATGTACATTAGCTTGTTTTAGTGTTTGTGTGGAATGTGCTAATTGCAGAGAATTATTAAAAAGAAAGAAAATTTAGCAAATTACTTTGATTGTCTCACAATTGTCATTGACAGAATATAAACGGAATTCCAAGCCATAAAATAATGCAGAATGCACATTGCACTTGTGGAAAAAAAGCTAATAAAAAGAGAGAAGTTATCAAGTAATGCCATTTTATCCCCTTGACATTTTTGTAATGTGGCCCACAAGAAGTCAGAAGTTTGAGTATCCCTGGTGAAAGGCCACTGAAACAAAAAGGGTTAGGAAACAAACAGGCCAGGTGGCAGCCCAAGCAAAACCTGCTGCAAGGGAGTAAAGAGAGTTTCATGTCTCCTCGCAGAAGTCTTACGCATCAAGTGTACACATTTGTTTTCCTTACAGCATAAGGCCGGCTTTACACTGCCACTGAAATCTAGCCTGAATCAGATCTGAGTCACTTCAAAAGTGGAATCCGATTTTTTTAAAACAGTCTAAATCCAAACATGAAATCCGAAAAACCACATCCAGAGGTAGTTTCAAATCCGATCCATATCGGATCTGAGGACATCTGACTCAGTCTGAAAGCAGCAACCACATCCACCCCATTGAGTTATATGCAGGTCACATGCAAGCCACATCAAACTGGCCAAACGTCACTTGTGCTGCGCAACCCGAGCGCGGAGCCCTGACGTCATTACAGAGCGCGATTATTTACTATTTGATTACAGCGCATATTACAGCACGCTGAGCACATGAAAAAACAAGAGAGGAGAGAGAAAACACGTGAGCTAAATAGATACAACCAGAGAGAAGAGCGAAACACAAGAGTGAAGAAAAGGAGAGAAAAAGTTTTTGTTGTCTCTTGTCTGTTATGTCGCATTTCCTGAACATGTGATCAACTAGCGTCAACGTTGTGACGTGACGTCATGACACCGACGTCGTTACCACGGTAACCAAAGCAGATATGTAGACGCAGGGCAGCTTTGGGCTGACGCTGTTAAAATCAGTCAGAACGCACAGATCAGATCTGTGTCACTTGCAAATGCAGTGTGAAAAGTCGGGCCAAAAGATCAGATTTGAGAACCAAATCGGATTTGGTCTGGATTTGACTGCAGTGTAAAGCCGGCCTTAGTCCTCCTCCACAGGTGGCCTCACACACACAGTTTGAAACCCGAATCCATGCCGAAAACCCTGGCATGTCTCCCCCCACCCACTCACGGCCCGAACACACACACACATGCACGCTCGCACGCACGCATGCGCACGCCCGCACGCACGCACGCATGCACGCACGCGCGCACACACACACACACACACACACACACACACACAAACACGCACACACACGCACGCACGCACACACACACACACACACACACACACACACACACACACACACACACACACACACACACACACACACACACACACACACACACACACCAGTCTTATAACCAGTATTATAACCAGTCATAATATGTAATGCATGTACACACTGGTGTATGCCAGTGCACAAGTGCACTTTATATTCGAAAGCACTTCTCCCTCCCAAGTGAGAATTAAGTGATCAACCCCCTCCCTTATTTTACCTCCCCCCTTGTTTTTCTCCTCTACTCTGTACATAATAGTGTTTTATTTTTCTATCACGTAAAGATTCGGAGGACCCCCTATAGTAACTCTTGAGGACCCCCTAGGGGCCCCGGACCCCCTGTTGAAGACCCTTGATGTAGATAATGCGAACAGTGCTTGAAAAGCTCTTTCTAATTGCAACTTGATTACAACGTAAACAGCTTGTGTTAATATTTGCAAGCCTCTGTGATGTCCATAAGTGAGAGGCCTGCAGATTTCAGGAATGACCAAGAGCTACAGTATAGCATTGGCTAGTTTCTGTTCAGAGTACCCTATGTGATAATTGCCAGTCGCCACATATAGAAGACAATGCTTCCTGTATCCTTGATCTGTATCCTGAAACACTTGTTGTTGAGTTTCCCAAGTATGTGCATAAGCCTGTGCAAACAGCTGCCTCTAGTCAGCTGCTTGCTACAGCTTTGAGTGGAATTCTGACTTCTCAGATGGGATTTAGCCAGTAGCTGTTTAGACAGAGAACTGCAAAGTGGATTAAATGCTGCTGCTGAGAAATAAAAATACTCCCAACCAGAGAGCTTCATTCAGTGGAGCATATCTGCACCAGGCCGGGTGGCCAAGCCTGTGATGTCCTTCAATCTATGCCATGTTTATGACGTATGACTAAAATGTTCAACTCAGTGAGAGCCTCATAGACTTTCATTATAACATGGAAATATTTTGAAGAATATAAAGCCTGTAGCCTATGTGGAACGGATTATGTGGAGTTACTTTCATGGTCTACTGGCAGTGAATAACTTTGGTTCTTATGGATTCAGCAGTTTGCAAGATTATTACAAAAAACACAGGCACGCGCACGCGCAGACACACACACACACACACACACACACACACACACACACACACACACACACACACACACACACACACACACACACACACACACGGGAAACATCATCCCCTTGCCTTCAGCCTGATAAATATCGTCATTTTTGTGTGCGCACAATGTTATGTTATGTAATTATGTTCCGTTAATAAATATATTCATTTCTTTCCTCCATTATTATGTTATGACATTTTGCCTGAGACTAACAGGGTTGTAACAGCAGCAGTGTGAAGCCTCATAAATCATGCATTTAGTTTCTATGAAGCCAAGGTCCATTCAGGCTAAGGACTGCTTCAAAACGTGACTTTGGGATGAGACTATGTATTTAGATGCCCGTTTCCTCCCACTCCTTACACGTCAACGTTTTTGGAGTAAAAACTGTTTATTTTATTCTATGTTCCTGTAAAAACGTGTTATTTTCTTCCTGGGTGGGTGTGTTGTCCCTTTCTAACACTGGTTCCACACAAGTTGATACTTACAGTTTACAGTTTACAGTTTAGGCATTTAGCAGACGCTTTTAATCCAAAGCGATTTACAATAAGCAGATAACATCACAATAATAAACAAGATAATATGTCGGTACATCATCAACAATATAACAAATGCAAATGTATATCTATCTGGAAAAAACACAATATAATCAAAGTTCTAAAAACCTAAAAACAAAAACGTAAAGCAGAGCACTGTCACTGTGATTAACGACTATAGCGCGGCTAGATGACGCACACGCATGTGTGCACGCGCACACACACGCACGCACGCACGCACGCACGCACGCACGCACGCACGCACGCACGCACGCACGCACGCACGCACGCACACACACACACACACACACACACACACACACACACACACACACACACACACACACACACACACACACACAGGAACTGCTGTGAACCATTAGCACCAACTCAAATAACACTCAGTCAGGATTATAGTGTGTTGACAGAGGAGACAGATAGAGACGAGTGACAGAGGGAGGGAGAAGTAAGAAGAGCGAGTGAAGGGGGGGGCTGGAAATCTGGACGGGCACTCAGTCAAATAAGATAGACGAAGCAAGACAAAGACAACAGTTCAGAGTTTAAAAGAATAAGTGATTATATGTTGGTACTATTAGGAGACAGACTTACAATTCAATGCAGCAGAGAAATGCAATGGAAATAGGCCTAATAGGCCTATAGGCCTCGCAGAACACTAACTGGTCTCAGCTTATATATCGTCGTTGTCGGGTGGAAACCTTGTATGTCCAAAACCGTTTGTTTTGTATTTATCATTTTAAAAATGATTTAAACTAGTGAAAACCGCCGATCTACAAGCCGCCGATCTACAAGCACACAACGCCTCGCGGTGCGAGGCGTTGTGTGCTTGTAGATCGTCTGTTTTCACTACTTTTGTGCGACGGCCTTGTATGATGAAGCAGTGCTTTGCGAGATACGAAGTTTCTGCCCGACAGTGACGATATATATATATATATATATATATATATATATGATTACGAGCTACCCCATACATCGTCATAAACCCTATGTTTAACTCAAGAGTTAACACCCTTTTGCTGACATGAAATGTGATGAGTACAGGGAATGCAAATAACATTTTTTTAATTGGATTACATTTGATCCCGGCCAGACATGTCAGACATGCTTACATACATACTGTAGGCGATTTGAGCCTATGTCAGGAGGGGGGGATTCATCGACACGCATGCACGCACACACACGCACGCACACACACACACGCCATCTGTGAGGATGTGCACAGTATGCTACACTAAGGACATAATACCATGCAGTCAAAGAATCCTTAGAGAGTGCTTATTTAAGGAACCAGATAGGTTACAGATAATGTGGCACTTATATTGGTAAATAGCAGGTGGACTGGGCTCACATATCAACACATTGTCAACAGACAACACTATTAATCTGCTGCCACCGGTATGGCTAATACAGTACAAATCCATCATCCTATGTGAACATACAGTCATTATGAACACATAATAAAAGAGTACTACATCTGAAAAGTAGCCTACTTAAGCCAAATAAAACAATTAAACTAGCAGAAAGTTGCAAAGTAAGAACAACTAACAATGTAGCTAATAATGTAACATTCCATCCAAGTGTCACAGATTGCTTACATGTCCTTCACAGATAGAGATATTATTGTAGTTTGATCGACTTTCAGAGGAGACAAACTGCATACATGCTCTTTAACTCCTGCAGGGCAGAACAGAGATCAAAGAGAGAGATTCATCCATGACCATGACCTCAAAGTAGCCCACCTGGCAGGCTTTCATTTCACACTATACACAATCTATTTACAATGCCTAATATAATGACACTTGTATGGAAATGACAACCCAACAAATAGCTAGACGAATTAATTAATCAACTATTTCAATTTCAATTACATGTTGCAGTAAACATTTGACATCTTCTTGCATTATTTTTCCTTTCCCTCTGCTTTGTCTTTTTTTCCCCTTCTCTTTCTTCGGACTGCGCCCCGGGCCAGTGTAATAACTGGATGGTATGCACTACAAATGCCGAACCTACAGTATGAACCTATTATGAGTAATAGGTTCATACTATAGGGGCCCGGCTAGTTCTGTACTCAGCCCTTTTTGATTGATTGAATATTATATAATTAATATAAAAAATGTATAAACACACTTATTAGCAGTACAGGTAGTACAGTCAGAGGTTATACCGGTATATGCCTGACTACTAGTCTTATTCATGAAAGCCTCTAGATTTCTGTTTAGGAAATATTTGTGTCTGCTTGATTTGATTGGCAAACTGTGACAATATTGGTCTGTAACAGCTGTGTGAGAGAGGCTGTTTGTGAAATGCCATAACATAGCCTGTTAATAAATCATTTGATGCTGGAATGATTAGGTGAGAACGTTTTTATTGGCTGACATCAGGGGGTCAGAGCCCAAACATGTCAGGTATGCCTTGTATACTTACTTTCCACAAATGAATATTAACCTGTTCCAAGTAATTTATGTGACAAGACATACTGACACCAAGTGACGAAACCCAGCACCAGCTGCCACCCTCCTAGTTGTACAGTAGTCAGCACTGGCTAATGCATTCCAGGAAGCAAGTTCACCTCTTTCGCTAAATACGGTATGGGTGTCCCTATGAAGTATGGGGTGAATGTTGCAAGTGGCTTTCAAGTAGTTGTATGGTTAAATGGATAGTATTGCAAGTATATAGGCCTATGTCAAGTCTGTCAAGCTGTTTCAAAACAGTAAATCAAAAACAGCAGATCTACAAGCTCACAACACGTCACATTTAGATCACATTTAGACCCCCCCACCCCGATTAGCAAAAGTATTAAGTATTAAGTATAACGTTTTACACAATCTTTTATAGGCCTACAGTTTATACAATACAATTTTATACAATCTGCAAAGTAAACAAGTAACTAAAGCTGTCAAATGTTGTAATTGTAGTGGAGTAGAATTAACAAAGATGGAAGTAACCTCAAAATTGTACTTTGCATTGCACTGCACATTATTGTATAGTACTTGAGTAAATGTAGATACTGTGTGTACAAAAGCGAGTTTTCTATTGCCCACAGTGGTCTAATTGACTGTAAAAGGCACATTGAGAAAATCAAGCCATGTCAAGCTAGCAGCATTGTTTAACAATGACGCTCAGGGAGTTGTGTAAAGTAACTAAGTACATTTACTCAAGTACTGTACTTTTGAGGATTTTTACTTTACTACTATCACTCCACTACATTTATTTGAAAACTTTAGTTGCTGGTTACTTTGTATATTTTGATTATTATTACAAAACACGCATTAACTACTTCAGCCCTATATACATCTCTGCCTTTTGAAAATAGCTGATCTACTCTTCACAAGATTTGTATACATTTGAAAACTTGAAATGGGACATTTTGCATAATGAGTACTTTACTTTTGGTATTTTAAGGACATTTTTATGCCAATACGTTTGTACTTTTTGTACTCAAGTACATTTTAAATTCCAGGCTTTTATTTCAAAATGTGAGTACCTTTTTTCCACCGCTGTCCTATCTCACTGGTAGATGTTTTTCTCATGCAGAAGTCCCTCATTTGTCTAAGTCTGTCCCCTTTTATCTGGGGTCCCCCAGAGCTCTGTACTTGGTCCAAGGTTATTTGCACTGTATTTGCTCCCATAGGTCAGGTGTTTCTTATCATTTGAATTTATTGCTGTTTTTTCTGTAATTATGTAAAGCACTTTGTGAGTTCTCCCTGTGAAAAGTACTATACAAATAAAATGTACTTACGTAACTACTCAAGTACTGTATTTAAGCACAATTTCTACGTACTTTCACTTTAGTTGACTATTTTCAACTTCAAATATAGTACTTAATTACTGTGGTAGTGGCTCAGGAGGTAGAGCGGACGCTTGGGAACCGGAGTTCGATCCCGGGCTCCCCCAGAGTTAGTGTCGAGATGTCCTTGAGAAAGACACTGAATCCCTGATGAGCAGGTTGGTGCCTTGCATGGATTCCTCCACCCTCTGTGTATGTGTGAGTGTGAATGGGTGAACGTAATGCAATTATTGTAAAGCGCCTTGGATAAAAGCGCTTTATAAATGCACCATTTACCATTTACCACTTTATTCTACTCCACTGAATCTCAGAGGCTCAATCAAATATTGCACTTTTACTACAATTATTTGATAGATTTAGTTTGCTACTTTGTATATTTAGATTATACTTTACAAACCACACATTAACCACGTCATCCTTTTCAGCTGTGGATGTGACACGTTGTGAGCTTGTAGATCTGCTATTTTCAAAGGATTTATAAACATTTGGAAAATTGTGAAATGCGACATTCTGCATAATAATGAGTATGTTTGACTTTTGGTAGGACTTAAGGTATATTTTGAAGCCAATACTACAGTACATTTTGATTACCAGACTTACTTGTAACAGAGTTTTTTTTTTTTTTTTTGTATATTGTTTGTGTATCTGGCAAGACATGCTGTGATGACTGTACCCCAGCACCCTGCCATGTATGCTATTTTTACACCACAGCCACTGGCCATGGTATGGTCATAATGGTATATGGAGTATGGACATATGATAGTGCTTCTTGGACATAAACCGCAAACGCTTTAAGGATACTATTGCAATGTCAAGGGAAAGGACCTTTAAAGGCCATGCCAACTTTAACTTTCTGCATAGCATGCAATAAACACCTAATATAAAGGCACGCTGAGGCGGTTGAGTCGAACCCATTGCAGAGGAGTTCAGAGTTCCATTCAGAGGTGAGTGAGACTTTGTCTGTCCTTCATCAGTCATATCAATGTGCTAGAGATGTTAGCTATTCATAGTCATAAATGTTTGAGGGGTGTTAGCTGTCATATAAATGCTTTAGAGCTAAGTGGTTGTATACTTCTGGACATGTTAGATATTCATTGTTAACATGCCTCCGTATAATGTGCTACATAGCTACAGAGATGACCTGTCTGCAAACAAGAATTAGGGGACACTGACAGCATAATTGATGTTATATTGTAGTGGTGCAGATTGAAACAATTGATTGTGTATTGTTTCTTTATAATTTATAATGATATGGGCTTGGGCCTTATTGGAATTTTGCTTTTGTTCATTCATTTCAATTTAGACATTTCAATAATGTTATGATTACTTAAATACTAATTTGCATTGCATGTATTTTTACATCTAAAAGAGTTATTATTATTATTTTAAAGTAGCAATATTGTTTAAATTGAGTACAGCTTGACTAGTCTACCCACCTCTGAATGTAACCTTAATTCATTCAAGTGTATTAGAAAGAAAAATAAATCTATCATTGCTTCAATACAGAATGAAAGAAAGTGAAAAAAAAAGACAAATGGCTGTACTGACAAAAATAACTTGGTAAAATTGGAAATCATTAACAAACTAACTAACAAACAAACAAATATAACTGAATGAGCAAGCATCAGTTAATTGCATTGTGTGTAATTATATAATGGACTCTTTCAGATGTGGAACTATTAAGAAATGTAAAAATGTCGCTCTTATGAAGTGGTGTGTGGCAAGAATGAACATTAGGATTCACATAATCTAATTCAATTCATGTTTATAAATTGTATTACATCATTCAACTCATGTTAATGTCATCAAAATAATGTTTTTTTTTCTTCTCTCTCCCCACACTTAAGGGTTAGGGTTCCACTTCTACTGGTAGAGGGGGAAAAGTGAGTGTTCATCATTTTTCTATTAAGAATACTCTTAATGTTCTGTCAGCAAAGGCATCAACACCATCTATTTCAGGGTTTCTCAAAGTGGGTGCGGTGTCACCTTAGGGTGCTGTGACCTCCAGGAGTGCCTCTGAATACTTTGATGATATTTGGAATTCATCAACGTCACTTCAGTTTAATCACACTTATACTTAGTCAAACGGACCTGAGCTGCACTGTACTTGGTGCAACCTTTTTCAGCCTATACTACCAAGTCTCTTCACCATAAATTGCAGATCTACAAGCTCACAACATATGTGAGCTATTTCCAATTTTCAGTAGGCCTACTTTTACTTCTACTCCACTACATCTCAGATGCACATATTGTACTTTTTTACTCCACTACAATTACTTTGTAGATTTTGATTATTATTACAAAACACACACCCACATCAGCCCTATGCATTTTGGCCATTTGAAAATAGCAGATCTACACGCTGTGAGCTTGTAGATCTGCTATTAAGTTTCAAAAGATAAAAAAAACAGCCAGGACATTCTGCACAATCATTACTTTCTACTTGTTCTACTTTAAGTACATTTTGATGCCAGTACTTTTGTACTTTTACTCAAGTACATTTTGTTCTAGGCCTAAATGTTAACATGCAAATACTTCCTCCACCACCACCATCGATCTGTTTGTCCGTCTACAGAAAAAGGCCGCCACCATGAGTACGGACGCCGAGATGGAGCAGTACGGCAAGGCTGCCATCTACCTCCGTAAGCCAGAGAAGGAGAGGATGGAGGGTCAGAGCAAACCCTTCGATGCCAAGACTGCAGCCTACGTAGCCGACAAGGTGGAGCTGTTTCTCAAGGCTAAGATCCTAAAGAAGGACGGTGCCAAAGTCACCGTGGAAATCCTCGACAACGATGGTAACCCCACCAAGGAGGTATGTATAGTATAGGCCAGGGGTCTTCAACGTTTTCAGGCCAAGGACCCCTTAGCTGGGACCCCCACAACTTTATCATAGAGTCCATATAGTTTCATTATTTGACAGCACAATCATTATTGTATTTTGGATTCATGTCAATTTGTGTTTTCAGATATTTAACCACTTGAACTGTCAATACTTAAAAAAAAAACCTGACCTTTCACTCTGTACTTAGTCTGCTCTTTTTCCCCTCCACACCAAAGCGCTTTGCCGAAAATAGCCGATCTACAAGCTCACAACACCTCGCAGCACGAGGGGTTAGCGCAAGGCGTTGTGAGCTTGTGGATCTGCTATTTTTGGCTAAAGTTCTCAGAATATAGATGCTATAGGGGTTCAAGTGGTTCATATAAAAACGGAGAAAAAGTTTCTATCACACAAAGATTGACATTAACATTGTTATAAACATTTTGAGTGAATGTGTGTGTGTGTGTGTGTGTGTGTGTGTGTGTGTGTGTGTGTGTGTGTGTGTGTGTGTGTGCGTGTGTGTGTGTGTGTGTGTGTGTGTGTGTGTGTGTGTGTGTGTGTCAAGCCTTGGAGCAGTGTGCACCGCTCAAAAGAATTATAAAATAAATAAATAAATATCAAAAAGAAAGATGTAGGACATTATTTTAAGAAGGTGACAATAAAAATAGTGACCCAGTACAATTGCAAGACATGTGTTTTTATTTTTTTCAGGAAAGAACTGTGCCTGAGGCTGACGTCACCCCCATGAACCCTCCCAAGTATGACAAGATTGAGGACATGGCCATGATGACCCACCTCACTGAAGCCACCGTCCTGTATAACCTCAAAGAGCGTTATGCAGCATGGATGATCTACGTAAGGTTTCCTACACGCAAGCAAACTCATGGTTCTGAAGTCACCTTGCTCACTGGTTGAGGCCACTTGCAACTTGTGACTGTAATCCCAGCAGAGGTCATCGCCATGCTGACTTGTGGTGGACACTTTCGTCAAAATTTCGTTAAAATTACATTCAGGTAGCCCTGAATGGCCATAACAGGTCCGTAACTCTGAGTGTGCAGGTCCATTTGGTTCCATGAACTTCCATTTGTACTAGGGATGTTAATCGACGCATTATTGGCGAATCGACGCGTCGCGGCCGAAAATCGACGCGTCGATCGACTTTTTCACTTTTTTTTTTCGCTAAGCAGCAGCTGAGAGGAGAGCAGCACAACGGCGCATTACTTTAAACAACACAACGTATGCTGCACCCATCAGAACTTGCATCAAAGCCCTAATAATAATGATAATACATAATTGCTCTTCCTTGTTAGCATGGAGTCTGTTCTCTAGAGACTAGAAGCGGAGTGACAATAAGTCCATGGAACGTGCGGGAGCGCTGACCGCTTGCTCTCATATATCCCCGGTGTGTCGCATTAACGTTAACGACGAGTAGTGTGGTTTGTGATCATCGCACACAACGGCGACGCTGCCATTACAAGCGAGCTTTCGTGTCAAGCGTGCATGCAGACAGAGGCAGGAGGTAAACAAAAGCATCCAGTCCATAGAGATACAGTCAGGCAAGTCAGCGCGCACTGCTATGACGCGCACATCAGCACGGTCCAGCAGTGTTTCTCAACCAGTAGTCCGCGGACCTGACTAGCGCCGCATGCATGCGAATGCACAACACATGCAGGCGGCATGCACTCGTCTCCGACACAGACAGACACACACACACACACACACACACACACACACACACACACACACACACACACACACACACGGTCCTCTCACATATGGAAAACATTAACGCTTATAACGTTTTTGAACGATTAAAACCTTTTTTGGGGGAAAAACTTTTGAAAAATAAAAAAATATATATATTTTTCGACTTTTCGACTCGTACTTTTTGAGTCGCGGTGAGCGTGAGTCGATCGACGCGTCGATTTCCGATTTTTTTTCACATCCCTAATTTGTACAATCTCAGAGTTGTGGGGGGGCCTTGCAAAAAAACAAAAACAAAAAAAAAACACTTGTACTAGTGGTATGACAATTATGACAATCGTCAAATCGCAATTATTTGAGGTAATCACAATTATTTTGCATAATCGTCATAATCGTTTACATTTTGAGACATGTTAATATAGTTAGAAACACATTCAAAACTAATGGAAATAGCTGATCTACAAGCTCAGAACGCGTCGCATCGCGACACGTTGTGAGCTTGTAGATCGGCTATTTCCACTATCAATGTTGTTTTTTAAGTATAACATTGTCAATTATGTCAGTACTTTCTTTGTATATTTAGGTTATGTGTCATGATTGCCATGTGCAACTTCAAAGCCTAAAAGCCAAACAGAAATGTAATTGTCAACGACAAAATCACAATTAAATCGTTCATCGCTATTATTGGAGTGACAATTAATCGTCATGTAAAATGTCATAATCGTGACAGCCCTAGGTACAGTATGACACTAGTACAGTACACAGTGTCATACATATTCTGAAGAAAACCTGGAGACTTGACGTCTTGTGATCAAAATAAGAACATTTTAAATGGTGTGTAAAAATAGAAAATCTCAACTTTGCCACGGACACATTTGATGACTCCTGAATCCCAGCTCTGATCCGTTGTCCCAGATAGGAGGCTTGTTGTGTGATGTTAATGTTCTCTCTCTCTTCTCCCCTTTCAGACCTACTCTGGCCTGTTCTGTGCCACTGTGAACCCCTACAAGTGGCTCCCAGTGTACGACCAGGAGGTTGTCAATGCCTACAGGGGCAAGAAGCGTATTGAAGCTCCGCCCCACATCTTCTCTGTCTCTGACAACGCTTACCAGTTCATGCTGATGGGTACGTACTGGTGACAATGTAAAACATATAGAATTATAATGGTTTTGTGCCATATCCAGTGTTGTAGTGCTAAATTTGGAAGTGTGGGCACGCACCGACGCACGGCGCCAATGCGCGTGCTCGCGCGCCAATGTGCACGCGCATCGCGTGACGAAATGTGTTAAAAAATGCGCTATTTTAACGATTTCAAAAAGGAAAATACACCAGTTTTTCCCCATAATAAAGTGCCATATTTACACATTAAAAACAATAAAACTAGGAGAAAGAAGAATACAAATGTTTTCTAAAAGAAATGTGTTTTTGCAAAGAAACGGTGGGATTGAAATGATCAGTCTGTAATGTGATGCGCTGCCGCCAGGCACGTGCGCACATACAGCAAAGGGGGCTGGAGCCCTTAACTTTATCAACAGAATTGTCCACCAAAAGGCCCTTCAGCCCATGCCTCTCTAACATTCTGTGCACTCCCTGTCTGTCGCCTAACAAAACGGCCGCAGCGAGATGGCTCGCATGTAGAGCAATAACTTTCAATCGAATGACTTTAAACTTAAAATAGTACAGTGTCCAAATCAAAAGTGACCATAGCAGTCAATGCTAGTTAGTGCAACAAGTTGATATAGACCAGTGGTTCTCACTCAACCAATAATTTGATGACCAGATCATCAGCTAAACCATGCAAAATAGCTGCACAACTGATATTTCCAATTCATTAATCCATTCTCAAATATTCTATTACCATCTGCTGTGTCAATCATGCTCATTTCAGCACGGCAGGCGAGCCTATTTCAACCAATTGCTGGGTCAGAACGACCTGTAATATAATATCAATATTTCCTATAGACACAAGAGATATTTCACAATTCACATGGTTAATGCACGGCGGCATAACAGAACCGTTTTAGGCTTAATATAATAGTTAATATAGGCATTATGTCTTACCTAACCAGCCCTCCAATAAGAATAAGACATGTTTATTTACTCACGTGTAGCACGTAGCACCATGTTGCCGTTGTACAGACAGTGCTGGTATAATACTTGGGTAGATAATCCAAGGTAACAAAAATTCACAACAAACAAACAAACAAACTGCTGCAGGCTACGAACCGCTAAAAGTTTGAAGAAGTAAACACAGACAGTGTAGTTGGTTGGTTGGTTGGTCAGTGAGTCTTATCCCATAGCCCGAAGGGACAGTCAGCTTGCTGGTTGGTGGTTGTCATGGCGATATTACAACCAATCGGTGGACGATCTGCTCTGTACTTGCTGTCTGCGGTACTGTAGGTACTTGATGACACGGACCAGCAGCCAGCCTGCCGGCACGCGCATCACTTGTGCACGCGCGTCAATGCGCGTGCACGCGACGTGAGAGAAGTGTGGGCACGCCGTGCCCACGCGTGCCCCCCCCACTACAACCCTGGCCATATCGATTATTGGTTAATTCAGACACATGGTAACTAACATATTTAAACCCCCCAAGACAGCCTGATGGCTTGTTTACATTGGGGTCCTTTTGTACTCAATTCATAGAGACATGAAATGACAAATGTACACAGGACTATGCAAAAAATAATATTATATATAATAATAATGGTAGGATTGGTTTTGTGGAGCTGCAGTTATTATGAAAACCTCCACCGGCTGTCCCTCCGTCCTGCTCTCCGTCACCTTCACGCCACGCCACATCACGCCACGTCACGTCACGTCACGTCACGTTACGTCACGCCACGTCACGTCACACTTTTTGCCCTACTCTTATCTCCGGCACTGTTGCCCCAATCCATGCCAAACTTTGCACACACACTCCTTGGCTGGCCAACCACAACCTCCGCCCCTGATTTCTCACATTTCCCTTTTCTAGCGCCACCATGGGGTTGCTTTTTTGCCAACAACATTAGTGGACAGTGTCTACTAATGTTGTTGGCAAAAAAGTCCACTGGACACTGCTCCTACAGATGTTGCCTAAAGTGTATACATGCGACCTGCCGGTCGCTTATCTCCCGATTAGGGAGTCTTACTGGTAATTGTGGCTAATAGTTTGCTGTATTTTTTTACAGACAGAGAGAACCAGTCGGTCCTGATCACGTAAGTTTCCCATCTGCTAGAAATAAAAAAGAACGTTGTACACAAATTGACAAACTGCATTTCTCTGAATGTATGCTTTTCTAACCAGTGGAGAATCCGGTGCTGGAAAGACTGTGAACACCAAGCGTGTCATCCAGTACTTTGCAACAGCAGCAAGTGCAAATGCAGGTGGTGAAGGAGGCGGATCTAGCGGTAAAATCAAGGTATATATATACAGGTTTAAACTTTAACAAATAAGTGATTTTGAACATTAAAGCATTTATATTCAATATAGTAATTCAATTTAAAATAAGTCTGTCCACATTTTTGTCTAAAACATTCTAGGGATCCCTGGAGGATCAGATTATTGCAGCCAATCCCTTGCTGGAGGCCTATGGTAATGCCAAGACCATTAGGAATGACAACTCCTCTCGCTTTGTAAGTGTAAACGAATGTCATTTTATGAGAAAAACCTGCTCTTAATTCCACAGTGTAGAGAGGGATGCAACAAATGTGCTATTCTATCAAACAGGGTAAATTCATCAGAATCCATTTCAACGGAACCGGTAGACTGGCCAGTGCTGATATTGAGACATGTAAGTATGATGTTCACAGATGATAAATGATATATGCCTTCAGTATTACATTTTGAGTGTTAATTATTAGTGTGGTTGCCCCTGCAGTGCGACCTTGTACTTCTCCGACTTTATTCCAACTACCATCATCTCCTAATGGAGCCACGCTCCACAGTTGTGGTGGGACGCACTTGGGCCATACGTCAAATCAACCGGCTTCATCAGGACACACATGCGTTCATTTTGCTTAGAGATATGTTATATACATATAGTATAACATATCTCTAAGCCAGGGGTCTTCAACGTTTTCAGGCCAGGGACCCCCAAACTGATGGGGAGATGGAGCAGGGACCCCCTACCACCTCGTAGGGTGGAGGGGTCGGGGCTACGACATATTTTTTATTTTAAACATGTACAATTTACAGCGAGCAGGGTGGGCCGTACCACTACCATTTCTAAACATACTACTTATTGAACCAATTTCAGTAATATCAACAATCTGTCAATTGCATATTAATCATGTATTCAAGCTATTCAAATGGACAGAATCATGATTTATTTTTTAACATAAATGTGAAAAAAAAAAAAAAAAACATTTTTAGATTTTTTTTAAGCAATAATTTCTCGGACCCCCTGCAGTACCTCCGCGGACCCCCTAGGGGTCGCGGACCCCCTGTTGAAGACTCCTGCTCTAAGCAAAATACACGCATGCGTGCCCCGATGTTTATTTTATATACATTTATTTGTGAATACATTTTCTCCATTGGCATTGAAAATGTAACTTTTCCCAAATATGGAGATGACTGACATCATAGACCACATGAGACTGTCTATTTATGGGCTTTTCAAGATATGGGCTTAATATTGATGACATCATGGATCTCCCTATATGGGCATAAAAGGGACAAGGAGTGACACAGAGATGTCCATATATGACTATTAGTCAATTAATTTTCCTCATTGCCTTGAATGGGGAAGATTCACATGGTAAGACAAAATTAATAAGCTAATTTGCGTTACGGCAATCACACTTGCAATTTCCAATTGCATCTTTCTAGTCTAGTTGTGGGCTCGCCTGAAAGGCGAGACCAGTATGTTATCTTCATTATTTATAGAGTGAGTTCCGTCGCGTGAGTTCCGTCGCAGACAGTATAAAGGCAGGGCCCTTAGCCAATGAGATGCGGAAAATCTGGGAGTGGTGTTAGCTGGAGTATTGGTTAAGCTTCACATGACAGTTAGCACGCTGCAGAATATAGTACGAGCGGACCCACACTGTTTTGTAGGAACAGTATCTCTAGTTACTAATTACTATTATATTATTGATGATGACTTATGTACAACCCATACAGATCTGCTGGAGAAGTCCAGAGTAACCTACCAGCTTTCTGCTGAGAGAGGCTACCACATCTTCTTCCAGATGATGACCAACCACAAACCTGACATCATCGGTAAGTGGAATTACTGCCCATCAGTGATGGAAAAAGTAGGCTACTCACCACGTAAAGATGTGATGACACGCCCGGAAATATCATTATGTTACACTAGGTGACGTGGTCTTTTTGCAAACAGTCTGAAAAGGGGGCGGGACCGTATCAGCCTCTGCACAGAGTGACTGCATAGTTAGTAGTGAATGTATACTTTGCTTGTCCGTCGTACGGGGCCACACACACACAAAATAGCCAATTTACAACCAGCTTTGTTGCATGACTCTCATGTCAGTTTTTGTTTACATAAATACAGATCCTTCTCGAAAGATTTGAATATTGTGTAAAAGTAAAACTTTGAAACTTGAAACATTCAGATATTTCTTGAAACTTTCATATATTCTACATACATTGGCCATTCGGTGAATTATTCCAAATCTTTTTTGCTGAAATGTTGAATTTTTATGGCATACAGCTAATGAATATCAAGTCCATATTTCAAAATATTACATTATTACACGAGAGCACTCAAAATAAGGATTTATAATCCCTTATAAATTAAGCACTGACGATGCAGTGATAACATAAATGAGTGAATAAAAACACAATGTCGCCCTGTTTTCATCCGTTTTCAGAGATGTGTCTGATCACAACCAACCCCTACGACTTCCCTCTGATCAGCATGGGTGTGATCACTGTGGCCAGCATTGACGACAAGGTCGAGCTGGACGCTACTGAAGTCAGTGAAAACAACCTTATCCTTTTATCTTTCTAATGCACTCGCTGTGCTACTGCAGTCAGTGTTTAATGCAGGGGTCTTCAATGTTTTCAGGCCAAGGACCCCTTAGCTGAGAGAGAGATGAAGCAGGGACTCCCACAACATATTGTATAACATTGTGTTGCAGATTACAAATGTTCATAGAATTCTTAGACAGCTTAGACTTGTTTGACAGCAATATCATCAGTTTATGTTGAATTAATGTGTATGTTCAGACACCACTTGTCTTGAACCGTCAATACATACAGTAGTCTGCTCTTCTTTTCCCTCTACACCAAACCTCTGCCAAAAAATGGCCGATCTACAAGATCACAACACCTCGCAGTGTGAGGCGAAGCTTGTAGATCTGCTATTTTTGGGTAATGTTTCTCTCAGAATAGGGATGCTGGTGTTCAAGTGGTTAATGTTAAAAAAACATACTATAACACATTTGGAGGCCCCCCTGTAGTAACTCTGAGGACCCCCTATAGATGTTGAAGACCCCTGATCGAATGCTTAATGTCTATGTTTTGAAATGCATCTCTGCTCATTGACATCAGGAAGCCATTGAAATCCTGGGCTTCACCCCCGAGGAGAGGTCGTACATCTACAAGTTCACCGGTACGGTCATGCATCATGGAGTCATGAAATTCAAGCAGAAGCAGCGCGAGGAACAGGCAGAACCTGACGGCACTGAGGGTGAGCTGCACCTTACTTATGCCATGTATGGCCTACTTGTGCACATGGTGCAAGTTGGAACCTCAACAGAGTGCCGTTCTAGTTTATATTATGATGATTATTATTAGTAGTGATATTCATATTTATCATTATCACAGAAGGTGAGCTTTATCTTTAACTAAGAAATGAAATTTGAAAATGAAAATGAAAATAATTGCTCTTTTCCACATGTATTTTTATTACTTATATTCTAAATTAACTGAGCTAAATATAATTTTCAATATATTTCCATTACTTCATTGTTGATATTATACTGTTTAGACTAACTCTACGGATTTGACGTGTAGACTATCTCTACGCATGTGACTTACCCCCTACTACGTAGTTTAGGATAGGGTTAGTAATGGGGTCGGACCAACGCAACGTCAGCACCGCTTACCTTGCTTAATCTAAGTCGCTCTCTGGATTAAGAGCGTCTGCTAAATGCCTAAATTGTAAATTGTATGAACATTCCAGAGGCTGACAAGATTGCCTACCTGATGGGTCTGAACTCAGCAGAGATGCTTAAAGCATACTGCTACCCCAGAGTGAAAGTGGGAAACGAGTTTGTCACTAAGGGACAGACTGTGCCACAGGTGAGTCATTTACATGATTTCCATGTTCTGATTTCATACACACCTTATATTCCCAACAGAGCATACCACAAGAACTCAAATATCTTCTGCTGTGTCTTAAATCACCCTCTGTAATTACAATTATCCTCCAACATTATTCAAATTAATTTAATGTAATTATTTAATATATGAAGAGCATACAAAACATATCACTCTGCAAAACATGTGCAGTTTCTTGCACCGCTGGACATTATTTTAACAGAATTGTTATACTGGTAAAAGAGAAAATAAAAACAAGAGCCCTACATCCCCTCCCGCTCACTCAGATCAGCTAACACAGGGAAGTTGTCAGAATCCTCGCTAACGGACAGACTCCTCTCCCCTCTGGCTCCCAAACTGTGGAACGAACTCCCCATTGCAGTTAGAACTGAAAACTCACTCCCAATCTCCCACTGTAACCTGAAGACTCACCTCTTCAGGATCCACCTTAGCACGTGTGGCGGAGAGAGTTGCAGCCTCAGCCTTGAAGCTCCCTTTGGAGGGATGTTTAAGATATTGGACTTTCGTGCGGGAGGCCCGGGTTCGAAGCCCGGGTGGGGAGGGCCGATTCACCTCTGTTACTCGTGTGGCACTTGCTCTAGCCTTCACGACCTTGCAAACTTATGCAAAGGCTAATTTAGATAGCTTTGTTATGTAGACAGATGCCAGGTTCATATGTCATGGCATTATATAGTCTGTATCCATGTTCAGATTATCGATGTTTTGAGATTTTACTGTTTAGACTGATGATCGGTCTTGGTTAACCTATGATCCTAGATTACTATTGCTATGCATTTGATGTATAACTCGTGTTGTCCGTGCTTACTGTTAATTGTTCTGGATTAAGAGTGTCCTACATCGTTCTTATTTCCTTAGGTCAACAACTCAGTCAGTGCCTTGGCCAAGTCCATCTATGAGAAGGAGTTCTTGTGGATGGTCATCAGGATCAACGAGCAGCTGGACACCAAGCAGCAGAGAAACTACTACATTGGAGTGCTGGACATCGCCGGTTTTGAAATCTTTGATGTAAGCATGGACTTGTTTTAAATGGGAGACTAATTATTTTTGTCACAATTAGAAGAGACTGCCGAATAATATATATATATATATATATATATATATATATATATATATATATTTTTTTTTTTTTCCTTTTTCATTTTTTTTTTCCATTCACAGTTCAACACGCTGGAGCAACTGTGCATTAACTTCGTCAATGAGAAACTGCAACAGTTTTTCAACCACACCATGTTTGTTCTGGAGCAAGAGGAGTACATGAAGGAGGGAATTCCCTGGGATCTCGTTGACTTCGGCATGGACTTGGCTGTCTGCATTGAGCTCATTGAGAGGGTATACAATTATTATTATATTTGCATGTATTATCTTGGACTTGGCTGTCTGCATTGTGCTCATTGAGGAGGTATACAATTATGTTGGGCTTTAATGCACATGATGTTAATATCATGTTTTTGGTTATGTATTTGTCTCTTTTTGTCTCCTTTACAAAGCCCCTGGGCATCTTCTCCATCCTTGAGGAGCAGTGCATGTTCCCAAAGGCTACGGACAAATCCTTTGCTGAGAAGTTGATTGACCAGCACCTTGGGAAGAACAAGGCATTTGAGAAGCCGAAACCGGCCAAGGGCAAGGGCGAGGCCCACTTCTCCCTGGTCCACTACGCTGGTACTGTGGACTACAGCATCACAGGCTGGCTGGATAAGAACAAGGACCCACTTAACGAATCTGTCATTCAGCTGTACCAGAAGTCTTCAATTAAACTGCTGTCCGTCTTCTATCCTCCTCCTGAGCCTGAACGTAGGTTTATTCATAATAATAATGTGTGGTATTTTTAATTCATATTAATATAATATAATATAATATAATATAATATAATATAATATAATATAATATAATATACAAAGCGCACAGGTCCACTGTGTGACTGTGTGTTTGGGAGGTAGTGGTCTACGGCAACTTCCTGGTAAAAAAAAAAAAAAAAAAAAAAAAAACAACAACTGAAGAGGAACTACGCAAACTGGTGTAGAGAAGAGTACTTTGTGTATAACTAATGATAACTCAGGATTCTAACATGTATAACTAATGATAACTCATGATTCTGACAAATATAAACAGCTGCGGGCGGCGGAGGAGGAAAAAAGAAGAAGGGTGGAGCTATGCAGACTGTGTCTAGTGCTTTCAGGGTAAGAATATGTATTCATTATTATTAACATTATTATATTATTGAATTCCCTCATGGTTAATATAGTATGTTTTAGAAAGATCTAAATCTCCAAAGTAAGCAGTATCTAAAGAGTTCAAATAATTGTAGTGAAGGATATTAAATAACTCATTTGCTGCCAAAAACGTTTTTATACGTTTTTGGGTACCCAGCTGTTGCCCAGCTGTTGGCCACTGGGGGGCACTGTTCACTAATATATGAGACAGCAATGTGTTCACTGCTCTCTGGGCAGCCTGTGATGCTGATAAAAAAAACTATAAAAACATAATTCATGTAATCAGCTTTCTGCACACCTTCTTCAAGATGGCCGCCAAAATGGCCGCCATCCACATGCTGTAATTGTTTGTGTGTGTTAATCTAAAAATAGATTTTTCTTGGGGTTGATTATATTTTTCTGCCAACTTCAAGGGGGCAATGGACATCTTCTAAGAGCTTTTTTTTCTTTTTTTCAAAAAATGTTAAATTTTTTATCTATTTTCATTTAAATTTTTTGTAAAAATCCTGAAATGTATTAGATAGATTTTTTTTAACCCTTGGCAGGCAATGTGTTTGTATCACTTTGTACTAATAAGTTACTGTAATCCTAAATAAATTGTCTCTTTTATGTCTCAATAGGCAAACTTGGCGTTGCTGATGACCAACTTGCATCGCACGCATCCTCACTTTGTGCGTTGCCTGATTCCCAACGAGACCAAGACTCCAGGTAAACACACGCATGCACGCACGCACGTCAGGGTTTCCGCTAGGCATTTTTGGGCCGTCCACCTTGGCCGGCAGGATTTTATTTTACCGGCCAATCAATTAATTTATCGGCCATATTATAATGAACGTCATATGCGTGTTTGCAGATGAGATACTGTATGTGCAATGTGCACGGTGCACCCAACTGATAATTACACCATTTTAAGTGAGCGCTGGGCTCATCTTTATCACAGATGCAATCTGTTCCTGAGTTAACTAAATAATAACTATCTACTTATGCAGAGGTATCGCTTGCCAAAAAAAAAAAAAAAGTGAATAAAAGTGGGCGCAATACTAGCGAACTGTTTGCGCGCCCTGCCACACAGTGGCCTAAACATTAATACTTTAATAGTATATGATTTTGGCTTCATGTCTCATTAAACCTTAATAAATTATGCAAACATACAACCTTTGTTTTGTTTTGTTAATGTTATGATGGCGCAAGGAAGGTTGACTTGCCTGCCTCTGCTTTGACCACCGCAATTATGGCACCATCCATGCGATCAGAAAGTCATGTGCGTGCTTGCTGCTTGTATATCCATTTGATTCCCCAGAGTTTGGGTCCCTTTTTTATGATCGTCTACTGGGTCAAGCTTGGTCCAGATAACCTTGGTTTGGCTCGGAAGAACCCCAGTTCTGTTCTGATCATAACACGAACCCCACGCTGTAGCGCTGATTGTACAAGCTGCTGGAATTATCAGCTGTGAAACTTGATGTGTGCTTCTCCGTATGGCCGCCACAGGCCGCGTGCGTATCTTCACGTCCCACTGACAGTAGTTACATTATTAAGTAAACATGTGTCTGCGCATGCGCACTAAGACTCTCATTCAACATATTCTCACCTTTAAAGCGTCATACAACCGACGCCTTGTCCAGTACTGTACTGTGCCGGATGAGGGGACGCTTTGGGTAAGCCTACTGTGTCAAGGGTTGGACGAATTGGGTATGGCCAGTGGTCTAAGAAGAAAGAAAAAAAAGTAGTTCCCGAAGCGAGATTCGATATCGCTATGAAGGGTTTACCAGCCACCCGACGCTACCGTTCACGCCACTATAAACGACAGAGCCGCACCGTCGTTTATAGCGAGTTGGGAATGCGTCGGAAGGGTGAAGCAGAGGGGGTGAGAATGAGCTGCATTTAATGCTACATTGGCCAGTGTGTAACTATTTTCTCTTAATAATAATTAACCATTGTGTAACCATATGTATTCTAATGTAGTATTATTTTCATCTTTACAGGCCTGATGGAGAACTTCCTGGTTATCCACCAGCTGAGGTGTAACGGTGTCTTGGAGGGCATCAGGATCTGCAGAAAGGGTTTCCCCAGCAGAATCCCATACGCTGACTTCAAGCAGAGGTATCAATTCCTTTTTTTTCCCAGCAGCTTCTAAATACAGACCTATTAACGCAAAATTCCTCACTTTTACAAACTGAACATCAGCGCAAAATGACCGTGAATCTTTACAAATCAGGTACAAAGTACTGAATGCCAGCGCATGTCCTGATGGCGCGTTTATGGACAACAAGAAAGCCTCAGAGAAGCTGCTTGGGTCCATTGATGTGCCCGTTGATGAGTACAAGTTTGGACACACCAAGGTAAACACACTGTGAACCTGGTTTAACATTATCCAGAGAGGATTAAAAGTTGTTTAGTTATATTGATTGTAACATTGTGTTCAGGTTGTTTAGTTCCAGTGTTTGTAACATATTGTATCAGTTGTTCTTCAGTTGTTTAGTTCCAGTGTTTGTAACATATTGTATCCAGTTGTTCTTCAGTTGTTTAGTTCCAGTGTTTGTAGCATTGTATTCAGTAGATGTTTTGGTTGTTTAGTTACAGTGTTTGTAACATTGTATTCAGTAGATGTTACGTAAGCAATTTACCCCGAGTGAGAGGACATTATGCTCTCATAATGTCCGCAGTGAGGGTGTTATCGGACGAGGCGCAGCCTCGTCCGATAACAACCTCACTCAGGACATTATGAGAGCATAATGTCCGACCCCGAGTGGTAAATAGCTTTTCTACCACTTTTTCCCGTATACATGAAAGAAAACACATAGTTGTAACTTGCAAGGATCTTAAGTTACAATCATTATTGCCTATAAAACTTCCGCGAGACAGCAGATAGTTCCACCAACAACATCTTCTACTCACCAACAGATGGCGCCAACTCCATACTAATCCATGCGTCTAGCTTACAGCTAAGCTAACGTCAGTTAAAAGCACCGTTCCGGCCGTAAATAGAGGCTGTTCGCTTCCAGAAAGGCATAGGTTCAGAGAAAAGGGTCTTTAAAGTTGGCGGATTGCATTGGATCCAAATAAATCGGCGACGATAGTACGCACGTTAGTAAACATAGGACCGCTGCGACCTTCATTTGTTGGTTGGGGGAAACTACCTCCTGAAGTCCCCGGATGTACACTGAGGCGCATTGATCCGCATTGATCTCGGACACACAACGTTGCGGCAGTTGTCCTCTCATAACCTCCGGAATTTAGCCAATCAGAATCCAGTATTTGAACACGTGACTCGAAAAAGTGGTAGAAGGTAGTTTAGTTACAGTGTTTGTAACATTGTATTCGGCAAATATTACGGTTGTTTAGTTACAGTGTTTGTAACATTGTATTCAGTAGGTGTTACGGTTGTTTGGTTACTGTGTTTCTGACATTGTATCAAGGTGTTTAGTTCCAGTGTTTGTAACATTGTGTTCAGGTGTTCTTCAAAGCTGGTCTGCTGGGTGTCCTTGAGGAGATGCGAGATGAGAAGCTGTTTTCTCTGGTCACAATGACTCAGGCTCTCGCACGAGGTTACCTCATGAGGAAGCAGTTTGTTAAGATGATGGCAACGAGGTACTTTGAAAACATCCTTTATTCAATATTTAGTGTCATTTGTAACACTTACTGTTCAATACGATTTTGTTAACATCAAACCACTATAAGAACAGCGCACTTCTTCTATCACTGTCCACAATCATGACACACTTCGACCGTTTTCCCCACAGAGAGGCCGTTTTCACCATCCAATACAACATCCGGTCGTTCATGAACGTCAAAACCTGGCCATGGATGAAGGTCTACTACAAGATCAAGCCTCTCCTGCAGAGCGCTGAGATGGAGAAAGAACTATCAAACATGAAGGAGAACTACGAGAAGATGACCACTGACCTGGCCGCTGCCCTGGCCAAAAAAAAGGAGCTGGAAGAGAAACTGGTGGCGATTACCCAGGAGAGGAACAACCTCCAGACATCAGCTGCATCAGTGAGTTGTTTTGTTCTCTGCAAAAATCAGGATTGTTCTCCACGGAATCAATATTTTTTCTCTTCAGATTCCTGAGGGGACTAATTTAACAATTACTTCCCTCAGATCGCAAAGCTGTGCTTGTTGACACCATGCTCTCTAAGGCCGCGTTCAGACATTAGAGGCACAAGCCTCTAGCCTGCCCTTGGGGGATAAGGGTTGAGGGCAGCGTTCAATTCCTTCCATATGGCCGCCTCTAGCTTGTCTTGGCTTAAACTAAGCAAGCTTGCCTTAAAGGGCCATGAAACACAAAATCACTTTTTCTATAAATATATATTATATCAATGAGTCACTTGTGATAGGGAGTAGTGATATGGTTCATTTTGTCCATATGCTTGTGGATTCAGAGCTTTCTGCTGTCTCTGTAGCTATTTCTGTGTTCTTCCAGTTTCAGGGTAGAGAAGAAATATTTCGCGCCACTCATTAAATATTTGCTCACCGCGTACCATTAGTTCGGCGTGACGCGGCTTATCTAATTAATATTAATGTTTGCTTTAGATTTGTATCAATGGGGGGCGTGGTTTCACTGTAGGCTGCTTACAGCCAGAGAGCAGAGCAGGGACTCCGTCAACAGACCGCTCACTAAATACACTGTTGTGCCTGCGGCTGCTGTCTCGACCGTGGTCCGTGGGGCAGGGCTGTTGCTGTTCGACTCAGTGGTGGAAAGTAACACTTGTTACATGTTGGAAGTATATTAATACTGCAATGTAGAAACACTCTGTTACAAGTTAACGTCCAGGATTCAAAATGTACTGGTAAATGTAAAAAATAGCCGATCTACAAGCTCACAACGCGTCACGAAAGCGGCGCGGCTATTTTTCGTTTGTGTGCGTGTGCGCACTGTCACCACACACAAACACGTGTCACACGCACGCACACACACACACACACACACACACATACTACACAGTCACAAAATAGCCGACAGCGTAGCGTAGCATCCATTGCATCAGCCTCCGGCTGTCCCCACGGATAATCCACTCCACACACAGAGCTGAGAGCACGGCTGGAAAACGTTAAAAAACCATGGATAAAAGCTCACACAGCACATTTTTCCTGGTTATAGTGGAGTTGCCGAAACTTTATACTTTTTACACCTCCAATGGCTGTTTTTAAATTTTGTTTCCGAAATGCAAATGCAACAAGTGCAGACGCCGGACGGCCCGGACAGCTTCTCTTTGATAGAACACAATGATTTGCGCATTACTCCGCCCCTCCCCCCACAGCAGCAGATAACCACGCCTACATTTCAGATTTCTTTTCATGTTTTGAAATCCCATAAAACTAATTAAGAGGCGGGGTTTCATGCTCCTTTAAGCCAAGAGGCATGCAAGAGAATTCCATGCTAGAGGCAGCCATAGGGAATGAATTGGACAAAGCTTTCTCCTCTGCCTCCCCCAAGGGCGAGCTAGAGGCTTGTGCATCTAATGTCTGTCGGAGGCCTACCCCTAAAACGGGCAACTGCAAAAGTATATCTCTACCAGAAAAAATGCTGACGTGTTTCCTCCCTCGTGTATTTTATTTTTTCACTTTTTTCGTTGACCACAAGGGAGACGAGGCTCTGAACGATGCAGAGGAGAGGTGCGAGGGTCTTATTAAAAGTAAGATCCAGTTGGAGGCAAAGCTCAAAGAGACAACGGAGAGACTGGAGGACGAGGAGGAGATGAACGCTGAGCTGACCGCCAAAAAGCGGAAGCTGGAGGATGAATGCTCTGAGCTCAAGAAGGACATCGATGACCTGGAGCTCACCTTGGCTAAAGTGGAGAAGGAGAAACACGCCACTGAAAACAAGGTACAACATTGTACACTCTAGCTGTAAAGTTATAGAGCAATGATGATCCATTCACCATTATACACTCTGGCTGTCTTATCAAGCTATTGAACAACAACCTTCATGTTATTTAGGTGAAGAACCTGACCGAGGAGATGGCCGCCCAAGATGAAGGTCTTGCTAAGCTGACCAAGGAGAAGAAGGCACTCCAAGAGGCCCATCAGCAGACCCTGGATGACCTGCAGGCAGAGGAAGACAAAGTCAACACTCTGACCAAGGCCAAGACCAAGCTTGAGCAGCAAGTTGACGACGTGGGTTCATCAAGTCAATTGGAGGTTTTTAACGTATACGGTTTACTACGTTTATTGTTGTAACTGAATAATGAGACAAATATATTGTTGTGCAGTTGGAGGGTTCTCTGGAGCAAGAAAAGAAGCTCCGCATGGACCTGGAGAGAACCAAGAGAAAGCTTGAAGGTGATCTGAAACTGGCCCAGGAGAACATCATGGATCTGGAGAACGACAAGCAGCAGTCTGAAGAGAAGCTAAAGAAGTAACGTGGACCAACACTATGAATAATTAATAATAATAATTCATATTGATAATATTATGAAATGCCATGGAGAAGAAAAAAAAAACATCCATTAAAATATGCTGTTCTGTAATCCACAGGAAGGACTTTGAAGTCAGCCAACTTCTGAGTAAGATTGAGGACGAACAGTCATTGGGGGCTCAGCTGCAGAAGAAGATCAAAGAACTCCAGGTATTTCTTTTTCTTCTTCTTCTTTAAAATCACAATGATGATGAGTGTAAATTAGGAATTTAATATACGTCCATTCATTTGAAAAGGCTCGTATTGAAGAACTGGAGGAGGAGATCGAGGCAGAGCGGGCCGCTCGTGCCAAGGTGGAGAAGCAGAGAGCCGACCTCTCCAGGGAACTGGAGGAGATCAGCGAGAGGCTGGAGGAGGCCGGTGGAGCCACCGCCGCTCAGATCGAGATGAACAAGAAGCGCGAGGCTGAGTTCCAGAAGCTGCGTCGTGACCTTGAAGAGTCCACGCTGCAGCACGAGGCCACCGCCTCCGCTCTCCGTAAGAAGCAGGCGGACAGCGTGGCGGAGCTTGGCGAGCAGATCGACAACCTCCAGAGAGTCAAGCAGAAACTTGAGAAGGAGAAGAGTGAATACAAGATGGAGATCGATGACCTTTCCAGCAACATGGAGGCCGTCGCTAAAGCAAAGGTACGAAGGAATGCCTGTCTATCGTATCATTCTTGAGATAACACTTTTTACATTTTCATTCCGCCTTTGATAATTCAGAAAGGTCAATCGAGGGCCCTGATTACAGTAAACAGGGCTTCACCATCAATTGACGTTTGTCAGCCTTCTGATTGGTCCCTGAGACTCCCTGACTGGCCAACCAGAAAAACACATTCACTTTTCGCTACTGGGGGTGGAGTTATGCAGTGGGAGATAGTGGCTTCAGTCTTCACCACGGTGCCGTGATGCGGAGCACGGCCGGCGCGCAGTACGGCGCAGCGGGGTCATAGCGATTTCGATCATTATAGTGAATAAGCTTCAACAGACTAGTTCACATGAACCATACCAATGTAACTAAGAGTTTCGATTGGGTAATATATTTTAAATGGGCAGAATTACAATTAAAATACATTTTATGTTGACAGCCCAGCCTATAACTCCACAACTTCCTACCCAAGATGCACTGCGCTTTCTCTCTCTGTATCTCTCCTCCAACTTTTTCAGAGGATTAAACTAATTAAAACATGTATTTTTGGGGGGCAAACCCCTGTTTTGCAATGTAACTACTGTACTTTTGTCTTCCCTTTTTATTAACATCAAGTAGATGTTTCTCTTTTGGTACATTAAATAGTAATAATGAGGCAATGAAAATACCCCCTCCCCTCATCCATTTCCATTATGAAAACAATCTGCCCTGGTTTTCTGTCCCACAGGGATTAAACAAATTAAAACATGTATTCTCGAGTGGCATTACTGTTCAAACCAAAGCAAGGAGCCAATCAGGAAAGAAACGATGATTGAGTATGTCCAATGTTCATTTACAGGGAAATCTTGAGAAGATGTGCCGCACCCTTGAGGACCAACTTAGTGAAATCAAGGCCAAAAGTGATGAGAACGTTCGCCAGATCAATGATGTTGGAGCTCAGAGAGCGAGACTATTGACAGAGAACGGTAAATGTCCATTTTAAAAGTCTACTTTGTCTACATGGTTTGTCGATTTTATACAAGCTTTTAACTCTATTGTAAACATTCATGCCCCTTTTAAAAAGCAGATAATACAGGCTAGGACTAATCCTTGGTTCACTTCTGAACTATCAACTATGCTCCAGTTGAAAAACAAGGCCTGGGCTTTAGCCAAGAAATCAGGAAACCCCTCTCATTGGCTTACTTTTAGAAATTTGAGAAATACCTTCATGGCGGCTGTAAGAAAAGCTAAATCAGACTAGTATCTAGAGGCCATACTTGGCTGTGATTCTAACCCAGCCAAATTCTGGAAGATAGTAAATTCAACGAGAGATAAAAAATCTACCTCTGTACCTGCACATGTACACATCGATCAATGTGTGTTTTCTGACCACAGCGATATTTGCTCAGCTTTTAACAAGCATTTTGCTGCTGCTGGGCACCTTTTTGAGAACGAGGACTTGCCTCATGGTGACTCCAGAAATGTTCAGGCGGACGTGGAGAGGCATGTCGCTCATGTAGAGAGGCATGACTCTCATTTCTCCCTGGAGCCTTTTTCTTATAATGATATTTTTACTGCCTTACTTTGCATTGATGCCAAAAAGTCAACTGGGGAGGACTGTTTGGACCCCTTTTTTCTTAAATGATCTGCTCCATTCATTTCAGAGTATATTATGCATATTTTTAATCTCTCTGTTCTTACATGTATAGTTCCAAATGTATGGAAAATAGCACATGTCTCACCATTATACAAAGGCAGAGATGTAAGTGACCCAAACAATTACCACCCAATTTCCAAACTTTCCTGTTTAGCAAAAACCCTGGAGTCACTGGTCAATAATCAGATCAGAAAATATTTTTATCAAATAACTCTGTATTAACCCCATTGCAATCAGGTTTTAGAGCTAAACACAGCACAATCACAGCCACTACCGTTATTATAAACGTTATTATTTCTGCTTTGAACAAAAGAAAGCCGAAACACTGTGCTGCACTATTTATAGATCTTTCTAAAGCATTTGACACCATGGATCACTCACTGCTGCTACGTGCTTTACAAAGCATTGGGTTTAATGGAAACACATGCCGCTGGTTTCAGAGTTATCTGTCGGGAAGATCCCAGTGTGTGAAGGCTGGGAGAGCCCAGTCAGGGTTCTTACCCATCTCAAAAGGTGTCCCTCAAGGATCGATTTTGGGCCCTGCTCTTTTTACTTTATATATTAATAACATGGCTATGTCGCTAGATGGCTGTCAAGCCCATTTTTATGCTGATGACACGATTATTTATTGTATTGCAGATTCTGTCCAGCTTGCAATAGAAGCTTTACAGCTATCTTTTAATGCGTTTCAGAACTCTCTAAAAAGTTTGAAACTAGTACTTAATGCAAACAAAACTAAGTATATGTTATTCTCTAGGGCCAGAGACATTGATTATAATAGCCTGTGCATTACTGCCTCAAATGGAACAAAAATAGAGAGGGTCTCGGAATACAAATATCTCGGAATCTGGCTTGATGAGAAATTTACGTTTAAATGCCATATAGACAATCTTGCCTGCAAATTAAGACAAAAGATTGTTTTTTTCTATAGGAACAGTGCTAGTTTCCCAGTAACTTGTAGAAAAAGGGTTATCGAAGCAGTCTTTCTCTCTGTATTGGACTATGGTGATGTTATTTATAGAAATGCTGCTCCTTCTATCCTTAAGCCCTTGGATACAGTTTATCATTCTGCTTTGCGATTTATATCTGGTGACAATTATAGGACTCATCACTGTATCTTGTATGAAAGAGTGGGTTGGCCTTCATTGACTGACAGGCGAAACAAACACTGGTACCTGTAAATTTTTAAGGCAATTGATGGGTCTTTACCTATGTATATTAGATCTCTGCTGGATTGGAAGCCTGTGACATATAGGACACGCTCCAGTGACTTGCTCACATTAAAGGTCCCCACAGCAAACTCAGAACTGGGGAAGACAGCCTTTTGCTGTAATGCCCCAACCACCTGGAATGAGCTTCAACTACATTTTAAGATATGTTCTCCCATAACATACGGTCAATTTAAATCTTTAATTGACAACCTACCAACAAATGTCTGCAATTGTTTTTAAGTTTACTTTATATTGTCTGTTGTTTTGTATATATTAATGTTGTGTTGTGATGTATCTCGATGGCACTGCAAATGAGGGCAACTTCAATGTCTTTTCGAGAATAAATAAAGGTTGAATGATGGTACTTGAGCAAATTGGCATTATTAGACATAATGCTTTGAGCAACAGTTATCCTGAGACTGAGATTTCTTTGAAATGTTTGAAACATATAATTCAAATTTCCAAATAGGTGAATTTTCTCGTCAACTGGAGGAGAAGGAAGCACTCGTCTCTCAGCTCACCAGAGGCAAGCAGGCCTTCACCCAGCAGATTGAGGAGTTGAAGAGACTCATTGAAGAGGAGGTTAAGGTAAGGAGCAATTGTTGTCGTTTAATTTATTTTGTTGTCTAGTTTTTATTTGTAATTTCGTCCAGCTGAAATTATTTTGTCCATTTTCCTTTTGACAGGCAAAGAATGCCCTTGCCCATGCTGTGCAATCAGCCCGCCATGACTGTGACCTCCTGAGGGAGCAGTTTGAGGAAGAACAGGAAGCCAAGGCAGAGCTGCAGCGTGGAATGTCCAAGGCCAACGCTGAGGTGTGTCAGTGGAGGAGCAAGTATGAGACTGATGCTGTCCAGCGCACTGAGGAGCTGGAGGAGGCCAAGTAAGTGATCAGTGTTCTTTATCACACCGTCAGGTACCAGCACTCACTATACAACATATTGCTCATAAAATTTGATTCCATTCAACACTGATCAACAGGAAGAAGTTGGCCCAGCGTCTTCAGGAGGCTGAGGAGCAAATCGAGGCTGTGAATTCCAAGTGCGCCTCTCTGGAGAAGACCAAGCAGAGACTCCAGGGTGAAGTGGAAGACCTCATGATTGATGTGGAGAGGGCCAACGGTTTAGCCGCCAACCTCGACAAGAAACAGAGGAACTTTGATAAGGTGCTTTGACATTCATTAGTTTAAAACCCAAATAATGCTTGTCTCCTTAAAGTGGGGTAAATTACACATGTCATGTGCAATGTCATGCGCAGGTCCTTGCAGAATGGAAGCAGAAACATGAAGAGGGTGTAGCAGAGTTGGAAGGGGCTCAGAAAGAGGCTCGTTCTCTCGGCACTGAGCTGTTCAAGATGAAGAACTCATATGAAGAGTCTCTGGACCAACTGGAGACCATGAAGCGTGAAAACAAGAACCTGCAACGTAGGTTTTCTCTACATCATTCTTTTAAATAACAGTTTAAAAAGCAGGCTACAACTATATTCAGATGCAAATTCAAAATTGTTGCTGATTGGAAGGTTCCTCATTCATTATTTTGCAGAGGAGATCTCAGACCTGACTGAACAGATCGGCGAGACTGGAAAGAGCATCCATGAGCTGGAGAAGTCCAAGAAACAGGTGGAGACAGAGAAGTCAGAGATCCAGACAGCCCTAGAGGAAGCCGAGGTAAAACCTAAATGAACAACACAATTGTCTATATTTTACGTTTCTTTCAACATGTTTTATAATTCCAACAGCGTAGCAGTATTTGATCAATGTTACATTAAAAGGTCCCACAACACATTGATCCTGTGTTACATTTCAGGGTACTCTGGAGCACGAGGAGTCCAAGATTCTTCGTGTGCAGCTGGAGCTCAACCAGATCAAGGGCGAGGTGGACAGGAAGCTGGCGGAGAAGGACGAGGAGATGGAGCAGATCAAGAGGAACAGCCAGAGGGTGATTGACTCCATGCAGAGCACTCTGGACTCTGAGGTCAGGAGCAGGAACGACACCCTGAGGGTCAAGAAGAAGATGGAGGGAGACCTGAACGAGATGGAGGTTCAACTGAGCCACGCCAACCGCCAGGCTTCCGAGTCCCAGAAGCAGCTGAGGGTCGTCCAGGGACAGCTCAAGGTGCGAAACAGTAATCGGACACATGTTCAAACAATGGAACTGGTCTTGAACGAGTCACATTTTGATTTTTCTCTAAACATAACGATGTCAAATGTGATTTATTTCAGGATGCCCAACTGCACCTTGACGACGCTCTCAGAGCTCAGGAAGATGTGAAGGAGCAAGGCGCCATGGTGGATCGTAGGAACGGCCTCATGGTGGCTGAGATCGAGGAGCTGAGAGTGGCTCTGGAACAGACGGAGAGAGGCCGCAAATTGGCTGAGCAAGAACTGGTGGATGCTACTGAGCGCGCTGGACTGTTGCACTCTCAGGTACGCAAGTCAATAGAAAACGTTCAGGGTTCAGAATGAAACCAGTTTTTCATCACGCTTACACTGTTCAACTGAATCTTCATTTTAGAACACAAGCCTGTTGAACACCAAGAAGAAGCTGGAAGCAGACCTGCTCCAGGTCCAAGGTGAAGTGGACGACAGCGTTCAAGAAGCAAGGAATGCTGAGGAGAAGGCCAAGAAAGCCATCACTGATGTAAGTTAGGATGCCTTAAACTTATCTATTCGATATCCTCATGTCATGCTTCACATTGACATTCAAAACGATGCATGACTCTCCAGGCTGCCATGATGGCCGAGGAGCTGAAGAAGGAACAGGACACCAGTTCTCACCTGGAGAGGATGAAGAAGAACCTGGAGGTCACTGTCAAGGACCTGCAGCACCGCCTGGACGAGGCTGAGAACCTGGCCATGAAGGGAGGCAAGAAGCAGCTCCAGAAACTGGAGGGCAGGGTAAGGTGTATGGTTGACTTCAACACAGCTTATTGTCTTAGACCATGAAATAAGAAGAAATAACCTCATAACGTATTATTCAACCATGAAGGTGCGTGAGCTGGAGGCAGAGGTTGACGCTGCACAGAGGGGTGGAACGGACGCCATTAAAGGTGTGCGCAAGTACGAGAGGAGAGTGAAGGAGCTGACATACCAGGTACTGTTACACCATGTTCACTTTAATGACCATGACCAAAAATGGCAAAATGAATAGATTGGACGTACAACCAACGTCATAGGCGACTCTAGCCTCTTCCAGCAAGGGGTGCACGACCTCTATTACCTCATGCACGCGCGCGCAGCGCGCGTGTACGACGTTGTAATGTTGTTTTAGCGGATTTCTGCAGTTAATTTTGTACCCAAATGTAAAAATAAGTTACTTGCGGTTATCGGTTATTTGCGGGCAAATTATGCATTTTTTCAAGTTAAAATCGGTTCGGTTCTACACGGCGGCAGAACCATTTTGGGCTTAATATAATAGGGTTTATAAAAGCATGATCTGACTGTCTTAGTCTTACCTTGGGCTGGTCAGGAGGAAATGGTTCAGTCACGCACAGTGAGACAAGAGTCCTGGCTGATAGAGCCTGAGGTCTGTGTTTTGTAGAGGAAAGTCAGGTACAAAATGATCCTCTCCATGTGATGTTTCAGGGCAAGCAGCTATATTATAATATCTACCGGTAGTCACGTCCATAGTAGTGAAGAGCTCGAACTCCATGCTTTATTTTTAACAGATGTTGTTTTCAATTTCAATACTGGCGCGTGGATATGACATCACATCAGGAGGGGAGGGGGGGGCTGCCTGGAGCTGCCAGCCTCTATCACTACCACTAGGGGGTGTTGTTGTATTCGGTCTGAGTGGATGTAAAGTTACATTACAAAAAAAAAAAAAAATCAAAATGGCCGCCTGGCGGCCAGGGGGTGCACGTGCACCCTAGGACACCCCTTAAAATCGCCTATGACCAACGTTATGAATTCACTCTCACTTCAGACTGAAGAGGACAAGAAGAATCTCAGCAGGCTTCAGGATCTGGTGGACAAGCTGCAGCTGAAGGTGAAGGGATACAAGAGGCAGGCGGAGGAAGCGGTAAGATTAACACAATAACTGACAGCATTTTTATTTTTTTGCTGTACACCACCAGGGTTTTTCAGTAATTTATCTTGTTTTTCTGGCTTTTTCATGTGGTCCCAAGGCACCGATAGACATACTGCCACATGGGCTATACTGCATTAGCCACAAACAAAATGTAGCTACAATTTCATGGAATCGTCTGGATGGACTATAATTGCAAGATGCTCTTTTCAAATAGCGAGGCTTTGAACCCTCTCTTATCATGTTGCAGGAGGAGGCAGCCAACACCCACCTGACCAAGTGCAGAAAGATTCAGCATGAGCTGGAGGAGGCGGAAGAGCGCGCCGACATCGCCGAGTCCCAGGTCAACAAGATGAGAACTAAGAGTCGTGACGCCAAGGTAATACATGTGCAATATGAAGGTTTATTAACTCTAACTGCCAGTGTTAAAACATCATTAATTTTCTCAGCAAATTTTGATTTAGTCTTAGTCTTAGTCTTTTGAATAACACACCATTCAGTCTTAATCCTGTCTTAGTCTTCTGAAATTGATACAGATTATTGTTGAATATCTAACAGTATGTTCCTATTTCTTTACAGGGAAAAGATGCTGAGTAAGTTCTCCAATTCAAGTCACCATAACAAGTCATAAAATATGACCCAATAAAGGTGCCAGCTAAATTGTTTTGTTGTTTCTTGTATTCATTGCCTTGTCAATCACTTTATTGTCATGTTTGTCAGAGAATTCTGGTTCCAACTCACATGTCCACCATATACGCTAATTGTGTAAACTATGATATGATATTCTGTGGTGTGACAAACTCACATACATATAGAGGGTATGTATCATATGCCACTCAATGGCAAAAATGAGTGGCGACTGGCAACTGAGTGGCAAAACATTAAGCAGCATGAAGCTTTGGAATTTGGAATTGCTCCTCCTCACTCCGAACTCCTGCTGACTCCTCATGACTCCTACTGGTTGTTTTTTGTGTCACGTTCCCACATAACTTCCGGGTACGAAGATGCATACCCTCTATTATTAATGCTTTACAGGGATTTAAAATAACAGTAACAAGATGCAGCACAGCATGGTTTATTTGTCAGTAGCATTGGTTAGACAGACTGTGTTTTGGGGTGAGATTTCTGCTATTCAATAAACCACAATGTTCACGAGGGCTTTTTATTTGTTTTATCCAAGAGAGACACCATGAAAAACTGCAACACAAATACAAATATTTATTAACCACAATGAATTTTAAGCACCATGAATTCACCCGATCAAGAGCAGTGCCTTCTCCAAACTCTCCTGAACTTGAATGCAGCGTCTTATGTTGAAAGAATTGTCCTCTCTGTGTAGAAATCCATACTGTACGCTAGTATTCTCTAATTGATTATGATTAGTTCAGTGTGGTATCAAGCACCGAAAATAGCCGACCTCTAAGCTCGCAACGCGTCTCAGCGCGACACGTTGTGAGCTTGGAGGTCTAGGTGAGTCAATCTAAGAGAAAATATGGCCTAACCCCCAAAAAATTGATACAAAAGGTTTTTCAATGGATTCTGGTAGCATTGGGCATGCTAAATAACATAGTAAAAATCTACCAAAATCTACCTCCCAGAAAGCCACCATTTTCAAGATGGCGTCCCAGATGGTTGTGGGGAGCTTAAAATGGCTATATCTCGAATGGATTTTTTTTTTCAAATACTTTTTCAACAGATTTTGGTACCTCTAGACATGCTTGAGAACATACTAAAGATTTAGGAAAATACACCTTCCAGAAAAGCTTCATTTTAAAGATGGCGCGTCCATGATGGCCGCTGGTAGCTTAAAATGCTTATAACCTGGGATTTATATGTAAAAAATCATAACAATTATGCACTTGGTGACTAGTTTTAGATTTTTGGCATGGTGTTAGGTATGGGCATAAGGTCTTCAAAAAACATAGCAAACATGTTGGGCTCACCCCCTAGTGGTCTGTTTGTCCAATATTAAATAGGTCAGTATTATGGTTGAAACCCCAAATAATTGATGGAAGAGAATTTTCAATGGATTCTCTTACTATGTGTATGCTAAATAACATACTAAAAGCTAAAAAAAAAAAAAAGAACTACTGGAAAGGCATACTTTTCAAGATGGCACATATTCCCTCCCAATTTATATGCATTTCAAGCTCCCATGGACGCCATCGTGAAGATTATGCCTTTTTCAGTGGTTTGTTTCTCTTAAGCTTTTAAGATGTTATTTAGCATACCTAATAGTAACAGAATTAATTGATAAATCTCTTCCATCAATTATTTGGGGTTTCAGCCATGTATAGACCTATTTAATAATAGATTAATTTCAAACAGACCACTAGGGGGCCAGCCCAACTTGTTGCCGATGGTTTTTGAAAACCTTATGTCCATATCCAACACCATGCCAAAAGTCAAAAACGTGTCACCAAGTGCATAATTGTTATGATTTTTTACATATTAAATCCCAGTTTATAGGCATTTAAAGCTCCTGCAGCCATCGTGGACGCCAGTCACGCGCCATCTTGAAAATGAAGCCTTTCTGAAAGGAATATTTTCCTCTATTTTAGTATGCTCTAAAAGCATGTCCAGAGGTACCAGAATCATGGCGCCCCCCCGGGCGCCATGGGCCCGGGGGGGCAAAAGTGGGCAAAAGCGGGTGCCCCGGAGGCCACGCAGGGGCAGGGGTCGAAAACCCAAAGAATGAGCATGTTCCTTAACCCAGGGCATGCACCAATAAATTTAGGAAGGGTGTCGAGCGGTGTTTCTTCAGGGTCATCATTGTGGCCAAATCCCTCTTAAAACTGTTTTGGCTATAACTATTGGACCAGATGAGCTACAAATACAAACTTGGTGTCTATTTCTGAATGTTTTTTGTCCATTTGAAACACGTAGGAATGCTTATCTTTATGACTGGTTGTATCTCAACCTCTAAATTGCATATTACATCTGAAAATGTATTTTATTGTACCTCAATCTTTGCCATTTTTGGCAAACCTTGTGTCAATCGTATGCTTCTTGAGCATTATAAATACATTGGCATGCTCAGATTTATGATGCAATCCATCATCTCAAGCACTCTAATTAGATTATTACAAATATGGCCACTATACCAAAATGTATCATGACATGTATGATGATGTTAACCAGCATCATGATGAACAATACAATTTACATGAATCCACAACATCCATACAGACTTGTCACAACATACAGTACAACACAAAGACACAAACTCCAATAACCTGTACAATATAATTGATCTCTTATCTCAACCTTAAATGTCCAAAAGAAATATTATAGTGGGTTGTATATATTCATATTTTAATGGTTTACATTACATACATAGTTACATTACATACAAATATAATTTTAACTCTTTCTTAAAACTCATAGTATTACTTTCAGAAACTAAAACAATATGTAATGAATTCCATGCCACCATTGCTCTGTAATTAGTACCGGTAGTTACACAGTACTGGATAGTACAACATCAGTGATGTGCTGTGCCCAGGACTACTGCTGGAGTCTGGTATGTTTTTTTAGGGTACCTACCCTAGGGGACACGGGGAGAACATGCAAAGGCCCACACAGAAAGGCCCCTTTTCCAAAAATTGGTTATATACAGTTTTTTTCGATTGCTAAAACACATTTTTCAAAACTGTACGTTCTTTTCAAAACTGCATACACAAAACTCCAAACATCAAACACAAATTGCTAAACCCTGGCATCCCTTTGCAAAAGAACTCTTTGCCATCAAATCTCTTAACATGTTCACAAAATGGAACTCGTGTTTTCATATGTTAAACACAGCCCTATTTTCACATGACACACACATACCATTCATTGAATAAACACAACTAAGCTTTTGGCTGAACACTACCAAGCATGTACAGAACACTGAAGAGCAAAATTGAAAACACAATTGTCGAAATGTAACACAGAATGAATGTCAATTACTCTGGTAAATGAACCAATTCCCTTTTTTGTAAAATGACCCAGTGTATGCCCACTTCTCTCATAGACAAACATAAAACAGCACACAAATATGCAGACAAAACATTTTATTGACTGTTGGTCTAAACGTTTACCCCCAAACACTCCAAACAAGCCCACAACGCGTTGTGTGCTTGTAGATCAGCTGTTTTCAATAGTTTTGTGCGACAGTCTTGTATGATGTAGCAGGGCTTTTCTTTACCAAAAGACGTACACATTTGAAACTTGGAGATACAAGTTTTCTGCCCCACAGTGACGATATTTTAGTGATTATGTTGCGAGGAAAACGTTGATATAATAGCCATTTTGGTTAGAACTGACTGAAAATAACTTTGTACTTCAAGTTTAAAATTTTACTAAATAATATTTTTTCAAGTGTCCAAATAAATTCCAAATATTATCAAATGATCTCGCGGCACCCCTGGACTGCCGTCGTGGCACCCCAGGGTGCCCCATCACCCACTTTGAAAACCCCTGGCCAAGAGTGCCGCATGAAGCCCTGACAGGCCTCAAAGCCCACATCTCCACAAGCCTCCTCCATGGCCTGAAGCAGTGGGACCTGGCTCTGCATTGCTCGCCTGACCCGAAAGTTTAGAGATTTGAATATTTGTGTGTTGTGGATTGATGCTTTGAGATTTTATGTGAGAAGTGTGTGCAAACCTGAAAATTGTGTGTTGTGTTTTGACAACAAGGTGATGTGAAATTTACATCAGAGTGTAAAGAAGGAAAGTCAGAGTCTAATATGATTAGGAAATCTAAAGTAGTAACAAATTGAGTCAAGCAATTGGGGACAGAAGTAAAGGTTGTGAAAATTGTGCCTAATTTTTGCTTTTTGTGTTTTAGCAATCGAAAAAAAATGTAATTCGCTGATAGCCAGGGCTACAACAGGGGTTACGAGTTCTATTTTCTTTGTGCAGCATTCACCTGATGCTACTGTAACTCCTCTATCTGACACAGACACACGGAGGAGTTATCGCCGACACAGAACGCAGCATAGAGAGGTTCTGTGAATTTGGACTGATAGGTGTGCAGGTGCGTCAGTGTGCCAGAGGTCACGCTGTAGAAAGACAGCTGGCCAGCAGGACAGTCCACGTACACTCCTACTCTGCTGGAGTACGGAGAGGGGAGGAAAGTGCTCTGATCGTTGTGACGGACAGTGTAACTGTTACCATTACATACCAGACTCCAGGACTGGTTGCTGTATCCAAACCTACTGTCATTGCCATCGCCTTTCTGGACACAGCACCCCGGATTAAAGACCCTGTCGCTGGCTCCAAAACGACGGACATCACCCTGTTCCCTGTGCATTCCTCTGTATGACACCGCTATAGAAACCCATCCGCTACACTCTACCTCCCAGTAACAATGTCCAGTCAGACCCTCGCTACTCAGCACCTGTGGCCAGGAGTCAAATCTGTCCGGACTGTGAGGATGCTGGTGATCCTCTTTCACGCGCGTTGCCTTCCTGTTGTCCTCGGATAGAGAGAGCTTCCTGTTTGCTGTTCTAGGGTCCAATGTGAGTTCACGGAAATCTGATAGGAAGAAAGACACAACACAACACCATGCAGTTTAATACAACGTAATTGTGTAAGCAGATTCTGACAACAGACAACTGATAACGTGTAACTTTGTGCCACCACATCAGTAGCTGATCAAGTGTTGCTTTGCGATGCATTCTTTAAGAATATAATTATTTTTACTACAGTAGTTGCATCCTTCCTGTGGACATCACAAGTGGAAAGGATACACCTATGCTAAGCTTCCTTTAATTGCGCTTCTGTTTTGTGTGTATTTCAGAGGGGAAGTGAGGAAAGCATTTAGGAGGTTAGTAGGGTGACTATCTTACTGACAGAGCTACCGGGATGGCATGTTTACTTTACCTCTTCATGTCTTTTTACAGGGAAATACATCAAACAGCTGTTGCCCCTTAGTGAGATCCTTTATCAATGTAATTGTGTAAGTTATAGTCCGGTTCACTATGTTAAGAAATGTTTATTCGTTCAAAATTTGTGGGGATTTGTAAAACTATACATTTTTGGAATCTTCAGAGCATGGGGAATCCAAAAATCTTTGTTTACATTTGCACAGACAACTGCAAAGCCGCCATATTGGACGTTCAAAATGGCCGACATAAAATACATAATTTGTGCTATCTTGGCTTCTAGACAACCTAGAAGCTTAATTAAACATGACAATCCTATGTTTTCTGGGTCAAGGAATCAAATGAGTAAATGATGGGTGTAAAATATTCCGGACCCCCACCCCCTTTCTGGGGGTTATCTATTTTGGGACCTCCCAGAACAGTACGCCAGCCAGTTAATGTCCAATTTTCATAATATTAGTGTTGTTTTGTAGGTTTTAAAACATCCTGAGTTCATTTATTACACTTTTAAAGCAGCCAGAATAACCTTTCTGACTTTTGGTTGGGGTCTTTCCTCACCGGGGACCCCCCAGACAGACCCCTGAGCCTATCTCCGTAATCGCTCTGCTCCTGCTCCAGAACAATGTTAAATTAGATCATAATTGAAGCATAGAAGTTTTTGTAGCTGGGCTCTGGAAACAGAAATGAGTAGTAGCAAATAACAGGGGTCTTCCACAGGGGGTCCGGGACCCCTGGGGGGTCCTCATAGTTACTACAGGGGGTCCGCCAAATCTCTATGGGATCTTTTTTTTTTTTACATTTGAAACTTTGAATGTTTTTAGGTATCCTGGGTTATGTATTGTACTTTGCAGGGATTGCAATGATTAAGGTATTGCAACTTCTTACTTTGGGCGTGCAGAACAACGTGTCTATTTATTGCACTGCACTACCCACTGACAACACAACACGCACACCTCTTTGTATTGTCACCCCAAAACCCTCACCCTATCCAAGAGCCCATGGTCAATTATGCCCAAAGAGATTCACTACAATACAGTAATTTCAGACATGCAGGATCTATTCGTCTTCATCATCATCTTCATTGTCCAACCTAATAGTGTTGACACAGTCTCCACCATAGCATAGAGTGAAAAGCGGGTTATTTGACTAGCTGCAACGTCCCTTGCAAACTGCTTTTCAGTCACATTATGAGCTCAAGTACAGCCTTTGGAGCAGGAAGGGCAAGAAACCTAACTGGAACATACCTTCCACTCTCTGAATTCCATCTATTTTCTTCAATTGGTGGGAAATTTGACAGGTATGATTTATCCCTCATTGTAACGTAGTTGGCACAGAGGATATGTGGTAACAGTGCAGCACAAGTTGGAGGTAGCATCTGAGTTCCCATCTGAGTAATTGCAGGGTAGTTGGACCTTTTCACCAAAATTGCTTTCTTTCACCTTAGAAATATTGTAAGAATTAGACCTTATCTGTCATTGGATGATGCAAAAACAGTGATCCATGCTTTTGTCTTCTCCAGACTAGACTATTGCAATGCACTTTTTCTGGCATACCAAAGAAAACTACAGATCGACTACAACTAGTCCAAAATGCAGCAGCCAGGGTGCTAACTAAAACTAAGATGAGAGAACACATCACTCCAGTTTTAGCCTTGTTACACTGGCTCCCAGTTGGTTTTAGGATTGATTTTTTCTTACTTGTTTATAAATCTCTTAATGGTCTGGCACCGTCGTACCTCGTCGACTGCCTGTCTAGATATGAACCAAACCGCCCCCTCAGGTCTTCTACTGCAGGTCTGCTCGTTGTGCCCTCAATGACTTATAAGGCTGGCTACAGACCTGCAGGCACAAAGTCTAGTGAGAGTTGTGTGGGGGGAGCGGGGGGCAGAGACAGCACAATGCATTCCGGATGGAAGTCACATGGTTTGAAGTCTAGTGAGAGTCCTGTGGTTGCTTAAGCACAAGCACACAAGCACACAACACGCACAGGGACTGTTGTAGGCAAGCATTAGAGGGCAGACAAGCTGCACTTGATGAGACAGAAGGGCAGGGTTCAACTGCCAACCAATAGGGCAGAAAGGCCATGATGCAATCCCACACAGCTGTGTTCACTTGTAGTTTGTAATCCACAGCAGCAGAGCCTGTCTGCACTGCAGTGACATGAAACCTCCATTTCAGAACGAAAAATATTATAAATAAATTAAAGTTAAGTGTGTTTCACAGTAAAACATTTGAAAATAACAATGAATATCACAAATATTTCTTTGCATGTCATACATAGTGACAGTGATGCCTACACAGATGCAATTGATTAATAATAAAAGGATTCATAATAAAATGTAAGCTTTATACAGTGGTGGAAAAAATACTCAAATTCATTGCTTAAATAAAAGTATCCATACTGAAACATACAAATACTTTGTTACAAGTAAAAGCCTGGAATTCAAAATGTATTGAGTAAAAGGTACTCTGCCTTCACCCGATGACAACTCCAAAAGTACATGGCCAAATACCATATCTGGTTCCTCCTCAAGCGGAACCGTCCACGTCCGCAAAGCATTGTGGGAAATGTATTATTTTTTGGAAGAGACTTTGACTGAACACAGCACTTTGATGAACACAGTGCGTTCCAGTGTGATTGCAGCCTAAGAAATATGGTGAAGCGGCTTTCTGTTTCTATGGGCCGACAGCCTGGAATAAACTTCCAGCACACCTAAGACAGGCACCCTCTGTGGATAGCTTTAAAGCACAGCTTAAAGTGATAGTTCACCTATTTTTGACATGAAGCTGTGTGAAATACTTGCCATTAAAACAGTGGTTAAAAATGTATTAATTGATTACCAGAGTCCCGTGGTCAGAGTTCTGGTCAGTTTCTAATGAATATTAAGTAGTTCCAATGGGGTGGGGGCCATTTGGCGTGGCCCAATCATTGAAAATAGATTAATCCACAAAACTAGCGTCATTTGTATTGTTGGCCTATTCTACCATATAGAGCGAGGTTTCGTTCTGATCAGCTGCCTGCAAAGCACCTTGTTTTGGGGAAATACGTTGCAGCGGCGTAGTGATACTGGACACAAAAAATAGTACCATGTGACAGAGGGGTCAAAGTTGAACGAAAGTTGGTCTATTTGGTAGAAATAGGTCAACAATACAAATGAAGCTAGTTTTGTGGATTCATCTATTTTTAATGATTGGGCCATGAGCCCCTGCCAAATCACCGGAACTACTTTATATTCATCTAAAACTGACCAGAACTCTGACCACGGGACTCTGGTAATCAATTAATATATTTGTAACCGCTATTTTAATGGCAAGTATTTCACACAGCTTCATGTCAAAAATAGGTGAACTATCACTTTAAGACCTATTTTTACACTCTTGCTTTTGGGTGATTTTAAATATATGTGCCTGGTATCTTTTATGTCCACCCTGTCTGTAAAATGTTTTTATTATAGAGCTCTTATTGACAGACTCGTGTGCAGACACACGAGGGAGGGAGAGAAGGAAAAATGCGACCGCCTTCGTTGAGAGCAGGTTCATGGTCATCACCATCAGGCTTCAAGTTGGCATTGACCCATGTACTTTGGAGATTCCAACAAATGTTCTTCCCCAGTCAGCAACAGGTAGATTGTGTAGGCCAAGGAACCCTTGACATTTGTGACATCCTATAACTTGACCTCGCTCGAATATATCTATATATATTTTTTTTTTGTACCTGTTGCAAATTTCAGAGAAGTAACAGCAGGAGGACATCAGTGTTGAGTGACCAAACACATATATCTCGCAAAGCACCATAAGCAGTAGAGGCAAGGACTTGAGTAATCAGGGCCTATTCATGTGTGTGCACTTCCTCAAAATCACACAAAAAAATGTTAAAAATAATACTGAGAATACTAATAAACCATCAGTATACATAAAAACGTTAAAAGTTTCAAAAAAAGTTTCAAAAGATATCCCATCAAGATTTGGCGGGCCCCCTGTAGTAACTCTGAGGACCTCCCAGGGGTCCCGGACCCCCTGTGGAAGACCCCTGGTATTTGCTACTGCTCCTTTTTGTTTTCAAAGCCCAGCTACAAAAACTTCTATGCTTCAATTATAATCTAATTGTGGGCTCGCCTGGAAGGCGAGCACACGTATGTTATCTTCATTATTGTGGGCTCGCTGAAGGCGAGTCCACCTTGTTATACCCCAGTTTATATTTATTTAAAACTTCCAAGGGTCCGACCACTTTCTTCGGCATCTTTCAACTCCCTCACACTTTGTGCTAGAAACTTCGTTCCAACTTCAACATGTTCAGCTTTCTACAGTGATGTGTGCTTGTACTTTTCTTTTCAAAATATTTCATATTTTTGGAAATATTTAACTTTTAAACTTTAATTTTTCCTCCTTATAATGGGAGTCTATGCAAAAAAGTGCCCACTTTTCTGGTGCAAATTCTTTGTGCTCTTATAACTCTTTCATACTTTCACATAAAAACTTCGTTCCAACTTTGAAATGTTCAGCGACGTTTGAAGTTTCATTGTTGTTTTCGAAATTATTTAAAAGTTTATACTGTTTGAAATATTTAACTTTATTCATAAATCTTTCATCGCATAGAGAATGAATGGGATCTGACTTTCAAATTTTCACTTTTTCACAAAACTTTATAGCCTCATTACTCTGGCATACTTTTACGTAGGAACGCGATTCAAACTTGAAAAACGCTCACACGCCTTTGGACTTCTTCATGGTTCAAATGGTATTCGAAAACATCATACCGTTCTTCCACAATCGCAGTCCAAAGGTAGAGTGGTTTGGGGTATTTGGGGGGTATTTTTGGCGGGAAAACCATTCCTAGAGTGTGGCTAGAGTGGAGGAGATTTTTTCTTAAAGTAATGAAGTTCTCTGAACGAATCGTCCTCACGGCCAGAATATTTAAAATGTATGCATGTTTTTTGGCACGTTTGTAGCCACGCTCGTCGTGTTTTGTAAAGTGCAACTAAAATAAAACAGAGACTTACAGAATTTCATCTATGGCCCTCTGAGTGCCGGGTCGCGCCTCAGACGCCCCATTCACCTCAAGTCATTTTTTTCTGGTTTTCGGAATTTTTTTATTTTCCCCCAAACATTTCTAGCTTGCTCTCATGCGCACATTATTGATCCTTTTAACATCAGAATCGCAATGTTCGTAGAGCCACTCACCGAGCCACTCCCCGAGCAAAGACTATGTGTTTTCAACTTTTCGTGTTTCCGGGAGAGCGATCAGTTCGTACACTTGCGCTCCCTATTCAAACCAATGGATATGGCCCATATCTTGAACAAACAGTTCTACAGCTCAGAAGCAAAGGTGCTCCTTATTAACTTTAATTACAGTGCTGAGTCAGTGGTCTCACATGATTTACAAGCTCACAATAAGTTGCACTGTGTAACTTTGTGAGCTTGTAGATCGGCTATTTATCTGGTTCTCAAAGTGTGGTCCAGGGAACACATGGACGCACGGTCGCACATACACATGCATACTCACACACACACACACACACACACACACACACACACACACACACACACACACACACACACACACACAGTCACTTCCACATGATTGGTAGATCTAATTCTAAAACCAGTCCCATCCCAATGATTTTTAGATCTAATTCCATCGGCAGTTCCAAACCATAATTTGTAGCTCTAAATCCATCACCTGTCACATCCACATGATTTGTAGATCTAATTCTAAAACCAGTCCCATCCCCATGATTTTTAAATCTAATTCCATCGGCAGTTCCATACCATAATTTGTAGCTCTAAATCCATCACCTGTCACATCCACATGATTTGTAGATCTAATTCTAAAACCAGTCACATCCACATGATTTGTAGATCTAATTCTAAAACCAGTCCCATCCCCATGATTTGTAGATCTATTTTAATCGGCAGTTCCATACCTTAATTTGTAGCTCTAAATCCATCACCTGTCTCATCCACATGATTTGTAGATCTAATTCTAAAACCAGTCAACCAGTCCCATACCCATGATTTGTAGATCTAATTCAATCGGCAGTTCCATACCATAATTTGTAGCTCTAAATCCATCACCTGTCTCATCCACATGATTTGTAGATCTAATTCTAAAACCAGTCACATCCACATGATTTGTAGATCTAATTCCATCGGCAGTTCCATACCAATTTTCAATTTTCAAAAAACTTTTTTTTTCAAAAAACTTTTTTTTCAAAAAACTTTTTTTTTTTTTTTTTTCAAAAAAAAAATTTTTCAAATTTTTTTTTTTTCAAAAAAATTTTTTTTTTCAAAAGACTTTTTTCAAAAAACTTTTTTTTTTCAAAAAACTTTTTTTTTTTCAAAAACATTTTTTTTCAAAATTTTTTTTCAAACTTTTTTTTCAAAAAACTTTTTTTTTTCAAAAAACTTTTTTTTTTTCAAAAAACTTTTTTTTACACCCTTGCGCTTAAATGCATTTTCTACTATTACTTCATAACAGTTTCGAGCGAGCCCACGCAGTTTCTGCAGGAACTGCTTTTCTAGTTGTGGGCTCGCTGAAGGCGAGTCCAGCTTGTTATACCCCAGTTTATATTTATTCTTTAAAACTTCCAAGGGTCCGACCACTTTCTTCGGCATCTTTCAACTCCCTCACACTGTGTGCTACAAACTTCGTTCCAACTTCAACATGTTCAGCTTTCTACAGTGATGTGTGCTTGTACTTTTCTTTTCAAAATATTTCATATTTTCGGAAATATTTAACTTTTAAACTTTTATTTTTCCTCCTTATAATGGGAGTCTATGCAAAAAAGTGCCCACTTTTCTGGTGCAAATTCTTTGTGCTCTTATAACTCTTTAATACTTTAACATAAAAACTTCGTTCCAACTTTGAAATGTTCAGCAAGGTTTGAAGTTTCATTGTTGTTTTCGAAATTATTTAAAAGTTTATACTGTTTGAAATATTTAACTTTATTCATGAATCTTTCATCCCATAGAGAATGAATGGGATCTGACTTTAACATTTTTACTTTTTCACTAAACTTTATAGCCTCATTACTCTGGCATACATTTACGTAGGAACGCGATTCAAACTTGAAAAACGCTCACACGCTTTTGGACTTCATCGTGGTTCAAACGGTAATCGAAAACGTCATACCGTTCTTCCACAATCGCAGTCCAAAGGTAGAGTGTTTTGGGGTATTTTGGGGATATTTTTGGCGGGAAAACCAGTCCTAGAGTGTAGCTAGAGTGTGGGAGACTTGTTCTTAAAGTAATGAAGTTCTCTGAACGAATCGTCCTCACGGCCAGAATATTTAAAATGTATGCATGTTTTTTGGCACGCTTGTAGCCACGCTCGTCGTGTTTCGTAAAGTGCAACTAAAATAAAACAGAGACTTACAGAATTTCATCTATGGCCCTCTGAGTGCCGGGTCGCGCCTCAGCCGCCCCATTAACCTCTATTCATTTTTTTCTGGTTTTCGGAATTTTTTTATTTTCCCCCAAACATTTCTAGCTTGCTCTCATGCGCACATTATTGATCCTTTTAACATCAGAATCGCAATGTTCGTAGAGCCACTCACCGAGCCACTCCCCGAGCAAAGACAATGTGTTTTCAACTTTTCGTGTTTCCGGGAGAGCGATCAGTTCGTACACTTGCGCTCCCTATTCAAACCAATGGCCCTTATCTTGAACAAACAGTTCTACAGCTCAGAAGCAAAGGTGCTCCTTATTAACTTTAATTACAGTGCTGAGTCAGTGGTCTCACATGATTTACAAGCTCACAATAAGTTGCACTGTGTAACTTTGTGAGCTTGTAGATCGGCTATTTATCTGGTTCTCAAAGTGTGGTCCAGGGAACACATGGACGCACGCACGCATGTATGCACACAAACACATGCATACTCACACACCCACACGCACGCACGCACACGCACGCACGCACGCACGCACGCACACACACACACACACACACACACACACACACACACACACACACACACACACACACACACACACACACACACACAGTCACTTCCACATGATTGGTAGATCTAATTCTAAAACCAGTCCCATCCCAATGATTTTTAGATCTAATTCCATCACCTGTCACATCCACATGATTTGTAGATCTAATTCTAAAACCAGTCCCATCCCCATGATTTTTAAATCTAATTCCATCGGCAGTTCCATACCATAATTTGTAGCTCTAAATCCATCACCTGTCACATCCACATGATTTGTAGATCTAATTCTAAAACCAGTCACATCCACATGATTTGTAGATCTAATTCTAAAACCAGTCCCATCCCCATGATTTGTAGATCTATTTCAATCGGCAGTTCCATACCATAATTTGTAGCTCTAAATCCATCACCTGTCACATCCACATGATTTGTAGATCTAATTCTAAAACCAGTCACATCCACATGATTTGTAGATCTAATTCTAAAACCAGTCCCATCCCCATGATTTGTAGATCTATTTCAATCGGCAGTTCCATACCATAATTTGTAGCTCTAAATCCATCACCTGTCTCATCCACATGATTTGTAGATCTAATTCTAAAACCAGTCACATCCACATGATTTGTAGATTAATTCTAAAACCAGTCCCATACCCATGATTTGTAGATCTAATTCCATCGGCAGTTCCATACCATAATTTTTAGCTCTAAATCCATCACCTGTCACATCCACATGATTTGTAGATCTAATTCTAAAACCAGTCCCATCCCCATGATTTGTAGATCTAATTTGTAGATCTAATTCCATCGGCAGTTCCATACCATAATTTGTAGCTCATCCACATGATTTGTAGATCTAATTCTAAAACCAGTCACATCCACATGATTTGTAGATCTAATTCTAAAACCAGTCCCATCCCCATGATTTGTAGATCTAATTCAATCGGCAGTTCCATACCATAATTTGTAGCTCTAAATCCATCACCTGTCTCATCCACATGATTTGTAGATCTAATTCTAAAACCAGTCACATCCACATGATTTGTAGATCTAATTCTAGAACCAGTCCCATCCCCATGATTTGTAGATCTAATTCCATCGGCAGTTCCATACCAATTTTCAATTTTCAAAAATTTTTCAAAAAACTTTTTTTTCAAAAAAAAAATTTTCAAATTTTTTTTTTCTCAAAAAATTTTTTTTCAAACATTTTTTTTTTCAAACATTTCTTTTTTTTCAAAAACTTTTTTTTCAAAACTTTTTTTTTTCAAAAAACTTCTTTTTCAAAAAACTTTTTTCAAAAAAAAAATTTTCAAAAAAATTGTTTTTCAAAAAAAAAAAATTTCAAAATCTTTTTTTTTTCAAAAACTTTTTTTTTTTCAAAACTTTTTTTTTCAAAACTTTTTTTTTCAAAACTTTTTTTTCAAAAAACTTTTTTTTCAAAAAACTTTTTTTTCGAAAAACTTTTTTTTTTCAAAAAACTTTTTTTTTTCAAAAAACTTTTTTTTTAAAACTTTTTTTTCAAAAAACTTTTTTTTCAAAAAACTTTTTTTTTCAAAAAACTTTTTTTTTCAAAAAACTACACCCTTACACCCTTGCGCTTAAATGCATTTTCTACTATTACTTCAGAACAGTTTCGAGCGAGCCCACGCAGTTTCTGCAGGAACTGCTTTTCTAGTTTATATACTAGTCAGTATCTCCTCAATACTTTGGCGCGCTTCATCTCTTAAACGCTTACACCTTTCAACACCATTCAAATTTTTATGTGTTCAGCTTACTGAGGACAAGTGTGCTTGTATTTTTGGTTTTGAAATGTTTTGTAGTATAAATATAAAAAAATAAAAATGTTTAACTTTAAGCACCCAATGCATTTCCAATGGGTCCCCAGAGTGGAGAGAAGGATAATAGACCCATGTTTATGTTAAGGCGCTGTGGCTGCAGTGTTCACACTTCAGATATGCTATCTATATCATTGCGTTCACACAGGTCTGCTCTCTGATTTGATCCAAATGTCTAAGCTGTGTGATGTATAAAACTATAGTTATAGTTAAAACTATAAATAAATGTCCCTCTCCACTCTACTGATTACACAGCTGTGATCAAGAATCAAGTCCGGGCGATGGGATGTAAATCCCATAGCCATATATCCTAGAGCCCGCAGGGACAGTCAGCCATATTAGTGGTTGTTGTTGGTTGTCAGGGAGATATCAAAACCAATGCATTTCCAAGTCAGATCCACAAACACAATAAAAGCCATGCTCCACTCCTCAGTCTGGAGTGGCCACATAGAAGAACGCCTTGGTTATAGACATAGTGGAGGACATATGTGATCTGGGATTGTTAGCCTACAGTATATGCACTCAATATACTCCACTACAGTTGGAGTCCATTTGACAGTTGCTGGTTCCCAAACACAGAATCAAAAATGTAGATCTAGAACACATAGAATATGTACAGTACAGTAAGGTTCAGTAGAGTACAGTAAAAGTACAGTAAGGTTCAGTAGAGTACAGTAAAGTACAGTAAGGTACAGAAAGGTACAGTACAGAAAGGTACAGTAGAGTACAGTACAGTAAGGTACAGTAAAGTACAATACAGTACAGTAAGGTACAGTAGAGTACAGTAAAGTACAATAAAGTACAGTAAAGTAGAATAAAGTACAGTAAGGTACAGTGGAGTACAGTAAAGTACAGTAGAGTACAGTAAAGTACAGTATAGTAAGGTACAGTACAGTACAGTACAGTAAGGTACAGTACGGTACAGTAGAGTACAGTATAGTATAGTACAGTAAGGTACAGTACAGTACAGTAAGGTACAGTAGAGTACAGTACAGTAAGGTACAGTAGAGTACAGTAAAGTACAGTAAGTTACAGTAGAATACAGTAAAGTACAGTACAGTAGAGTACAGTAAAGTACAGTAAGTTACAGTACAGTACAGTACAGTACAGTACAGTACAGTAAGGTGCAGTACAGTATAGTAAGGTACAGTACAATACTGTAAGGTACTGTACCTTACAGTACCTTAAAGTATCCTATTTGTTGGGTTGGAACCGAGCCCACACTGTTTCGAAGGAACAGTATTTCTAGTTTAACATTGTTCTGGAGCAGAGCGATTACTGAAATAGGCTCAGGGGTCTGTCTGGGGGGTCCCAGGTGAGGAAAGACCCCAACCAAAAGTCAGAAAGGTTATTCTGGCTGCTTTAAAAGTGTAATAAACCAACTCAGGATGTTTTAAAACCTACAAAACAACTCTAATATTATGAAACTTTGACATTAACTGGCTGGCGTACTGTTCTGGGAGGTCCCAAAAGAGATAACCCGCAGAAATGGGGTGGGGGTCCGGAATATTTTACACCCATCATTTACTCATTTGATTCCTTGACCCAGAAAACATAGGATTGGCATCTTTAATTAAGTTTCAAGGTTGTCTAGAAGCCAAGATAGCACAAATTATGTATTTTATGTTGGCCATTTTGAACGTCCAAAATGGCAGCTTTGCAGGTTTTTGTGCAAATGTAAACAAAGATTTCTGGATTCCCCATGCTCTGAAGATTCCAAAAATGTATAGTTTTACTAATCCCCACAAATTTTGAACGAAAATACATAGTGAACCTGACTATTAAGTAGAAAAGGTGAATCGCTATTGAATGGAAACAGAAACATGCAACACCTAGAGGCGACAGCCACAAGGCAGTGGTCAGTTTATGGTGGGGGCAGCCTAAGGGTCGATCCATACCGTTATAAGGAGCCTAACAAAGTTCGGTTCGGCACTAGGCGAACCCAAATATGGTTCGCATCTCCCGGTTCGGGGGGGCGTCAACCGACTAAATTCGGCTCTACGGTGCTGACGAAATGTTGTGACCTCCCGACTTAATTTCAGTACTCAGCGGTGTCGTCTAATTCATTCAGCCCGGCTTCAAGTGCATATTCTCGGCTGTAAATCCAAGGAAACAGCGGTCGTTTGGGAGGGAGACACGCCGACTTCCAAATGCTTGTGTGGCCGTGTGTTGGGCATCGCAGAGCGGATACATACAGCTGCCTCTCGCTCTGGAGACGAGTGGTGGACTGGGAGGCGCGCGCGCGACACACACACACACACACACACACACACACACACACACACATACACACACACACACACACACACACACACACACACACACACACACGCAGCTTTGGTGCATGTCTTATAGTGCTACTCGCCGACCGTTTTAAAGAGAAAAGAAAAGCATAGACACGGAACTTTGCTAATGTTCCGTGTTGTCCACGACGAGTTGTGACAGCGTGATGATATGCATGCAGCAAGAGAGGCGGCCGCGGCACGTCTATAATGTGAGCTTGTAGATTAAATGTTTTCAACGTTTGTGAGAGTGAGTGAGAGAGAGAAAGAGACCTATGGAAGAGACCCCGTGTCCCCGTCACTGGTTGTGTGCTTGTGCTTAAGCTGCTGCTGCCTGCTGGAGCTGCCTGCTACTCACTGGACTTCAAGTCATTCAACGTGCAGCGCCAGGGCAAGTCATATATATCCGCCCTGCAATGCTCATTCATCGGCCACAAACGTTGTCATGCCACGGACCTCCAATATTTAAGCGACTTCGGCACTATAGCCGTTAAGAAAGTATGGATGAACTCCCCCCGAACCTAATTAATTTCGGGTCGGGGAGCACTCCCGAACCGAAATTAGTTAGGGTCCTTATAACGGTATGAAACGACCCTAACTCCTGTTATTGTTCTGGTCATTTTTTACTTGCTAGACTAATTAACAACAAATACATAAATGGCATTCCAGTTTTGACTGCAAAAAAGAAAACAAGTTGTTCATTTCAAATTCAATTTTATAAGTGGAATTGATAACTGTAAATCAATGCCAAAATTGCTAAATCTTGCCAGGTTAAAATAGCCTATGCAAAAAGCTACAGCATGCCCATCACAGATGACAGATACAGAGACTTGACGATGTGACACATTCACTGCTGGACAGTGTTGGGCAAGTTACTACTAAAACAATAATATATGACTTATTATACTCGTTATTTGTTTAAAAAGTAATATTAATAGCTTTTTTATTGCCAGACCCATGAAATGGGTAGGCCTACATAAGCAAATGTCGGTCTGTCTGTCCGGGTTTTCTATATAAAGGGTATATATGATGATGACATGATGATGACATGCCTACAAAAGGCATGATGTCATAAATGATGATGACAGACAGGGGGTCTGGCCAGGGCCGTGCTTAGCGATTTGGAGGCCCCAGGCAAACCCCAGTTTGAGGCCCCTGGGTCGGGAGCCATATGCGGGTCACGGACCAATTTCTAGGGGTCGCGAATAAATACTCCCTTATGTTTTGTTTCCTATATTTTAGCTTTTAATTATTTGAATATATATATATATATATATTTTTTTTTTTTAATAACACAAGTTTAATAGCCTATAAACTCTAGCACTTTTTCAAAAGAATTCCAGATAAAATAATAAGAGGAGGAGGGAGAAAACAGGGGTTGGGTGTTTTACTCAGGGACACTGCAACACATTGCTAACCTGGCCTGGAATCGTACCTGTGACAACACGGGATCTGGTTCCCTTGGCAGGCTCACTAACCACTCAGCTATGGATGGCCACAATGTTTGACATATAGAAGATAAAGCATGAGCTTCAACTTCTCTCACCAGAAGCAACTTACACAGGACAGGTAAAGTAATAAGAATAAGAATACTGAGTTAAACATTACATTACATTACATGACCATGTTAACAGCCTTTTGTTAAGGGCCCTTTTACTATTTATATATGAGGGTATTGAGAGCTTGAGTTTGAGAGCTGGTGGGGCACCAAATGAATTTGGGGGCCCTCAAAACGTTAAATATAAATATATACAGTATAAATCTTGTTTATATTTTTACGGAGACTAAAGTAACTTGTGACATTAAAGCTCTTTTCAGATAATCAGAGCCCATTGTTGCAGCGACAGGCCAACTTCTTTCAGGTGGTAATTAGCTGCATGTCTGTGGCAGAAATATCATCTAAGGATGGTTGCTTCATGTTAAATAACACACTTCAGCTCAAGTTTCATACACTATTAAACCTATGAATTGAATCAGTGTTATTACTTATAGTGTTTTAAAAAAAAACTTAATTATAATAAGAATAAGAATAACTTTTAAGTGCATGTTTTGCAGTGGTTTTCAAAGACAAAGTTTGTCTCACAGGACAGTCAGTGGGTTAAGGCTATACATATCCATTCGAAGTTAAACATACATTACATGACTATATGTTAAGGGCCTTTTTACTGTTTATTTATATTTGACGATAACTCATGGAGCCCCCTGGGTGTTTCTGTTTGAGAGATTGAGAGGCCCCAAATGGATATATTTGGGCCCCTCAAAATGTTAAATATAAATAAACAGTATACAAACTATGCATGCCATCTTTAAGAAGCCCCAGTAAACCCTGTGAAAGTATTTCAAGTTAAACATCACATTTCATGTTAAGGCCCTTTTTACCCTTCTTTTATATTGATCTCATCCCGGGCCCCACTTCAAACTATCTGGGGCCCCCAAAATGAAATGGAATTGATACACATATATTATATGTATATATAAATATGGGGGCCCTCAAAACTTTTTTAAAATATAAATATATACACACACACACTTTAGAAATAATGTATCCATTCCCTGCATCGATCCTTCTTAAAGTTAAAGTAATGTACGTGACATCACAGAACAGACACAAAAGAACCGCTTGGGTAATCAGGACCATTGTTCTCTGGTCACACCTTTGAGAGCCACGCTCTTTTCAGATTCTAATGAGCTAATGTTAACCCTCACCCTCACTTCAACTGTTCTCTGTCTCACAGTTGAGAGCTCAACTGGGGCCCCCTGATGGCCATGTTGGTTAAAAAATAAAATAATAATAATAATCTCATGAGGCCCCCAGGCTGTGAGGGGGCCCCAGGCGGCTGCCTATGTTGCCTGTATGGTAAGCACGGCCCTGGGTCTGGCACAACCAGGTTGACCTGGTCTAGTTATTACTACATATTACGCCTGCAAAGCAACTTCATCCCAACCCAGTATACCAGGCATGTGCACACATAGACATCAAAGGAGGCTTTTACCAGTCTGTAAAAAAAAGTGCCCTCTCCAGGTCATGAATGCAGTTTTTACTATGGTATGTCTCTTTCCATGACATACCCGAAGTCAGCATTCAAGAGAATTGCCTTGTCCAAACTCTCCTGAACTTGAATGCAGCGTCTTATGTTGAAAGAATTGTCCTCTCTGTGTAGAAATCCTTACTGTACGCTAGTATTGTCTTATTGATTATGCTTAGTTCAGTGTGGTATCAAGCACCGAAAATAGCCGACCTCTAAGCTCGCAACGCGTCTCAGCGCGACACGTTGTGAGCTTGGAGGTCTAGGTGAGTCAATCTAAGAGAAAATATGGCCTAACCCCCAAAAAATTGATACAAAAGGTTTTTCAATGGATTCTGGTAGCATTGGGCATGCTAAATAACAATAACCAAAATCTACCTCCCAGAAAGCCACCATTTTCAAGATGGCGTCCCAGATGGTTGCGGGGAGCTTAACTCACTTAGCGCCGAGCGACTTTCGGGGCGACTAACTAATGATGGCGTTTAGTGCCGAGCGACTCGGAGCGACTTTTATATAAAAGCATTGTTTAAGCTTTTAATTTGGGTTGATAGACGGAGCGGAACGGTTAGCTTACCTTCGACTAGCATACAGATGAAAACCGTGAAAAAAAAGGATACGATTATGACGTCACCTTTAAGCCATAGCTTCCTGTTTACGTAGGCCTCTGTTAGCCGCTAGGCTCAATGCAAACCATCCGACCCTCACGTAGCTTCACTAGGTCGGATTTTGATTCGGAAACTTTCTGTGTGGCATCTATATACGTTCCGATGCCCATACCAATGGTGGTTTGAGACGATCAAGCACGAATTGAGCAGTATTGAGCTCAAATGGCGGCCCGCGGCCTGTCCATTGAATGTCAATGGAGAGCATGTCATTGTACCATCCTGTTATCTCCTGAACCTCGTTTTTTATTCTGACTTAACATGGGACCATGGAAAGTCAATGGGCTATGGCTCACTCTAGTGGTCATCTTGTGGCATTCGCAGGCACGTGTACCTGGTTATGTAATGTGATTTTGGGGATTCAATATAGCTATTTCCTGGCGTTATAAGCGCAGATTCATATTGAAATCTGGCTCGCTCGGCGCTAAGTGAGTTAAAATGGCTATTTCTCGAATGGAAAAAAATGTTTCAAATGCTTTTTCAACTGATTCTGGTACCTCTGGACATGCTTGAGAACATACTAAAGATTTAGGAAAATACACCTTCCAGAAAAGCTTCATTTTAAAGATGGCGCGTCCATGATGGCCGCTGGTAGCTTATAATGCTTATAACCTGGGATTTATATGTAACAAATCATAACAATTATGCACTTGGTGACTAGTTTTAGATTGTTGGCATGGTGTTAGGTACGGTATGGGCATAAGGTCTTCAAAAAACATAGCAAACAAGTTGGGCTCACCCCCTAGTGGTCTGTTTGCAATGAATCCAATATTAAATAGGCCAGTATATGGTTGAAACCCCAAATAATTGATGGAAGAGAATTTTCAATGGATACTCTTACTATGTGTAAGCTAAATAACATACTAAAAGCTTAGGGGAAAAAAAAACTACTGGAAAGGCATACTTTTCAAGATGGCACATATTCCCTCCCAATTTATATGCATTTCAAGCTCCCATGGACGCCATCGTGAAGATTATGCCTTTTCAGTGGTTTGTTTCTCTTAAGCTTTTAAGATGTTATTTAGCATACCTAATAGTAACAGAATTAATTGAAAAATCTCTTCCATCAATTATTTGGGGTTTCAACCATGTATAGACCTATTTAATTAAGTGTGCCTGCCATGCAAAGCAATGGCAAAACACTTATTGTAATCCGCCATACTTAATGATAATCACGCCACAAATTTGGAGCCGTAATAACTGCCGCACAATTTACGCCACCGCCGCAATATATACATCAAAACGTGCGGCTCGGCCGGGAATGGTGTGCTATTACTTTTCTTTCCGATCCGCGTTACCATTGCGACGTAATTCGCAAAAAACGACGCCAAAAAACCCCATTCACTTAGAATGGGGGAAATTTCGGCACGTAATAACTGCCGCACGATTTACGCCACCCCCGCAATATATACATCAAAATGTGTGGCTCGGCCGGGAATGGTGTGCTATTACTTTTCTTTCCGATCCGCGATACGATTGCGATGTCATTCGCAAAAAACGACGCCCAAAAACCCCATTGACTTAGAATGGGGGACTCTGAAAAAAAACTAGAAACTTTGGCGCCACATAACTCTGCCATACTTTTGCCTAGCAACGTGATTTAAACTTTAAAATGCACACACAACTTTGGGCTTTTTCCAGCCAATAGGGATGAGCTGTAATTGATTAAGCCCCGCCCCCACTATAACAGGAAGTGCCCTTTGCCAAACAGGAAGTGCCTCTACATCTCATGAACCGTTTATCGTACAGACTCGCGGCTGGTGTCATAATTTTTTTTTCTCAAATTTTTTTTTCTCAAAAATTTTTTTTTCTCAAATTTTTTTTCTCAAATTTTTTTTTTCTCAAATTTTTTTTCTCAATTTTTTTTTTTCAAATTTTTTTTCTAAAAATATTTTTTTTCTCAAAAATTTCTTTTTCTCAAAATTTTTTTTCTCAATTTTTTTTTTCTCAATTTTTTTTTTTCTCAAACATTTTTTTTCTCAAACATTTTTTTTCTCAATTTTTTTTTTCTCAAATTTTTTTTCTCAATTTTTTTTTCCTCAACATTTTTTTTCTCAAAATTCTTTTTTCTCAAAGTTTTTTTTTCTCAATTTTTTTTTCTCTCAATTTTTTTTTCTCTCACACAAGGTTGCACAGACTTAGCGAGCTGCAGGCACACTTAAAATTTCGTAGAAATTTTCTTTTCTAGTTAATTAATTAAGTGTGCCTGCTATGCAATAGCAGAACACTTATTGTAATCCGCCATACTTAAGTCAGTCAGTCAGTCAGTAAGTAATGTTCTTGCAAATTTCTGCTCGTAATAACTGCCGCACAATTTACGCCACCGCCGCAATATATACATCAAAACGTGCGGCTCGGCCGGGAATGGTGTGCTATTACTTTTCTTTCCGATCCGCGTTACCATTGCGACGTAATTCGCAAAAAACGACGCCAAAAAACCCCATTGACTTAGAATGGGGGAAACTTCGGCACGTAATAACTGCCGCACAATTTACGCCACCCCCGCAATATATACATCAAAATGTGCGGCTCGGCCGGGAATGGTGTGCTATTACTTTTCTTTCCGATCCGCGATACGATTGCGATGTCATTCGCAAAAAACGACGCCCAAAAACCCCATTGACTTAGAATGGGGGACTCCGAAAAAAAACCAGAAACCTTGGCGCCACATAACTCTGCCATACTTTTGCCTAGCAACGTGATTTAAACTTTAAAATGCACACACAACTTTGGTCTTTTTCCGGCCAATAGGGATGAGCTGTAATTGATTAAGCCCCGCCCCCTCTGTAACAGGAAGTGTCCTTCGCCAAACAGGAAGTGCCTCTATAACTCATGAACCGTTTGTCGTACAGACTCGCGGCTGGTATCATAATTAAGTGTGCCTGCTATGCAATAGCAGAACACTTATTGTAATCCGCCATACTTAAGTCGGTCGGTCGGTCGGTCGGTCGGTAATGTTCTTGCAAATTTCGGCACGTAATAAGTGCCGCACAATTTACGCCACCACCGCAATATATACATCAAAACGTGCGGCTCGGCCGGGAATGGTGTGCTATTACTTTTCTTTCCGATCCGCGTTACCATTGCGACGTAATTCGCAAAAAACGACGCCAAAAAACCCCATTCACTTAGAATGGGGGAAATTTCGGCACGTAATAACTGCCGCACGATTTACGCCACCCCCGCAATATACACATCAAAATGTGCGGCCCGGCCGGGAATGGTGTGCTATTACTTTTCTTTCCGATCCGCGATACGATTGCGATGTAATTCGCAAAAAAACTACGCCCAAAAACCCCATTGACTTAAAATGGGGGACTCCGAAAAAAACCCAGAAACTTTGGCGCCACATAACTCTGCCATACTTTTGCCTAGCAACGGGATTTAAACTTTAAAATGCACACACAACTTTGGTCTTTTTCCGGCCAATAGGGATGAGCTGTAATTGATTAAGCCCCGCCCCCTCTGTAACAGGAAGTGTCCTTCGCCAAACAGGAAGTGCCTCTATAACTCATGAACCGTTTGTCGTACAGACTCGCGGCTGGTGTCATAATTTTTTTTTTCTCAAAAAAAATTTTTTCTCAAATTTTTTTTTTCTCAAAAATTTTTTTTTCTCACATTTTTTTTTCTCAAAAAATTTTTTTTCTCAAAAATTTTTTATCTCAATTTTTTTTCTCAAATTCTTTTTTTCTCAATTTTTTTTTCTAAATTTTTTTTCTCAAATTTTTTTTTTCTCAAAAAAATTTTTTTTCTCAAATTTTTTTTTCTCAATTTTTTTTTCTCAAATTTTTTTTTCTCAATTTTTTTTTCTCAAATTTTTTTTTCTCAAAATTATTTTTTTCTCAAATTTTTTTTTCTCAAAACATTTTTTTTCTCAAAATGTTTTTTTCTCAAAAATTTTTTTTTCTCAAAAAATTTTTTTTCTCAAATTTTTTTTTTCTCAAATTTTTTTTTCTCAAATATTTTTTTTCTCAATTTTTTTTTTCTCAAAACACTTTTTTCTCAATTTTTTTTTTCTTTTTCTCACAAAACAATTTTTTCTCAAAAAACTGTCGTTAAAGTGCGACCCGTGATAACGGCCAAAAATGCGCCAAACGCCACTATGCTAATGCTAATGTTAAATAATGTAACGCTAATGCTAACACCAACCGCTACACAAGGTTGCACAGACTTAGCGAGCTGCAGGCACACTTAAAATTTCTTGGAAATTTTCTTTTCTAGTTCTTTTTTTTTCTCAATTTTTTTTTCTCAAATTTTTTTTCTCAAAATTTTTTTTTCTCAAAATTTTTTTTTCTCAAAATTTTTTTTTCTCAAAAATTCTTTTTTTTCTCAAATTTTTTTTTTCTCAAATTTTTTTTTTTCTCAATTTTTTTTTCTCAAAATTTTTTTTTCTCAAAATTTTTTTTTTCTCAAATTTTTTTTTTCTCAAAAAATTTTTTTCTCAAATTTTTTTTTCTCAAATTTTTTTTTCTCAAAATTTTTTTTTCTCAATTTTTTTTTCTCAAAATTTTTTTTCTCAAAATTTTTTTTTCTCAAAAAATTTTTTTTGCTCAATTTTTTTTCTCAAAAAACTTTTTTTTTCTCACAAAACATTTTTTTTCTCACAAAACAATTTTTTCTCAAAAAAACTGTCGTTAAAGTGCGACCCGTGATAACGGCCAAAAATGCGCCAAAACGCCACTAATTAGTCGAAATGGCTGTGGGTGGTGTCATATGAAGAACCATAATGTTAAAGCTTATGCAAAAAATGCTAATGTTAAAAAATTTAACGCTAATGCTAACACCAACCGCTACACAAGGTTGCACAGACTTAGCGAGCTGCAGGCACACTTAAAATTTCTTGGAAATTTTCTTTTCTAGTTAATAATAATGATCCCACAAATTTGGAGCCGTAATAACTGCCGCACGATTTACGCCACCGCCGCAATATATACATCAAAACGTGCGGCTCGGCCGGGAATGGTGTGCTATTACTTTTCTAAGAGAAAAGTTGGATCGTTTAATTTATATTAATTTATTAGTGAATTAATTTTACCCATTGACTTATAATGGGAATCGCAAAAACTCACATTAAATATTTTTTTTCTCGCAAACCATAGGGGCTACAGTTTCAAAACTTGGAGAGGAGATTTATAATGATATCAAGGATTAAATAAAAAATAATTTTGTCAGTTGGCCTCATGGTGGCGCTATAACAGTCCACTTTACCTTTCGGCCTGTAACTCTTGAACCGTGCGTCGGAAAATTAAAATTCCTTTTTCCCTGGATTCCTTGGGTCATGACGCATCTCCTCATATAGGCCACGCCCATTTGCGTCAGGATAGATTTTCCGCCATTTTGAATTTTCTTCAAAACACACTTTTTGCTCCTTTTCCTACATATTTTCTCCAAATGTCACAAAAATCGATACACACGATCTATGGACTCATGCGATAAACATATTTAAACGATATTTTGATAGTCCATACCGTTCTTCCGTAACAGGGTTCCAAAGTTAGCGGGAGGAGCCCGTTTTGTAAGAAGTAGCCATAAATCACAAACGAAACATCCAGTCAACACCAAATTTTAACCACAAGTGGGGGGCGCTAAACTGAACATATACCCAAAAGCATTTCCACTTCGACCCATAGGGGGCACCACAAACGCGCAAAACGTAACCGTTTCATGCCAAAACGTGTTTTTCAGGGGGAACGACCCTCTCAAAACGAAACACAAACGATCTCGGGAGCGACGGGACAACGTAATCGCCTTGCGGAACTTGTGGGAGGAGCCTATTTCTTAAAAACAAGAAACCATATTGCTAATGCTAACACATGCTAATGCTAACAAATGCTAATGCTAACAAAGATGCTAATGTTAACACATACAAGGTTGCACACACTTAGCGAGCTGCAGGCACACTTAAAATTTCTTTGAAATTTTCTTTTCTAGTAATAGATTAATTTCAAACAGACCACTAGGGGTTAGCCCAACTTGTTGCCGATGTTTTTTGAAAACCTTATGTCCATACCCAACACCATGCCAAAAGTCAAAAACGTGTCACCAAGTGCATAATTGTTATGATTTTTTTACATATTAAATCCCAGTTTATAGGCATTTAAAGCTCCTGCAGCCATCGTGGACGCCAGTCACGCGCCATCTTGAAAATGAAGCCTTTCTGAAAGGAATATTTTCCTCTATTTTTAGTATGCTCTAAAGCATGTCCAGAGGTACCAGAATCAGTTGAGAAAATATTGGCAAAATCTTTTCCATTCGAGATATAGCCATTTTAAGCTCCCCGCAGTCAACTCGGACGCCATCTTGAAAATGGCGGCTTTCGGGGAGGTAGATTTTGAGTATTTTATTTAGCACACCCAATACTACCAGAATCCATTGAAAACCCTTTTGTATCACTTTTGTGGGGGTTAAACCTTATATTGACTCACCTAGTCTGCTATTTTTGATATTTTCACCAAAAGGCCCCTTTAGAAATTTCAGCCCCTGCCTCTCTAACATTCTCTGCACGCCCCTGCAGTCTACCATTATATCAACGGACCGAAAACAACACGATCACGTAATGAAACTAAACGCAAACCCACAGTACCACCAAGGATCGTGAAAAAGGTAATGACTTACTTTTGGAAAATAAATGGTAACTGTAATATTTATTTCTCAAAACATGAAAGTAACTAGTGAAATTACCTGTTACTGGAAAAGAGGTAATACTATTACATTTTCTGTTAAGTCAGGCTACTTTTGTTACTTTCCATGCCCAACACCACACCACTCCACTCTAGAGATCTTCACAGGTCCAAAAACATGAACCGAAATCGGAATGGACCGTCAAATTCCGACCGATTCCGACCGGTTCCGAAATAATAATCAAATTACAAAACCAAACCCGAGTGGCCCCGTAACGGTCTCGTCCGATTCCGTCCCGTTCCGACTTACTTTCTTTTTTTACAGACCGAAACCTGTGACATGTTGTCCCGAAATCTTTTTATTTCCGAGGTTCCGAGAGACCCGGCCATTAAATCATTATTAAAACCCTCTTTCATGTACCGAGATCCCTCACTCACTGCAGCCGTGTGGCGTGCGCTGTTAACTGATTGACAGGCAGAAGAAGGCTGCCAAGGAATCTAAATTAACATTGAAACAAAAGACAGAGATACAGGAATACTTTTAGGCTATTTTCTATGTACAGAGGTAAGTCATTTTCGGTTTGTTTGTCATGGTTTAACTTACGCGGGGACGCGAGTGCTTTCTCATCAGCCTGACAGCAGTAGTAGCTATGCATCACGCACACGCATGCATTACGCACGCACAAAGCTCTTTTTCCCCCGCTGTAAATCTGATCCTAGAGCAGCATTATCATCTCACAGTTACACAGCCATTTTTCATGTTACTGCCTCGCGGCTAATAACAGACCTGAATCTGATCCTAGGTCAGCCTAAACACAGCACAGCGCACACGTTAAACAGAACTACAGTTCGTCCTTATCCTGATCATAGCACAGCAGCGCACACCAGCGCACACTACACACATTGATTGATTGCTTTACAGTTTGCATAAAAAAGCAAAACACCCTTGTCACACACACAGTACGGGTCCTCTCGGGTAATACACATAATGATTGACAGCCCCATGTTCCGAGGGAGATGCGGCCATTCCGACCCGGCTCCGAGTGATAATGATAAAACACTGACCGAACCCGGTACAGGTCTCTCGGGTCCTCGGGTAATTTCGGGGTCGGGGCCCACGTGAAGACCTCTAGTCCACACTGCCCACTTTTTTTCCCACTACAAGGACCTGGGTAGAGTGGTGTGAAAGTGGTACTAAACATGGTACTAAAAAGTATCCAATCCAGTGTAGGTTTGAGCCAGAGCAGTATAATCAGAGAGTGGTGTCACCGCGGGGTCAGAAACAGCGCTGGTCACGTGGTTCATTGTCACTTTACACCTCATAGACTTCAATGCATTTTGTAAACTTCCGGTTCGCCGTTTGTCACTATACGCCAATAGATGTGTGCGTAGAAGACCTGGCCCCATGAAGTGAACGGGAGTGACGCAACTCTCCATTCTAGGGCTCTGGTTTGAGCTATAGGCCAATCAGGGCCAAACACTTCATAATGACTAATCACTCAATTACTTTTCATTTAGACCACCAGAATATCCAAAATAGATTCTATTGCGTTATAACAACTATTATACTCTATTATAGTGTATTATAGTTATCATAGTAATACATTAATACTTTATAGTGTATTATATTCAAAGTTATAATCCATTATAGTGCATTATAATTAGGATAGTTGTAATACAAATTTATATTGTATTATAATCATAGTTAAAAGGGTCAATTTGATTCTTATCCTTAGGGGTAATTTTGTGTAGTGGAAATTGTAGATATGTTTATGTGGTGTGGTGTGGTGTGGTGTGGTGTGGTGTGGTGTGGTGTGGTGTGGTGCGGTGTAGTGCGGTGTAGTGTGGTGCTAAAGCTGCAGTCGAAAAGGGGCTATAGTGAATCCTATGCGGACACCATAGGTAAGGATACATGCACTTAATGAGCTATTGTTTTGAAATAAACCCCACTTACACTTCCTCAGTTCTGGTTTCAGCCCACACACTGCACCATGGTCCACACTGGGGATGGAGGAGAGACAAAGTCAGACCTGCATATTCTCTTTGATAATAATAATAATAAATAAAACACAATTTTAACTATAAAAAAGGCTTTAATTCGTTCTCCTGCTATACCACCAACATGTGGAACGCCCTACCACAGACCTTAGAGGAGTGCAAATCTCTAGCCCAAAATCGAAATAAACTACCTATCTCCCCTTTTCCTTTGTAAATATCTCCTATTCCACTTTATTACTATTATTATTATTATTATTTTTGTTTTACTTTTTATAATGCAAAGTACTGTGTTCTATCCGTCTGTCTTTCAATGTTATATGAGATACATAAAGCGGTCGCTTTGTAAATAAGCCAAAAAGCTTAATAGGATCTCCCTGTACCAGTGTACTAGAGTACTGTCATGAAACTTTTTCCTATGCAAACTTCTAATAAATTCTTCAATCAATCAAACTCGGTTCCACAGATAAATATTGTGAAAATAGAGATCTACAAGTTAACAACGCATTGCAAGGTGTTGTGGGCCTGACCTTTCACCCTGTACTTGGTCTGCCCCTTTTTTCCCCTTCTACACCAAACCTCTGTGCTGGAAATAACTGATCTACAAGCTCACAATGCCTTGTAGATCTGATATTTGTGGCCAAAGTTAATTCCTCATAATCATAGGTATGATTAGTGTTCAAGTGGTTAAAAATCCTGTCACACAATATTATCCACCTGTAGTAACTCTGAGGACACCCTGCTCTAGAGATTCTCACATACACGCTCCCTCCACCAGGTGTCAGTATATCCCCATCAACAATCACAGCAACATACCCTGTCATAGGTTGACTAGGATCCATGCCGCAAACTGTGATCTTGTAACTTTGTGAATCACTCTGGGAAACTGCTGAATGACAACATTGTAATAGTTTGAATTGTAATAATAGCAGATTGTCGTGTACATTCACACCACACGCAAACCCCACCACTTCAGACTCAGACATCAGACCTACATAAATCCCAATCCCCTTGGGTTGGCTTTCCTTTCTTTCCTTTCTTTCTTTTTTTTTCTTCTTTTTTTTCTATTACAAAACACGCTCATATCAACATAAACACATATATTTAACATGACATATGTGTAGTGACAACTAACAAGTGATTAGGCCATGGAGCCCCATTTGATTTTATGTATTTTTAAATTTTCTTTTTTGGGATTTGCTGTATATCGGCCCGGTAGATGGTGTATGGGCCATTTTATTATATTGAATAGCCAGAGTATAAAATAGGGCTAAAGTGGTTAAACTGATGTTCAAGCTATTTAACTGGGGACCCCCCCACCCTGACGAGTACTAAGAGTTGAGGCATTACATTGTGAGAATAGCAGCTCTACATGCTCACTGCATTGTGAGCATGTAGATTGGCTATTTTCACAACTTCTGCCTCTAATATTTAACACTTTTTTGCCTATGTTTAATTTGTCATTTTAGAGGTATTAAAAAGTCCTTAAATTGTCACTTGGTAATGTGCAGATACCCTCTATACACTTGAACTTTGTGTTGGTTTGTTTACTGTTGAATGAGTTAACAGTGTTGCACATTAAGTTAATCATCTGGGGACCCCCCAAAATGATTTGGGGACCCCAACCCACAGGTTGAGAACCACTGCCCTAAGTGAACCCTAGTATGAGGCCCTGGCAGTGTGCTTTAGTGCAAGCAGGGTGTTTTTGAAAGCCAATGAATGAAGAGTACAGTCAGGCATGTGCACACATAGACATCAAAGGGGGCTTGAGCCCCTTACTCCAGTATCTGGCCTATACTCCTGTTCGCAATTTGGGGTGAGGGGAGTTTCTCACCTGAACTGAGTCAGTGGGTCCCTAGACATGAAAAATCACCGAGGTGCTTGTCCGCCATAGTGCCACGAATGGCGCAATGGCCACATCAAATATGGCCACCATCGGCTATGGTAAAAATCCAACTTTTCTGTTTCTGGGTGTATATGCACATGTGATACCTACATTTGGACTAATTTGGGTGTGGGGAATTCATTTCTGATATTGTTTTGACCATTTTGGGTGATTTGGACCTTGAAAGGTCATGGTCAAGGTAATTTTGTAATTCCGAAGATCATGGCCACAACTTGGCCATTGTTAAGAGTAAAAACAGGTGCTGTAGGTCTAAACCAACTAATTCTGACATGTATAATTCATTTCTGGTATTGTTTTGACCATTAAGGATCATCTTGTCTTTGAAATATCAATGTCAATGCCATTTTTCAAAAACGATTTTGTCTTTACTAGCACTTTTATTGAATTCTTTCTTAATAGTTTGTTTTGTTTATAACAAAATACATACTAGTGAGAAATAGAACAAGTAAACACCCCCATTTAACTTTAAAGGGGGGTTTTAAATGGGTGTTCAAATGAGCAAATAAGACTATTTATGAATAAAAGTGACAAATAAGATCACATAACAAAAGCAAATAACAATTTCCCTCAAAGTGCACCATATTGTGGTTGTGTATGATGCAAGTTAGTATGATGTGTTTTTTACAGGATGGATTTGCTATTGTTCCATGGCAAAATATGATGCACAGAACTGATGGGTAGCTATGCCCCTCCCAAAAAACTTTTGGCCAATGCTAGCTTAGAATAACTTCCTGCTTGCCAAGGCTGGCAACAGCCTTGGCAAGCTGCCGGGTGCTAAGCTAGCATTGGACAAAAGCTTTTTGGGAGGGGCATAGCTACCCATCAATTCCACCAGCCCAGCAACCATATCGACGAGTGTCATGCACGCTTCAGACATGGGAGTGTACTAAAGTCAAAGTGTTCCTTCCTTTCCTCTGATTCCTTGGCTGTTGCAAGCAGGTGGCAAGAAATGCACTAGGAAGGTGCCATTGTTGGTCTCAGCAGTTGTACTGTACTTCTCTGCTACCATGTTCTGTCAAGGTCTTTGCTTCTCCAAAGTTTTCACGATATTGTACTGTACTCGGTCAGAAGCCTGCATGTTTAGTCCCCACCTGGCTCATGCAGTCATCTCCAGTCTCCAAGGCATATGTGCCTTGATCTTGGTCTTGTGGTGCTCCAAGATGAGAGACTGCTTGATGCAGTAGAAGCATGTGCCATAGTGCACCTCTAGTACCATACTGCAGCCAGATCTCCTTCATCCCCAGTGCTTGGATGTTTGTATATAGCATTAATGTGAAGGAGACTAGGACAACTCTATGGGGTCTGCTCATAATCCTGACGTTAGCGTTGTGGATAGGTTTAGTTCTAATGGGGCCAATTGACTCCACATGTAACACTAGCCTCCTCAATCTATATGGAGATCCCTGTCCCAATGTCATCAATATTAAGGACATATCTGGGAATGCCCATATTTGGTAATGCCCATATATGGGCATGTTTTGACATGGGCATGTTTTGACAACATTGTTGACTACCATGCAGGGGTCTCCATATATGAGTAACTGGTCCCATATACATCACTGGCCAGATGGCCAAGAATTGGCACAACCTCGCCCTTTAGGGCACACCCATCCCTCAGCAACTTTCCAAATTCTGGGTGTCTGAGGAGAACAGTTCTCCAGCTGTGTTCAGAATATGGTGTCCAATCAAGCCTGTGGCAATGTTACCATCATTGTCGGACGACAGTGGCTCAGTATAGAGCACCTGCATTGAAATCTGAAGGTTCCAGGTTCGATTCCCAGCTCTTCCTGGTTATGTGTCGAAGTGTCCTTGAGCAAGACACTGAATCCCTTACAGCTCCCGATGAGCAGGTTGGAACCTTGCACGGTTTCATGGTGTGTGAATGTGTGTGTTAATGGGTGAATTGTAAAGTGCTTTGGAGAAAAGCACTATATACTGTAAATGCAGTCCATTTACCATTGTCTCTGATGAAGATGACAAAGGTGGAGTAGAGATCCCAGACATCTTGAATAGGATTGAGGAGGCTGACACATGGTGCATGTACTGACTCCATTATAACCAACCCTAACCTTCACTAACCTAATGGTCTGAATAATGGGATGTCGGAATTATGGCAGACCCCAGAGAGTTGTTGTCTCTTTCGCGTAACTGCTATACTATACCCCATATTTACAAGCACTGGCTGCAGTATGGCACCGGTGAGAATTGGAATATGCTTCCACTGCATCGATCAGTCTCTCATCTTGGAGCACCACAAGCTAAGACAGTGATCAAGGCACATATGCCTTGGAGACTGGAGATGACTGCATGGGCCAGGTGGGGATTAAACATGCAGTTATGGCTTCTGACCGAGTACAATATATCTACCAAACTTTGGAGACTGAGAGGCAAAGACTTTGACAGAACAAGACACAGCATTGGTAGTAGAGAAGTACAACTGCTGAGACCAACAAGGCACCTTTCTAGAGCATTTCTTGCCACCTGCTTGCAACAGCCAAGGAACCTGCGGAAAGACTAGAACTAATAGAACATGGATCAGGTCATAACATTATTCATAATATTATTGTCCTGTATGCAGACTAGCGGAGGAGCGGAGGGAGCAAGGAGGGTCATTAGCAGTCCTTTTATTATTCATTCTATTTCAATGTCTGACTCCTATGCATGCATTAAAGAAAGAAATGTAATTTGTTTATCCGGACTGGATAGTGACTTTTGTGCCCGGACAAGTGAATGGGAAATGTCTTGTCCACAGGACAAGTGCCTCAAAACGTCAATGTCAAGCCCTGATGGATGGAAGGAACACTTTGGCTTTAGTACACTCCTGCCATGTCTGAAGCGTGACACTCACTATGGCTGCCTTGCTGATGGAGTTCTGTGCATCATATTTTGTGATGGAACAATGGCAAATCCATCCTGTAAAAGCACATCACACTACCTTGCATACATAGAATCACAATATGGTGCACTTTGAGGGAAATTGTTATTTAATTTTGTGTGTGATTTTGTTGTGATTTTTGTTGTTGTTGTTTGATTTTATGTCATTTTTATTCTTAAATAGTCTTATTTGCAAATTGAATCACCCATGTAAAGTCCCTCTTTAAAGTTAAATGGGGATTTTTACTTCTTGTATTTCTCACTAGTATGTATTTTGTTATAAACAAAACAAACTATTATGAAGGAGAAAAAAAAGCGCTAGTAAAGACAAAATCGTTTTTGAAAAATGGCATTGACATTGATATTTCAAAGACAAGATGATCCTTAATGGTCAAAACAATACCAGAAATGAATTATACATGTCAGAATTAGTTGATTTAGACCTACAGCACCTGTTTTTACTCCTAACAATGGCCAAGTTGTGGCCATGGTCTTCGGAATTACAAAATGACCTTGACCATGACCTTTCAAGGTCCAAATCACCCAAAATGGTCAAAACAATATCAGAAATGAATTCCCCACACCCAAATTAGTCCAAGTGGAGGTATTACATGTGCATATACACCCAGAAACAGAAAAGTTGGATTTTTATCATAGCCGATGGTGGCCATATTTGATGTGGCCATTGCGCCATTCGTGGCACTATGACGGACGAGCACCTCGGTGATTTTTCATGTCTAGGGACCCACTGACTCAGTTCAGGTGAGAAACTCCCCTCACCCCAAATTGCGAACAGGAGTATAGGCCAGATACTGGAGTACCTGCCCTAAATCAAAATGTACTTGAGTGAAAATGCAAAGTGTTGGCATCAACATATCGTTGTTGTTGGGTGCAAACCTTGTATGTCCAAATGTATTTATCATTTTAAAAATGATCTAAACTAGTGAAAATAGCTGATCTACTAGTGCATGACGCCTCAAATCGCAAAGGCTTTGTGCTTGTAAATCTCCTATTTTCACTTGTTTTGTGCGACTGTCTTGCATGACGAAGCAGGGCTTTACCTTACAAAACCTTAACTTACTAATTTGTAACTTGGAGATACAAGGTTTCTGCCTGACAGTGACGATATAAATGTACTTAAAGTAAAAAACAAAAGTAAAAGTACTCAATATACCGTTTCATAAGTTATCATACAGTATGTCTAAAATGTATAAGAATCTTTTGAAAATAGCAAATCTACAAGCTCACAACGTGTCACAAAGTGACCCGGGGTCCAAATGCGGCCCGATGACAAATGTTATACGGCCCATGGCTTAATTCCTAAATTGTAATATAAACAGCCCGCCAGCACAGTCAAACAAGAATATAATTTGTCAGGATTCCTTTTTGCCTGTTGTCTCATTCTGAAGGGGTCAAAGAAAAGCTATTTTGTTGTATTTGTTACCTTTAAAATGTTCTAATGTGGCCCCCTTTGAACAAAGTTTGGACACTCCTGGGTTAAAGTATGTTCAGTCAAATTAATAAAATAGCCCTTACCCGTTCAAAGATATGAGCTCCAAAATGATGTGCAGTGTGTGGGTTATGGGATGTGCACTGTGCATACAGTATATGAGGGATGGAAAGTAACTTTAACTGGTGCTTGCATGATGTAGGAGCATCAATGTAAGAAACCCGTTTCGTTTAATGGCTACAGAGATACTGCCCCCCCCCCCCAGCCCGCCTGCACACACACCCGCCTGCCTGCACACACACACACACACACACACACACACACACACACACACACACACACACACACACACACACACACACACACACACACACACACACACAGAGCTGGTTAAACATTTTGCCTCATGCTAGATGCAGAATAGATGTGCCTCATGCTAGATGCAGAATAGATAGTAGATACACCATAAAAATGCTAATATACAGCATATGATTTGTGAAAGTGACAAACGGGCTTCACAGTTATGTCAGGTGTGTTCATATGCTAATGGTGATGCGATTTCAGATCAATTGCTCCGGCCACTGAGGAGAAACGCTGTGACAGACACTCAGACAGACACTCACTCAGACATTCGCAAAATTATAGTATAGATAATTGTAGTGGTTTTAAAAGTAAAACGTGTGTGAGATGCTGTGGAGTAGAAGTAAAAGTATTGAAAATTGGAAATACTCCAGTAAAGTGAAAGTACTGTAAAAGTGTACTTACTGAAGTACAGTTTCCTATTTAGATACTTTGCTCCACTACTGACTGGATTACTGAGTGGTGTTTCCGGGCTGTATTGAGCGCTAAAAGGGAGACATGAATGAAACAGATCAACAATTGAAACACGAAAACATGAGAAACACAATCTAATATGAAACATAATGCTATTACCTTGTGTCTGTTGAATGTTTGCTGTTTGCCGACACAGAATCAGACTAGTCACAGCACTGCAGTCCTTTAAATAATGCGATGCCTTCGATTATACAGTGCAAACACACGTAATATATTTGTTACAACATGCTTGGATGTCCTCAGGCTTTCTAATCAACATAGAACACCTGGGCTGTAACAACTATGGAATCTTGCCAAACAAAACACAAAACGAGTTCAGCTGGTAGAATGTATACCTGAGGTGGATTATGTGTTTAGTTGAATGCAGTTTAAGGACACCCAGCAAGCACAGTCAGGACCTGGACCAATCAGAGATGTCTCGATTGGGGCCAGATCAAGTCAAACCATGACTAGTCAGATCTGGCCTAGAATATCACCTGATTTCAACCAACATAAATCCTGCCCTCTTACCTTTCTTACTGAGAGATGCCTTGCTTTGCAATCTAACAGAAGAACACTGCATGGAGAGTTTTGGTCCTATTATTGCTCATGCTGTCCGAATATGGAATGCACAGAGAATATCCTCAAATGGGAGAACCTCTGGCACAAACACACACCAATATTCAGAAATAACCGTTTAATGATAGATCCCATTATTTTCCACGAATGGCAAAGGCGTGGTATTAATATCGAATACCTTCATGGGAATTACAACAATTTGGAACATAGATCTAAAAGACCACGGACAGGTAGATTGGAGAAGAGTATGGAGTAACATTGCTATAACTTCCCGTAATTATAACCATCAGATGATCCATTATAAATTGATACACAGATTCTATCTAACTCCAAGAAAATGTTGTCAACTTCAAATGGTACCAAATCCATTATGCACTCTGTGCCCTTTAAGAACCGTAGGCACATATATGCATATGTTCTGGGAGTGCCCCAGTGTAAAGACATTTTGGTCTCAGGTGGCCCGAGAATTGTCACAATTGTTTGAGTTAGAGGTCCCATTTTTACCCCAGATCATGTTGTTAAATGTTAAATGTTAAATCACACAAAAAAAGGTCTTCTTTGCTGGAATTACTGCCGCAAAGAAACTACTGGTGTCTAGGTGGAAACCTCCACATTCTTTGTCGTTTCAAAAATGGGAATTATCCTTTCTGAATGTTCTAGGGTTAGAGGCATCAATTGCAAGAGCAAATGGGGCAAAAAGACAATCTATTGATGCACTCACTCTTGCTATAGAAAGGATCAAGGCACAATTATGAAATGTGAAACAAGGTATTCTGTTCTGTGTTCGTGTTTTTGCCACCGTAAGCCTTATATAGACAACGATGTCAATTGACAATGTACTGTAATGTCTCGCTGGTTGTGTCATGTTGGAACCAGGGGGAGGGCGGGTTTCAGGGGGAGGGAAGAAGGAGAAAGTGGAGAGAGGGTGGCCCTGCACACACACACACACACACACACACACACACACACACACACACACATAAGGCATAATCTGTGGACAGATCTTCTTTTGTTTCTTCCTTAAAAAAAAAAAATATATATATATATATATATATATATATAATATATATATATATATATATATATATATATATATATATATGCTCAGCATCTGTAACCTGCATATGTCCTGAAATGAATACGGTATTACTGCCTAAAGATGTTGTGAAATGGGGCTGCTTTTCTCAATGAAAAATGAAAATTAATACAAATTTGGTCACAAAAAAAAGAAAAAAAAAATCCTGCCCACGAAAACGGACGTCATGGATTAATCAGAGAGGGTCCAATCGAGGCCAGTTAAATATCATAACTAGTCAGATATGTCCCAGAATCTAACCGTACATGCTCATATTTCAACTAACATTTCAAACAATAACAATAATGCTATAGTCCATATGACGTCCTTGTAATGACGTCAAGATCATCCCCATATGGGCTATGATCTGGCCTAGTTCTGAACGTCACCGGAGTCACCAGAGGACGTCATCATAACGTCATCATGACGTAATTTGGCTTGCAGGGCACTGTACCTGCTGATACTTTCTTAAACCTTAAAGAAGTACTGTAGTTCACCCCCAAAATGATTGATTACTCACGCCATGGAGACTTGAGTTCAATCATATTGTTTCGTATTTGCCACATTCCTAGGACAAGGAGAGGGCAGGTGACTTTAATGTGTGTAGGAAGACCAAGCATTCTTCCTCCACACAGGGAGAAAAAAACTAAAGTATCAGATTACCTACCTGCCAGAATACTTACCGTGGCCCTACCTGCTAAAAGTATCCAAGTACCTACCTGCTGTATACTCACCGTCCCCTGAAAAGTACCTGATTACTCCAGTTTACCTTCCTCCGCTCCACCTGCCGACGAGTATCCGAGTATCCTACCTGAGTACTCACCTCCAGTGCCTCCGGGCACTACCCCCGCCCTAAGAACTGCCTGCTGCTGTGCTTACCTTAAGTTGAACTTTGAAACATTTCAGTTACCTTTTGCTGTCTCCTTCTTTTCTAAATAAAACGCCCTATTAGCGGCTTAAACTGTGACTTTGACTGGTGTTTTTCTTCCCGTTCCCCACTATATATATATATATATATATATATATATATATATATGTCACGGTGAGATAGAGAAACGGTGAGATAGAGAAACGGAGCGCTTGTCGTGCGTCGCGGGGCGGAACAAGCGGTCGCTTTGACCCACAACAACGTCGCGTCGGCAGGAATGATAGCGCGCACCCCACGGAGGTTAGGGTTAGGGTTAGGGTTAGGGTTAGGCATAGTTTTACTGAGGTTAGGGTTAGGGTTAGGGTTAGAGTAAGGCATAGTAAGCTAATGGCTAAACACAGCCGAGCTGGGCTAGTAAATAAACGAAAGAGAGTCGCAAACGAGTGACGTCAGCGCCTGCACTAGTGAATGGCTGACTGGCTGTTGTCGCCATCTGGTGGTGATTGGTTTGTGGTGAACTACAAAACGAGCACTCTTACCACAGTCTCACTGAGTTACCCAAAATGACTGTAACATATATATATATATATATATATATATATATATATATATATATATATACACGTTCCACTTGGTTAACAGTGATCACTTTGAGTGTCACTGCTATTTCTTGGATTAGGTTATGGTCCCATGTTGTATAGTTTAGTTTATTGGGTTAGGCAGGCTCTTTCCATCTCTATCTCTCCTCCCTCTGTCATTCTCTACAGGCCTATTGACACCAACCATCTGCCCATCATCCCATCTGCTGCTGATCAACCCATTACCTGGTTTCTCCACCCCCTGTGGCTTTGTTGGTCAGCTGGCTGATTCCTCCACCAATCATCCTTCCCTGCTGCCCTATAAAAGGGCTGTGTGTTCTTAGTTCAAGTCTCTCTGTCACCAACACCAGTCAACTGTCTGTTGCTTGTTTAACCACAGTAGCTTGTTGCTTGCTTAAACCTATAAAACTTAAAGTCCAGCAGTTTTCCTACTTTTGCAAAGGTCTAGTTTCTATATGCCCTGCCTTGGGACAGGTAAGAAGGGGGCCCTTACATAGACACCACGTAGGTTAAACTTTGTTAATTCACACTAGGTAAGACGGTGTTGCCACCCATTGTATTTATACATGCTGGATAGAGTAGGTAGGCAGGCAGGCTTTTGTTTATTGACTAGTTAGTTAGTTGGACTGTCTGAGTCCCCCTAGCTGCTTTGTTTGTTATTTTGGCAACACCCTAGTCCCTTGGCTTTTTGTTTTCAAACTTGACCTTAACTTCAAACTTGACTTTGATATAAACACTTGTAAATATTGTAAATATTCTCATTGCAAAAGAAGAGTAAAAGCACAAGGCACCTTTTTGCTCTTTAAAACTGTGTTGTGTCCTTTATTTGCTCCTCCAATGCTCAGCATCCCTTTGTTTGGTTATGTTAAAAAACCTTTTTACCCTTAGGTACAAAGGGCAGTATGACTCACCAGAACCGAGGACAGATGTTTTTGATGAATCTAACATGATTAAAATGGAGTTTGAAGTTACAATTGGTTTGTATAGAATGGGGGTGTGTCCGATCTTTAAAGGCCGTTTTCTCAAAATGTTTTTCCTCATACTTAGGTACATAAATCTCCACTTCAGTTGCACCCACATACACCAAACCTTCCAGTTTTATTCTTATCTATATCCTGAAGATATTTACAGAGGGGTTTGTTGATACATCATTCATAGCCTGATTTACATAACATTTTATCATGGCGAAAATGGGTTTTTATGACTATTGACACTATTTTATTATATTATATTTCTGATTGGTTGTGAGGAGACGGACTCAGCTGTTTACTACTGTGCAATGACCTCTGACGGACTCAAAATATTTCCACTATCAATGTTCTTTTTAAGTATAAAGTTGCCAAATATGTCAGTCATTTCTTTGTATATTTAGGTTATGTGTCATATCTGCCATGTGCATTCTTTTAGGCAGGGTGTTTAACTGTACTTGTACTGTTCTTCATTGTTGTCTAATATTCAATCAATCAAAAGCCTTAAAGCCAAACAGAAATGTAATTGTCAACGACAAAAACACAATTAAATCGTTAATCACAATTATTTGAGTGACAATTAATCGTCATGTAATATGTGATATCGTGGCAGCCCTAATGACAGATTTTCCCCACATGATTAATCTGTCATTCCAGGAGCAAGAGCTCCAAAATCTGTTCTAAATCTAGTCAACAAGTAGGCTAGGCACTGGGAAATGTTCATGACATTACTTAAATAAACTAAAAATACTAGGGAAAGTTATAGAGGGGGAAACAGTTCATCTAACTCAATTAACTTTAACATCATTATCACGGCATTATAAGAATCATCTGGAGACAACCATAATTTTCCAAAGCTTATAAGATCTATCTAAACCCAAATACTATTATAAATAAGAAGTATCCTCTGTTTATTGATGTCAATAATTCATATACTGACAGTTAGATATGGACGGGTATTTACTGGAGGAAAATAAAGCTATCACGATGATTAGTACTATTGTCATCACCTTGAGTAACTTTTCCCAATGCTATTAAAGCAGTGCAGATTCAGACCTTGATGTCAAAGGCCTTATAACATACATACTGTAGGCAACTGGCGGTGAAATATCTCTTTAAGTTCATAACATGCATTTGAAACTAAAACATTACTTTTCAGGATTCCAATTCAAAAGTAGCAAAAATAGCAGATCTGCAACCTCGAAACGCATTGTAAGTTTTGAGCTTGTAGATCAGCTATAATCAGCTGCCAGTCCCTCTCTCATTGGCTGTACACAAATAATCTAAATTGAAAGGAGTCCTTCACCACAGTTGTTATAGTGAAGTACTATGTAACTTGTTTTCGGAAGGTGCTAGGCAGTATTACAAGCCCCCATGCTCCCCCCCCCCCCCCCTTTCTGCTTTTGTAATTGATGTTATGCTTTTTCTGCTTTTGAAATTGATGTTATTATCCTAGATAAAGTACTATGTTCTATTGTTACGGTTGAATTTTAGTATATTGTTGGGACAGCTGAGTTTTACACACTGGGGTGTCAGCAGTGGCTCTTCCCCTCCCCCCTCTCTCCCTCCCCCCACTCTCTGTCACACACTCAGAGGACAGAGTACAGCAACTTGCAATGGGCCTGGTGTACAAGATACACTACACCACTATGATACCCAAGTACCTGTCAAAATACTTTATAAACATTAAGGATGTCCATAATTACAACACCAGAGGCAGCGCCACAGATCACTTTCAACCCAGAGTCAAAACCGACAAAGGGTCAAACTCTTTTTTCTGCTATACCACCAAAATGTGGAAAGCCTTACCGAAGGTCATAAAGGAGTGTGGATCACTAGCATCCTTTAAAATTGCCCTGAAAAATCACTTACAGGCAGCAGCCGTTCGCAACTGGTAAAAAACTAACCTAGCCCAACCCTACCCTCCCCTGCCCCTTCTTTGTATATACTGTTTGTTTAGACTTACTGTTTTCTTTTTTGTTTTTCTTTACATATCTACTGCATAGTACTGTGTTCTATTTGTGTGTCATTCAATGTTATATGAGATACTTCAATGGTTTCCAGTGGAAATAAGCTTAGTCTTTTCATGGATCTCCTTTTAGTAGACCTTGTACCAGTGAACTGTACCGTCATGAAACTGTACCTTTTCCTATGCAAACTTCTAATAAAGTCTTCAATCAATCAATCAAAACACACACACACACACACACACACACACACACACACACACACACACACACACACACACACACACACACACACACACACACACACACACACGTGCACGCACACACACACACACACACACACACACACACACACACACACACACACACACACACACACACACACACACACACACACACACACACACACACTATCTCACCCTTCCTCCTTCTCTGAAACTCCCCTCTCTCCCCCTTTCCCCCCTCTGCCTCTCTGTGTCTTAAATATCTATCTATGTGTCTATCTTACAGTATGTATTTTCATATAGTTTAACATCATGTACCATTGTGTAATGTATTGATGTATCTGATGATTGACAAATCAATGTATGTACTGTATAGTACTCTGACAATTGCCAGCTAAATATGTACTTATGTATGCGTATCTGCTTAACCAGCCTGTAATGATCCTCCTCTCCCTAAGGGAGGAGGAGTCTACCTATGCAATATATACTGTTTGTTTGCTGCCATTCTGGGTCTCATCCTCGAGTGACAGCCACGTGCTGTCACTGGACAAATGGGTCCCGGACACATCTATGCTTTCTCTCATTGCCAGACTCTGTCAATGAGACAGAGTATCCATTTTGACTGTGTTCGATATCAATAAAATACACCAGAAAGCCCGACCCAGTTGTCCTTATTGAAACAACTCTAAGCACCGTGTTTGCCTCCAAAATCGCCCTATCACTATCTGTCTGTCTTTCAATGCTATATGAGATATATAAGGTGTGGTTCCTGTGTAAATAAGTCGTAAGGCTTTCAAGGATCTCCTTTTAGTTGACCTTGTACCAGTAATTTGTGCTGTCATGAAACTACTTTTTAGTGTTGTCCAGGGTGTTTTAGGGAAGGGAGAAGAGTCTGGGACGTGTGGAGCGTTGTCCAGGCTGACTGAAGTCCAATAAAGCAGTGGTATGGGCACAAGTTAGTATGAATACAAATTAGTATTGGCATTAAAATAAGCACTTACACTGGTTCCCAAACCTTTTAGCTACAAGCAACGTGTCGCTTCGCGCCGCGTTGTGAGCTTGTAAATCAGCTATTTTCACTACTTCTTACGTAAACATTTGTTTTCTAATTTATAGTCGTCTTTATAGTCGTCTTTATAGTCGTCTATATAGTCATCTTTATAGTCATCTTTATAGTTATCTTTATAGTTATCTTTATAGTTATCGTGCTCAGTGGGAATCGCGCTTAATTCTGGCAGTTACAGAGTTAACTTTTTTCGTATCATTTTTGCATGTGTGTGTGTGTGTGTGTGTGTGTGTGTGTGTGTGTGTGTGTGTGTGTGTGTGTGTGTGTGTGTGTGTGTGTTTTGTGTGTAGTTATGTGTGTAGTAGTAAGTGCGTGGGCGGAGCCAGTGGAGGCAGAGGCGGTGTCAGTCAGAGCAGGAAGTGATGTCACACTGAGGTGTCAGGTGTTCATTGGCTGGTCTGGCAGTGTGAGCTGGTACCGACATGATGAGGCCACGCCCCCTCAGCTGCTGCTCTCCTATACTGTGACCTTTGACCCCTCTTTGACCTTCGACCTCTCTGACCTTTGACGCCTCTGCTGTGACCTTCGGTCCGGGGGTGTGTCCAGAGAAGCTCCACCTCCGTGCAGACGGATCGCTGCTTCTGATTGGTTGTGAGGCGACGGACTCAGCTGTTTACTACTGTGCAATGACCTCTGACCCCTGACGGACTCTACCCCCCCCCCCCCCCCCCCTCCTTTTTGAGCGGCGCTAAGCGCTCCTACATCTGCGTGCTATATGACAGATAGGCCTGTGATAATTATTACATAATTGTCTAATCACAATTATTTACATAATCGCAATTATTTGACATAATCGGTCGAAATATTTCCACTATCAATGTTCTTTTTAAAGTATAAAGTTGTCAAATATGTCAGTAATTTCTTTGTATATTTAGGTTATGTTTCATATTGCCATTTGCATTCTTTTAGGCAGGGTGTTTAACTGTACTTGTACTGTTCTTCATTTTTGTCTAATATTCAATCAATCAAAAGCCTTAAAGCCAAACAGAAATGTAATTGTCAACGACAAAAACACAATTAAATCGTTAATCACAATTATTTGAGTGACAATTCATCGTCATGTAAAATGTCATATCGTGGCAGCCCTAATGACAGATTTTACCCACATGATTAATCCGTCATTCCAGGAGCAAGAGCTCCAAAATCTGTTCTAAATCTAGTCAACAAGTAGGCTAGGCACTGGGAAATGTGCATGACATTACTTCAATAAACTAAAAATACAAGGGAAAGTTATAGAGGGGGAAACAGTTCATCTAACTCGATTAAATTTAACGTCATTACCACGGCATTATAAGAATCATCTGGAGACTGGAACCATCATTTTCCAAAGCTTATAAGATCTATCTAAACCCAAATACTATTATAAATAAGAAGTATCCTCTGTTTATTGATGTCAATAATTCATATACTGACAGTTAGATTTGGACGGGTATTTACTGGAGAAAAATAAAGCTATCACGATGATTAGTACTATTGTCATCACCTTGAGTAACTTTTCCCAATGAAAAGCAGTGCAGATTCAGACCTTGATGTCAAAGGCCTTATACATACTGTAGGCAACTGGCGGTGAAATATCTCTTTAAGTTCAAATCAAAACATTACTTTTCAGGATTCCAATTCAAAAGTAGCAAAAATTGCAGATCTGCAACCTCGAAACGCATTGTACATTTTGAGCTTGTAGATCAGCTATAATAAGCTGCCAGTCCCTCTCTCATTGGCTGTACACAAATAATCTAAATTGAAAGGAGTCCAAGTTATAGTGAAGTACTATGTAACTTGTTTTCGGAAGGTGCTAGGCAGTATTACAAGCCCCCATGCCCCCCCCCCCCCCCCCTTTCTGCTTTTGTAATTGATGTTATGCTTTTTCTGCTTTTGAAATTGATGTTATTATCCTAGATAAAGTACTACCGGTATGTTCTATCTGTCTGTCTTTCAATGCTATATGAGATATATAAGGTGTGGTTCCTGTGTAAATAAGTCGTAAGGCTTTCAAGGATCTCCTTTTAGTTGACCTTGTACCAGTAATTTGTGCTGTCATGAAACTACTTTTTAGTGTTGTCCAGGGTGTTTTAGGGAAGGGAGAAGAGTCTGGGACGTGTGGAGCGTTGTCCAGGCTGACTTAAGTCCAGTAAAGCAGTGGTATGGGCACAAGTACGAATACAAATTAGTATTGGCATTAAAATAAGCACTTACACTGGTTCCCAAACCTTTTAGCTACAAGCTCACAACGTGTCGCTTCGCGCCGCGTTGTGAGCTTGTAAATCAGCTTTTTTCACTACTTCTTACGTAAACATTTGTTTTCTAATTCATGGAATTTCTTAGATTGGTTTTATTTATTAAAGAAATTAGAAAAATCATGGAAATCTTAGCTTTTTGGGGACTTTCTTCATAAATAATAATCAAAAAATAAATAAATAAAGGAAATCAAAAATAAAATAAGGGACCCATAAAAAATGTGTCTGTGACGCACAAATGGGTCCCCACCCTCTGTTTGGGAATGAGTCCAATAGAGCCACTATGCACCATGTTATGGTACTGTATGTTAGAGATTAACCCCTGAGGTACAGGATACCGTACAGTACAGTATGTTACCGTTGAACTGCAGCTTCCAGCTGCTGGAGGGGAAACACAGGAAGCTCAACGGCTACTTCCTGTTGTTCAGCCTGAATGTTCCTCTGGGGAGAAAAGTCACTAAAACACTCCTAAAAGCTTCATGTTAAGTAGTGGACAAAGTACAGCTGGAGAGAATACTGTACTCAACTACATGTACTTCACTTTTCTTAAGGAAACTGACTTTCATTCCACATCATTACAACCACAAATTATATCTGATGTCAGACAGACAGACAGACAGACAGACAGACAGACAGACAGACAGACAGACAGACAGAGAGACAGACAGACAGACAGACAGACAGACAGACAGACAGAATGACACGATCACTGAGCTTCATCATCCTGCTGCTGGGGTATATTATTTAGAGATTAATAATATATATTATTATGTAATGATGTGTTACTGTAGTGTGTAATGTGTAATTATGTATGCATATTTTAATGTGTAATGTGTTATAATACATTCATAAGAATACATATTTTTTATCCATAGTTCAGCTGAGATCAGAGATGTGACCATGAAACACGTTGTGTTCAGCCCAGCAATACAGCTGTCTGTGTATGGTAAGAAATGAAATGTTATTATAATATCTAATCATAAAATATAATTTAGATGACATGTTAAGTAGAGAGATGCCAGGTGCATGTGTAGACCTAGCAAAGTGTGTATAGTTTGATGTAAAGAGTATAGATTTTCTGATATTCTACACTGATGATAGGTTTTTGGTTTATCTATGATCCTAGATTAGTTTACATTTGATGTATTACCTAGTTTATCCCTTGCTTACTTACTTATTACATTAATGAGGGGCCCCTCATTGCACTGTGCAAAACGGGGCGGAAGTGAGTAAAAGTACCAAAAGTAAAAGTACTAAAATTTTTGAAAATACACAAGCTCGCGATGCCACCCTTTGTTGTGAGCTTGTAGCTCGGCCATCCAGTAGAATTAAAAGTATTGAAATACTCCAGTAAAGTAAAAGTACCTCAAAATAGTACTTAAGTACATACTTGCTACAAGCTTGTGAGCTTGTAGATCGGCTATTTTCGGCAAAGAGGTTTACTTTACAGAGTAAAAGGTCCAATTTATTAGGTAATGACGGCTCAAGTGGTTAAATACCAGTCGCTACGGATGCATACACACACACACACACACACACACACACACACACACACACACACACACACACACACACACACACACACACACACACACACACACACACAGACACACCAGAGATTCCGTTAGCCGGTATTTAAATGTTTAATTGGCCGGTAATTAAAAAGTCCACCGGCCACCGTGGCCGGCTGGGAAAATGCCTCTATAGGCTATTTTATCATTTAATCTTATTATTCACATAATAATTTGGCTAAAGTAAAGCTACAACCATTAAAACCTATCATAATTTTAAAAGTGTATCATGTTCTGTGACATATGACAGCGGAGTTCGCCGCTGCTGCTGCTTCATGCTGCGCTGTGCGCATTAGATCAGTCTATATTCGTCGTACGATGGTTATGTGCATTGAAAATATCAGAGCTTCAAGCTCACACCCCGTCGTGTGGGCTTGTACGTCTGCTATTTTAGATACGCACACGACGGCCATACGGAGAAGCACACATCACAGCTGACAGTTCAGGCAGCTTGTAAAACAATCAGCGCTATACAGAGTGGGTTTAGTGTTATGATCCGAACAGAACTGGGGTTCTTCCGAGGTAATCTAGACCAAGCTGGACCCAGTAGACGATAATAAAAAAGGGACCCGAACTCTGTGGAATCACATGGATTATACAAGCACGAACACGACTTTCTGATCGCATGGATGTGATGCCATTGTGGTGGTCAAAGCAACAGAGGCAAGTCAACCTTCCTTGCGTCATCATAACATAACATTAACAAAACAAAACAAAGGTTGTATGTTTGCATATTAAGGTTTAAGGAGACGTGATGCCAAAATCATTCACTATTAACTTATTAATTTGTAGGGCACTGTGTGGCAGGGTGCGCAAACGGTTCGCTTGAGTTGCGCCCACTTTAGCCGATTCACTTTTTTTTTTTTGGCAAGCGATACCTCTACATAAGTAGATAGTTAGGCTATTATTTTAACTCAGGAACAGATTGCAATTGCATCTGTGATAAAGAGAAAAGCTAACATAAAATGGTGTAATTATTAGTTGGGTCACCATGCACATTGCACATTAGCTCTGGTCCATAGCGTTAGTGGAGTTCTCCTCCACTAACCGCTATAGACCAGAGCTAATTGCACATACAGTATCTCAGCTGCAAACACGTATGTGACGTTCATTATAATATGGCCGATAAATTAATTGATTGGCCGGTAAAATATTTTCCTGCCGGCCAAGGTGGCCGGCCCCAAAAATGCCTAGCGGAAACCCTGACACACACACTGTGCATACATACAGACAGACAGACAGACAGACAGACAGACAGACAGACAGACAGACAGACAGACAGACAGACAGACAGTATTTCTACATTGAAGTATTGATAGTTTTACCTAAGTATAAAATGTGAGGACTTTTTCCACCACTACTGACCACACTAGTCACACAAGGGACCATGTGTCAGGGACCTACAAATCTAAATCAATTGGCCACAACTCATTGACCATATTGCTCTGATCAGAGCAAAATACTGGATTTGAATATATAACATGTCCTTAATTACTTAGTTTATAATAATAATAAAACGATAATAAAAAATAAAAGAACATGGCTGTTTCATCCACAGGTTCAGATCCAGTCCGGTCCAGTTCTTCAGATCCGCTCCGGTCCGGTCCTTCAGTCCAGATCCTGTCCTCCATCCCATCTGAAGCAGTTCCACATGGGTCCCACTTCCTGGTGTGTGTGGTGACTACATTACCCAGAGTTCCAGTGGACATGGTGTGGTGGGTGGATGACAGGGTGGTGCAGGTGAACCACAGCGCCTCCTCTGTCCTGGAGGTGGACGTCGCCTCCAACAGGGTGCGCTGTGGAGTCAGTCTGGGAGGAGACATCTACCCACACACCATACACACATCTGACTGTGCACGCACATAGACACACACACACACACACACACACACACACACACACACACACACACACACACACACACACACACACACACACACACACACACAATCATCATTTCAATCAGATATTTTTGAATAATTATCCAAACTCTCAAATAGTGTTTAAATCTGCTTATTGTAACTGCTTTGTTTTCATCGCAAAGGAATGCAACTTGATTTAGATCCATATAAATAATAATAATAATAAAAGTGTCTTACATTCTTTAATGTTATTAAACGTTTCATTTGAAGCAGATTTCTGTTGCTGCTTAAAGAGCACACACACGCACACACACGCACACGCACACACACACACACACACACACACACACACACACACACACACAGTAAGTAAAATGTATTTGTAAAACACCTTTTAAGTCCGTCTTTCTGTCTGTCTGACCAACTAACAACAGACACATTGATTTCACCTCATTTTAAAGCTCAATTTATAACATATACTGTAGGCAAAATATAGGATTTGCTGCCATCTTGTGGCACATTGAATACATTAAACATTCTTTATGTTGCAGTTTAACAAGTGCCACAGCTAGTCATTTGGGTGCCCTACTCACATCTGGCACAATTCTAACTCAGTTAAACAGAGCTTGCACGCCGACGCCATGGTTCATCAACTGACCAGTAGTGTGCTCAACTTCTGTGAGTGAGTTGTTTGACTGTGTTAACTGTTCATCTGATTCTGTGTGTGTGTGGGTGGGCGGCGGTGTGTGCTACACTGCGTGCATCGTGCATTTGCGTGCAAGGAGATGGGCGTAAGTAACAAGGACAGGAGGATATCGTATTTGACTGACAAATTGCACGCACAGTTGGCAGAAAATGGTCATGCATTTTGAAACTCTGACTTCGTCCACAATATTTTCATCTAGTCTTGTCTAGTCAACAAAAACACACATTCTTCTTGTCATATTTTAGTCATCAGAGACTTATGTTTAGCTTGTTAACGTCACGTCTTTGTCGTGAAAAAAAAGGGGCGTTAACGAAATTATATTCGTCAACAAAAACAACACTGTTCTGCTCGCTGTAACAGCAAGCATGCACGTTACTCTCTCACTGCCAGACTGGTCCGTTGGGGAGAGGGGGAGGGGCAAATACATATTAGTTATTATTTTTTGCTTTTTATTGAATATTTTTATATTTTTTTTGGCTCTTCTTTTGGTGCCCTTCAGCATGGTGCCCTATGCATAGTGCACAGAGTTTACGAGGTCAGCAGGCGCAGCGTAACATGAAACACAAACACCCAACGTTTGAAAACAAACAGACATTTCAAAATAAAACATAAAACAAAGATTGTCCATGAGTTTTTGAGCTCGAGTCCGAGTCGAGTCTAGAGTCTCCACAAATGTGACTTGAGTGCGACTCGAGTACGAGTCTCTCACTCGAGTCCCCATCTCTGGGTATGAAAGCATTATAAAATTTGTATTTACATTGTTTCATATACATACTCTACTGTCTATATTATCTGTATCAATAGTTAATAATAATGTTTGACTCCATTGTTCTGTTGTTTCAATAAAAGTGTATGTGTAAGATACATAGTTTATGTTGTTCCTACATAATAACAAACATAACCTATGTATCGGGTGCATCCCCCCATTCAGACGTGCTCAGACCCCCCCCCCAATAGGTGTAATATTTTTTTGTGGGATAGTGGTCATATTGTTAATAAGCTAACTAGAGTGCTCTAGATAGATGTAATCATAAATCTGAGCAACAATGTGATGTGTCAAATGCTCAAAAACAAAAGAGACACCAAGTTTGCCAAATGTGTCAAAAGTTAAGTTAACACATATGCAAATTGTGGTTCTAGACACCCAATCAAAATGATAAGCATTCCAACATGTTTGTAATGGTCAAAAAACATTAAATCGACACCAAGTTTGCATTTGTAGATCATCTGATCAAAAGTTACAGCCAAAACCATTTATAGGTGGTGGCTTAAATCACAGGATTACACAAGCCTCCTTATCCAAAATGAGATCTTGAGCACAATGGGAAACTCCATAAAAAAAAAAAAAAACACACAACCACAGTTACAATACTGCATTATTACAGATGAAACATAGGACATAATACGAACCGAGTGGGAATCAGCCTGTCCCTTCATTACGTTGACAGAGGTCTCGTTCCACACGGAAAATGTGCTGGTTTATATGAAGCGACACTCACAACAGGAGAAAACCTAGCCAACATAGCCAAAGACACGCTGATTCGTCTGTATTAGCCTCTTGATGGACTTAGGGGACATACATATATGACAGAGCAGCAAATATGTCTGGAAAATCTGCTGGTACGCAGACCTGTCTTGCACAAGCACAACCACTGGCACTGGACGTACACAGTGGTCCTCACTGTCTTAATCTGATCACAAAGGCAGCTTGTGAAGCTTCTTGTGTAGTCTGTGATGTGCTGCAGTGGGTCTATGAACTGGGGTTTGGACTTCTCAGTGAAGTTGAAGTCCAATCCATCACAACATCTGGAACTGGGTTCTTCACTACTCTGAAACCACTGTGTCCTACCCAGTGGACTGTGTGGGTTGAAGCAATCCATGCAGTTCTCAGACAGTATGAGGCAGCGTTGCTCACCTTGGAAGACATGGCTTCAACTGGTAGCTCTGAAAGTGCAAGAAAGGCAAATGGTCTACTGGACCGGTTACAAAAGGGCAACCCAGTCCTGGGACTCTGTCTTGGAATTCCTGCAAACGAGAAGTGGCACAATTGCAGGCATGCAGGCTGATATAGATCTTGTCAGGAAAACTATGCAGCAGAAAAGAAATTAGGGAACATTCCTACAGATTTTTGACAGTGCAAAAGAGCTCTTAACCTCATTAAATATCAGTCCAACCGAGATGCCTCGTATCAGCAAGCCACCAAAGTGCTTGATTGGTGAAGCTGCAGCACATGCCCCAACATCTTCTCTGGAATACTTCAGAGGGGAGTTTTTCGAGGTTCTTGACACAGTATTATGTAATTCAAAGAGAGATTTCAGGAAGAAAGCCTTAAAGTACTTCAGAAGCTAGAGAAAAAAAACGCCAGCGAGGAAGGCACCGGGGCAGACGCGCTGGGATCCTGGTGCGGGCGAGGAACCGGACGGGCAGGCTCCCATTGTCATTGATCCTGCTTGCTAATGTGCATATTTACATATCGGCAGAAGCGATCCACCGATGATGCTGTTGCCTTGGCTCTACACTCTGCACTCACTCTGCAACAGATGTGTTCCGAATGCGCTTCGTAGACTACAGTTCTGCATTTAATACCATCATTCCCACCAGATTGGACAAGAAGCTCAGGGACCTGGCCCGCACACATCCATGTGCAGCTGGATACTTGACTTTCTAACGGGCCGCCAACAGGTGGTTAGAATGGGGAACACCACATCTCTCTAAAGTGTAAAATCCGACCGTCACCCATCCAGTTATATTTTATCAAGTTGACATTTCCATTCAATTTATATTTTTCACTTTTCAATTTTTCTTGGTTTCCTGTATATTTTTGGCTTCTACCACATGACAAAAATGTAATTCCTCATTTGCAATCAGAAAAGTGATTGTGGAACTACCCATATCAAACCAAATACTCTGCTTTGTTTATAATGTTACTTTCTTCTAAAAAAGGTAGAAGTTTAACATTTTTCCACCTGAAACTCACTGGCCGTAAAGATTCTTCTGAGATGAACGTGTAAACAAATATTTTTGCACTACACCCATGCTACACCCCCCTCATATTTTTTGAACCTTTAGTGCTGTTCGGGTCATTTTGACCCGGAGCACAGATGCACAGAAATACACAGTATTATGCCAAAACACAGACACACAGTCACCCCCACTTCTAACACCCCCCTTCCGAAGCCCCATTCCGAACCCTTCCCCCACACCCCCCCCCCCTCCCCACAACTAACCCCCCCTCCCCTGATGCACAGAAATACAAGGAATCATGTACAAACACAGATACACAATCACCCCCTAACCCCTTCCCCCCTCCCCCCTCCAACCCCCCTCACCTCACCCTTACCCCCTCCCCTCTAAACCCCCCAACCCAACCCAACCCCACCTCCCTCCCACCACCCCCTCCCCCCCCCGGGCCCCCCCCCGCCACCCCAGATGCACAGAAATAAAAGAAAGCATGTATACTAACACAAACACACAGTCACCTCCTCCCCCCCTCCCTCCTATCGCCTCACCCCCCCCCCCCTCACACACACACACCCTACACCCCCTCACCCCTCCCCTCCTCACCCCTCACCCTCACCCCTCACCCTCACCCCTCACTTATCTGAAGTTTTCCTTGTGACTGTACTGTATCTTAGGGGAAATTTTACATTATTTTACATAAACATAAGGTGCTGTAAAGTAAAACTGTAATACAGGGGTGCTGTGGATGAAAATGTTGTTTACAGGGGTGCCCTGAGACGAAAGTGTTTGAAAACCTCTGTCCTAGTGTATACGTTCAAGTGTATATGTGACGTTCATGTGTGTTCAGCTCTATGTGAGAATGATGACCTGTTCTTGAACCACAAGTATTCAATTAATGGGCATATTATTGGGGGGGAAAAAAGTTCATAAAAACATTGATTTACATTTTTTCCTATAAGCATGAGCAATATTGCCCAGTATTTAATAAAGTAGTTTTTTTACCTGAATTTCAGCTAAATCAGTAAAAACGCCTAGCTCTTTCAGTGTTTAATGTGATATAGTAAAGCAGAAATGCAAACATTTACCATATGTGTCCCAATCTCACTGAGAGCCAGTCATTGCAATTTTTTTCATTTTCGTTTTTTCATAGCTACATAGCTACAAAATGATATATTGGTTGTGGAGATTGACCCAACAGTTTTGAAGATATGGCTTATAGAATGATGCCATGTTAAAATACTACTTCTGAGATATTTACCTTTTAAATATAATTAAATATAATAATTGTTCATTTGGAACACACGTGGCATTAAATTAATGGGATAAATACTGTGGGTTGCATCGCTAAGTAATGGAGTCCCGATATTACCGCATTTGGCTACAAACGGCTAACAAAGGCATATTTTGTTAGCATTAGTTAGCATTTTAGCTAATATCAACTGGGAGGACTAACAGAATTATGTACCGATCTCTCACATTAATTAAAAAAAGTGAAATTTATGAAATGCTTTTGTGGCTTTATCACATTTTAGTGAAAAAAAAAAAAAAAGGTATTTTCAGTCCCTGTCTAAAGCTGTAATTTCCGAAATGACTGGCTCTCAATGAGATTGGGACACATATATATCATATGAATTGTATCATATGAATTGTTTGGTATTGAGTCAAAGTCAATGTATCATGACGATTTGTTAAGTTAAAATTTATATTAGTGTTTTTTTTTTAAACCAAATATCCCCCGGGTCCAGTGTTGTACCCGAACGAGTTCAAAGAACGATCGTTCGTGAACACTTTCAGATTTTGGGCGAACGTGAACTGAACGTAATTGTTTTCGCTTGATGAACGATATTGTCGAACGCGGTCATTCTGACGCCCGTGAACGACGTTCGTCGGCGTTCGTCGGCCGTTCATTCGGCGGTCCGCGCCTCCGCGGTTGTCTGTCCTCTCCTCTCTCTTTTCATTCACATGCTCCAATAGTGCACTGCACGCAGCTCCTCGTGAACGCTGATATGCGGTGCTGTCTGCACTCTGCAACAGCACTGTGAATCTCCTCCTCGTTACGTCTCGCAAGCCTGACTATACGTTGACGTATGTGTGTTGTGTAACATGTAATGTGATTCCACTTGCAATATGGTAATTTACCTGAGGCCGCCCCCCCCATGTGTCCCTGCAGACTTGGGGAGCAAGCCCTGTTTCCCCTCCCCAGTCTGTTATGGAGGAAACACATGGTAGGTTGAGAAAGATTAGCCTCTCTTATTTAGCATGATAATTCAATCTTATTCTCAATGACTGTTAAGGTTGTGCCTTAGAATTCAATTGTACATTGATGTGTCATGGCACACACGCTCATTTGTATTTTATTTTTCTTGTTTAGCTCTGTTGTGACGTTTTGAAGCTGCGCTGGTCCTGATCTTGTGTTTATTTCCTCATTGCCAGGTACATGTGCATTTGTTATTATTGTTACCTGTATTAGAATGTTTCCCCTCCCCAGTCTGTTATGGAGGAAACACATGCTCTGTTGTGATGTTTTGAAGCTGCGCTGGTCCTGATCTTGTGTTTATTTCCTCATTGCCAGTGACCGACGCTGACTGTCAATAAATGGCTGCTGCCAAGATTCGTCTGAGACTTGACTGAGTTCAATCATAACACAACGCACGCAGGCAGAGTACACACCGTTACAACTGGTGCCGTGACCCGTCCTTCATTCCTGGCTTGAGGCAGTGGATAAGAGGGCTGCACTGCCACCTATCTGCCTCTGAGTGCGGGTGGAGGAAGGAACCTGGGTACTGTAAAAACCTTGAGTGTGTGTTTGTTAGACTATATTATAGTTATTTTATTTCATTTTGGCATTATTGATTTTCAAGAGTTTTACTGTTACAGTGATATTTTGGAGAGTATTATTAGCCTACATACTGCATTTTTTTATTATTATTATTATTATTCTTTTTGTGTGTGTCTGGAATTCAACATGGATGGTGCAATAAGGTTCTCCTTGGGAAAAGGGAGGGGTGCTCAAATGTTTACTCCTATGCCATCTGTGGGTGGGTTTTCTAGGGGTGGGCCTGTTACCTCCACACCTGTCTCCTCGAATGGGGGGGGCATACAGGCACACTTTATGAATAATCCACATGTTACCGCTGATGATTATGTGAACATGCCAGCTCTAGACAATGTGACAATCGATGCCTCATATGGGGGGGCCGTACAGGCCCATCTTGTGAATAATCCACATGTTGCCACTGATGATTATGTGGGCACGCCAGCTCAAAACAATGTGTCAATTGAACAGCTGGGTGACATAGTGAGGCAGATTGGGACCACTATTAGCGAAAATATTGTGAGCTGCCTTGAATCCAGGGGTTTGGGTGGCCTGAGCCGTGGTGAGCCAACAGCCACATCAGCCAATGTGCATAACTCTGCAACAGCTGATCTCTCAAGGGTTAATCTGGTGGTTAAGCCTGATGTAAAGGAGCCACAAGTCTTCAGAGGGGACGGTACAGAGGGTGTATCTGTGCATGAGTGGGAGGAGTCTATGAGGGGCTACCTGAGGAAGATGGGGGTACCACTTGAAGAACAGGCAGATGAGGTGATGATTTGTGGAGAACAGAATCACAGCACAGTTGACCACTGCTTTAACAATCGTCTGTGTTTTGCATGTCATGCCCCTGGCCACAGAGCTTCAGATTGTACTGCGGCCCCGCCTAACAGCTCACACCCTGCGCAGCCGAGTGGGGGTGTCCCTGGTCAGCAGGGAAACTAGATGGCCCACATGAGGAGGGGACCAGTGGAGGGCCGGGAAAAATGTCCCCGAAATATGATGATATTGATTTGGAATCTGTTTACTCACAATGTTGTGACTCAGTTGGGAAAGACTCCCAAGTGATATTTCAGAACATACAGGCACTGAAATCGCATGACAATCTATTCTACATTGATGTTTTGGTCCAGGAAGTTGTGGAGCTTAAAGCTATGGTTGATAGTGGGTCCATGGCTTGCACTTTAAGTTCACATGCACTGTCGCTGCTTGAGACTGCTGGGGTGCTCACCTCGGCACTGTCGCCTACGCCTGTTATCATGGTTGGTTGTGGTGGACTGAAGACTAGCCCTCTTGGAGTGTGTGATCTCCGAATGGAGATCACACTCAGTTCCAACCTTCGTTGTCGACGGACAGAGTGACGATCTCATACTGGGCAGTAATGTCATTAAACACCTTATTCACGTGATGAAAATATCTGGGGACTTCTGGCAGATGATGTCCAACTCTGGCAAGAATGATGCTGATGTGGAGAACTTGCTCCGGCTTTTGTCATGTGTGGAGGAGTGGAGAGGAGGAACCACGCCTGTGAAGGTGGGGACCGTGATGCTTAAACATGCTGTCACATTGGAGCCCATGCAGGAGCATCTGGTGTGGGGCAAGCTGCCCAGGAATGCATGTCTCTCTGCTGGTAGCACGGTTGTGGTGGAGCCGAGCGAAGCACGCACAGTGCCGAGAAATGTCCTGGTGGGGAGAATCGTGACACCTTTGTGGGGGGATGGCTCTGTCCCAGTGAGGGTCATTAATCCTTCATCCAAGCCAGTTACTTTGAAACGAAACTGCAAGATTGCTGACGTCTATCCATGTATTGCTCTGGAGGATTTCAATGCAGACTTCTGCAAGTCTGAGGGACAAACTGAGGACCTCCAGTGTAATGCAGCTATGGCTGGTGGTCTATCTGACTGCAGTGATGTGACAAGTGAAGGCACAACCCAACATCTTGGACACAGTCCTTACAGCTCGGTGTTGCAAGATTTAGGGCTGCATGATATTGATGTTGACTCGAATCAGTTATCTCCATATTGGAGGGGGAAGCTGGTTGATCTGCTAGCCAGATATGAATCAGTCTTTTCACGTCATAGGCTGGATTGTGGGAAGGCCAAAGGCTTTGAGCACCGCATTCACCTCAGTGACCCGAAGCCCTTCAGACTCCCATATCGTAGGCTATCTCCCTCACACTATGAGAAGCTGCGAGTGGCTTTGGATGAAATGGAAGAGCTTGACATAGTCAGGAAGTCAACCAGTGAATATGCATCTCCCCTTGTATTGGTGTGGAAGAAGAACGGAGATCTGAGGCTATGCACGGACTTCCGTTGGCTGAACGCAATGTCAAAGACGCGCATCCGCTCCCCCACCAGGCAGATGCTCTTGCGGCCCTGGGAGGCAACGCATTCTTTTCCACTATGGACTTGACTTCAGGATACTACAATGTGGAGGTCCATGAGCAGGACAGAAGGTTCACTGCGTTTACGTCTCCTTTCGGACTGTACGAATTTAACAGGCTTCCACAAGGGCTATGCAGCAGTCCTGCGACTTTTATGAGGATGATGATGGCCATCTTTGGGGATCAAAACTTCCTGAGTCTCCTCTGCTATCTTGATGATGTCCTCGTCTTTGCTCCTGATGAACAGCTTGCCTTGCAACGGCTCCAGATGGTCTTTGATAGACTCGAAATGCACAACTTGAAGTTGTCTCAGAAGAAGTGCCATTTCATGAAGCCATCTGTGAAATTCTTGGGGCACATTGTAAGCAAGGATGGAGTGTCCACAGATCCGGATAAGGTCCGGGCTATAGTTGACATCTCGGAGGAGGACCTCATGGAACATGGTACGGGTGTCCCTTCCCCGTCGAAAGTCAGGTCATTCCTAGGGATGGTGGTCTTTTATCAGCAATACATTGAGGGCTGTTCCCGCATTTGCAAGCCTCTTTTTAGCCTCACCTCAGGCATGAAGAAGCCACGGCATAGTAAGGGCCGAAGGAAGCCGACAATGAATAGGCAGCTGACCGCTGCTGACTGGACCCCGGAATGCAGTGAAGCCTTCAACCTTTTGAAACAGGCTCTGTTGGGGAGTGTCACATTGGCACACCCAGACTTCTCTAAGTCCTTCCTGCTGTCTGTTGATGCCTCTAGCAATGGACTTGGTGCTGTGCTCTCACAGGTTGGTGATGGTGAAAAGGTTGCAAGGCCGGTTGCGTTTGCCAGCAAGTCACTGAATTATGCACAGTCAAGATATCCTGCTCACAGACTGGAATTCTTGGCGCTCAAGTGGGCAGTGTGCGACAAGTTTAGCCACTGGCTGAGGGGGCAGTCTTTCACAGTGTGGACTGATAACAACCCCCTGACGTATATAATCACTAAGCCAAAGCTCGATGCTTGTGAGCAGAGATGGGTGTCGAAGCTGGCGCCATACGACTTTGACATCCGATACATCCCGGGCCCCAAGAATGTGGTGGCTGATGCGCTCAGCCGCGAGCCATTTGTGCAGCCCAGTGTTCTCCACCGGCTGACACGAGTTCCATATGGTGCATTGCTGGAGGAAGCTGATAACTTGAATCCTGACCGTGTCAAAGATGTGTTCCGCTGGTCGTGTCACCCTTTTGATGAGGGAAGTCATCCTGTGGCAGGGCCTGCTGACGAGGCTGTGGCTACCAATTGCATGTCTGTGGAATGTGCTCGAGGTCCTTTTATCTCATCGCAGGAAGTGTCTGCTGTCATGAGCCGATGTCAGTCTCAGGACGATTATGTATGGCCTCACGCATATGTGCTCCCACAACTCACCCAGAGCTTGCAGTTGTCGCCTCAAAGCGAGGTCCACGCTCTGTCCAGACAGGAGCTGATGGAGATGCAGCGTGCTGATACTTGCCTGAGCAGGGTCCTCTATTTTGTTGAACGGAAGCGGAGACCCTCTAGGAGGGAGCGTGCACATGAAGCAGCGGATGTGCTCCATCTTCTGAGACACTGGGAGAAGCTGTGTGTCAAGACGGGTGTGCTGTATCGTGTCTCCAAGCTCGTCATCTCCAAGAGGAAGTCTTTCCTGTACATCGTCCCCGAGGCGTTGAAGGAGAGGGTCCTTCGGGGGGTCCATGATGAGGCTGGCCATCAAGGGCAACAGCGGACGCTCTACCTCACACGACAGCGCTTCTATTGGCATGGGTTGGAGAAGGATGTCAAGGATTATGTGCGGCGCTGCAGAAGGTGTGTCTTCAGCAAGTCACCAGAGCCAGCAGCGAGGGCCCCCCTTGAAAGCATTACTACGTCAAGACCGCTCGAGCTGGTCGGCATAGACTTCTGGTCTGCCGAGGATTCGTCTAACAAGTCGGTGGATGTGCTCGTAGTGACGGACCACTTCACTAAGCTGGCTCAGGCTTGGCCCTGCCCCGACCAGTCAGCAAAGACTGTTGCACCTCTGGAACAACTTCTTCTGTGTATATGGCTTTCCAGAGCGCGTGCACTCTGATCAAGGTGCCTCCTTTGAAAGCAGGCTGATAGCAGAGATGCTCCAGGTTGCCGGCGTTCAGAAGTCGCATACAACGCCGTACCACCCGATGGGTAACAGGTGTGTTGAGAGGTTTAACAGGACCTTAGGGAATATGGTCCGTGCCCTGCCGCCAAAGGCTAAACATAGATGGCCGCAGATGTTGAAGGCACTTACATTCTCATATAACGCAACAGTGCACGAGACTACCGGCTATGCGCCATTCCAACTCATGTTTGGCAGGTGTCCAAGGCTGCCGGTTGACATGATGTTTGAGTCAGTCCTGCAGGATGAGCAGGTCGACTATGTTGGCTATGATACTTACATCCAGGCCCTCAAGCGCGACCTGGCGGTGGCTTTGAAGATTGCCCAAGCATCGGCCAGTAAGCAGCAGAAGAGGCAGGCAGGCTTCTATGACAGGAAGTTGAAGGGTGCACCGGTGGATGTGGGAGACCGGGTGCTTCTGGCCAATAAAGGTGAGCGAGGGAAGAAGAAACTGGCGGATCGGTGGGAGGGCCATGTTTATGTCGTTTCGGAAAAGTATGAGCAGACTCACACGTTCTGGATAAGGAACAGTGAAACCGGAGTGGAGAAAGTGGTCCATCGCAATCTGATCATGCCAGTGAACTTCTTGCCGATCTTGTCTGGGTCAGAATCAGATTTCTGCGTGAGTGACGACGCCAGTGCTACTGACGGACTCAGTGAGAATGCTGTACAAGGAGAATCAGTGGCTCCATCTATCAGTGATCCTGACGACATTGCAGTGGGAGAGGAATCAGTGGCTATGTCTGACGGTAATACAGATGATGGGACTGGAGTGTCAGACTCAGTGTCCGTGTCTATTGATGCTTCTGATGACAGGACCATATCATGGGTCTCGGAGCTTCCTTTTTCTGGGGTGTGCCCATAGGAGGTCTCGGATTATACCCATGGGATGGACAAGACAATACTGGGTCCTGAGACTGCTGGAGCTGCTTTGTCCACTGAGCCCATGGTTTCTATGGACCCCCGGCTTGAAGCTGACAGACTTGTCAATGCACAATGGGCTCCCGCGATGTTCTACTGCCTCCACTGTTCGTACAAGATGTGGGAGGGTGGTGAAGCCTCTACGGAGATTGATACAAGATGTGCAACTGACTGTGTTATCTGATGTGTGATGCCTTCTTGATGTTGGGGGGTTCTTTTCTTTGTTTCTGTTCTGTTTTGGGCATATGTGTTTTTATGCTGCTTTTTATTTTCTGCTTTTTACTGTGAACCCAAGGGGTGCATTGACTATATTTGACATGTATTCGGGCATGTTAACCTGTGGGTGCTAGGGGGTTTGCCGCCCTCTTTCACTTCTAATCCTACTTAGGATAGTCTCAGTACTGGTATGTTCTTTGTCCCTTGTGCAGTTTTCTACTGTGGGTTAATTGTACCTGGTATGTGTTCTGTTTGGTGGCCTGTCGCAGCTCTTTATTTTATTGCTGTACTATTTTTGTTTGCTTGTGCAAGTGGAATTCAGTGGGGGAGAGTGTAACATGTAATGTGATTCCACTTGCAATATGGAAATTTACCTGAGACCGCCCCCCCCCCATGTGTCCCTGCAGACTTGGGGAGGAAGCCCTGTTTCCCCTCCCCAGTCTGTTATGGAGGAAACACATGGTAGGTTGAGAAAAATGAGCCTCTCTTATTTAGCATGATAATTCAATGTTATTCTCAATGACTGTTAAGGTTGTGCCTTAGAATTCAATTGTACATTGATGTGTCATGGCACACACGCTCATTTGTATTTTATTTTTCTTGTTTAGCTCTGTTGTGACGTTTTGAAGCTGCGCTGGTCCTGATCTTGTGTTTATTTCCTCATTGCCAGGTACATGTGCATTTGTTATTATTGTTACCCGTATTAGAATGTTTCCCCTCCCCAGTCTGTTATGGAGGAAACACATGCTCTGTTGTGACGTTTTGAAGCTGCGCTGGTCCTGATCTTGTGTTTATTTCCTCATTGCCAGTGACCGACGCTGACTGTCAATAAATGGCTGCTGCCAAGATTCGTCTGAGACTTGACTGAGTTCAATCATAACACAACGCACGCAGGCAGAGTACACACCGCTACAGTTGCACGGCGAAAATAGCTGATCTGCAAGCTCACAACGTGTCGCATCCACGAGACAACGTGAGCTTGTAGATCAGCTATTTTAACCAACGCGGAAACATGCTGTGCGCCAGGTTTAGAAACGTCTGCCTTCAGCCCTTCACAATAAGGGTGCAGGAAGACTGGGCACTGGGCAGTGGGCACATAAATATTGTGGGCACCTCAATGTTAAGTTGGATGAAATTATTGCTGTGTGTGGTTCTATATGGGCTGTGTCAATAATTTTGACAAATAATAGCATGCAGCAACGTCTAAACATTTATATATTATATATATATATAGACCTATATATATATATATATATATATATATATATATATTTATGTATTTATTTTTTATTTTTTTGAATAGCCAAAAGTATAAAAAAAAATATGGTTAAAAAAAGAACGAAAAAGAACTAAGTTAGTTCATTTTGGGGAACCATGAACTTTAGTTCAAAATATAGAATTATGAACTAGAAATTAACTAGTTCATTTTAGAAGTTCTGAACTTGAACTTGAACTAGTTCGTTTTTAAAGTGAACTTTCCCAACACTGCCCGGGTCAATATGACCCGAACAGAACGAAGGTGTAGTGAATCTGAACAGAACTTAAGGGTTAAGGAGAAATCACAAATTTGTCGACATTATGGAGCAGGCAGAGAGGAGAAACTCTGAAAGGCTGGACAGACTGGCAGAAGCTCACCAAAGAATGAGCAACAGTTTTGACCTCCTCGTTCGCCATATAACAGCCACAACAAGCCACAACCCTCTGGGAGTGGTCGTCTTGGAGGTGTGTTTGGGGTCGTAAAATAGATGTAGAAATAAATGTAGAAATAGAGCAGGTGCATATTGAAAGATTAAATAAGAACAAGTTTCTTGGTGTCCTAATTGATCACAGACTCAGCTGGAAATCCCATACAAAATATTTGTGTTCTAAACTTGCAAGAACAATAGGGATTCTTGGCAAGGCTCGACACATTCTAGAAAGAAAAGCACTACACACTTTATTGCACAATGTTGACCCTTATTTATCTTATTGTGTAGAAATATGGGGAAATGCATATAAAAGCACCTTATATAAGATTGTCATTCTACAAAAACGAGCAGTGAGGATTATAAATGGAGCAGCATACCTTGACCATACTAATAACCTTTTTAATCTTACATTTTAAAATCCAGAGCTAGTACAATTTAAAACAGCACAAATCATGTTTAAAGCCTGGAACAAGAGTCTACCTCGAAATATTCAACAGCTTTTTAACAAGAGTGATAGACATGATCTACGGAACAAACATAATTTTAAACAGGCAATAAATATTAATACTACACTTAAACTAATGTGTGTCTCAATATCTGGTGTAAATGTATGGAATAATCTTGATAAGAATCTAAGAATGTGTAATAATATTAAACAGTTAAAGCGCTGCTACAAGCAGTCACTCATGCAACATTATGACCAGTTCATTTGATTTTATAGTAAGAATCTTTACTTTGATGTCTTTAGCTTTTGTTAGCTTTTCCTTTTCTTTACTGTATATGTATTTGCGACCGTCAGGTCGCAGTTTATTTTATTACATTTATGATCAATTTAGTCACTGTATGGATATTAGGCAGTATTAGGGTATTATTACTATTGTATTACCTTTTGTAACACATTTCGTTTTATAATATTTTGATATTTATAATGGTATGAAGGGGGCCGGACAAAATAAGCGTTTGCTCCCTGTCCCTTCTTGAACACAATCTTCAAGTTGTCTTCAAGTTGTGTTTCAAAAAACTGTGATGATGGTGATGTATAGTTTTCTGTACTGTTTTATTTGTTCAAGATAAATATAGAAAATCAAATCGAATCAAAGTTATCATGTTGGCATTCTGCCCTGCAGCCCAGTTTCCGAAGGGAGGGTATCATGCTCTGCTTCAGTATGTCACAGTTGGCATTCATGGTTCCCTCAATGAACTGTAGCTCCCCAGTGCCAGCAGCACTCATACAGCCCCAGACCATGACACTCCCACCACCATGCTTGACTGTAGGCAATACACACTTGTCTTTGTACTCCTCAGCTGGTTGCCGTCACACACGCTTGACACCATCTGAACCAAATACGTTTATCTTGGTCTCATCAGACCACAGGACATGGTTCCAGTAATTCATGTCCTTAGTCTGCTTGTCTTCAGCAAACTGTTTGCGGGCTTTCTTGTGCATCATCTTTAGAAGAGGCTTCCTTCTGGGACGACAGCCATGCAGACCAATTTGATGCAGTGTGCGGCGTATGGTCTGAGCACTGACAGGCTGACCCCACACCCCTTCTACCTCTGCAGCAATGCTGGCAGCACTCATACGTCTATTTTCCAAAGACAACCTCTGGAGTCTGGATGTGACGCTGAGCACGCGCACTCCATTTCTTTGGTCGACCATGGCGAGGCCTGTTGTGTGTGGAACCTGTCCTTCTAAACTGCTGTATGGTCTTGGCCACGGTGCTGCAGTTCAATTTCAGAGTGTTGGCATTTCTTTTATATCCTAGACCATCTTTATGAAGAGAAACAATTTGTATTTTCATGTCCTCAGACAGTTCTTTACCATGAGGTGCCATGTTGAACTTGCAGACCAGCGTGAGAGCAATAATACCAAATCTAACACATCTGCACCCCATTCACACCTGAGATCTATTAACAATAACAAGTCACATGACACTGGGGAGGGAAAATGGCTAATTTGGCCAATTTGGACATTTTCACTTAGAATACGGACCAATTTGGACATCTTAGTTTGGGGTGTATTCACTTTTGTTGCCAGCTGTTTAGACATTTATGGCTGTGTTTTGAGTTATTTTGAGGTGACAATAAAATTGCACTTGTTATCCAAGCTGTACACTGACTACTTTACATTGTATCAAAGTGTCATTTCTTGAATGTTGTCCCATGAAGAGAAATACGTAATTAAATATTTGCAGAAATGGAAGGGGTGTACTCACTTATGTGAGATACTGTAAATCACAGTCTTTGGGCCTCACAGTAATGATTCAAAACAAAGCAAGCATAGATTACATTAGGCAGGTCATGTCCATAGGGTGGTGCAGGGCTGCAAACCTGGCCTTCAGCCGACCAAATGAACATTCTATGACCATGCGGGCCTGGCACAGCATGAGTCCAAAGTACTGTTCTGATGGGTTAGAGCCACCGTTACAGTACTCTTTCATCAGATAAGGCAGAAGGGGGTAGGCAGGTCCCCCAAGAGAAAGATGGGTATGGCATCCTCCTCCTCCACGATCTGCTACTCTAGTGCAGGTATCTTCCCGGTCTTCAAATAGGTATTCACCATGGAGTTGGCGAAGACCCATGCATCATGGACACTTCCAGGCCACTTGATGACGACATCCATGAATCTGTAAAAAACAGCAAAACAACACAACACCTTCAATACAAGGAAAGTCTAAGTACTTTACGCAAAAACTAAAAAAGATAGAAAAATATACAATAAAACCTAGCACATAGATCGAAAGCAGAGACAGACCCTTCTCGACTGACAGCTTTAGCACCACACAACACCATTTCCATTACACAAAAGTACCCCCTCTCAAATCCACAGGCAAGAGTTGCAGACTCATTGACACTCCTTCATAGGAGGTCATTGCATCTTGTCTAACAATGTAATGTAGATGAGTGGCTAACTGTTCTGTATTCAAATGCAAATCACTTTTGCACATGCGGGTGTACCCCAGCTATAGTAATAACACTCAATAACAATCTATATCAAACAAATATCTCTACAGCCTTCATTACCTGTATTTGTGGACGCATACAGCTTGGACATTTAGGGAATGTCTGCCTTTCCGGTTAATGTAGTCCATGGTATTAATAAGTGTCCATTTGATTTCAATGTGGGTCTCGTCTACTGCACCCAAACACTGAGGAATTCCATGGTCCCGCAGAAACCCAGCAACTAGTTCCTCTGTCTCTGGCAAAGTGAAAGGCAGCTTTATATATTTTGGACCAAGGTGGACAGTGATGGCTTTGCAGGTTTGCCTGATTATGAGCGATGTTGTCGATTGGGCTATACCGAAGGCATTGGCCGTTTTTCTGAGCCGTCCCTCATCGCTCAAACAATACAACGTGACAGCTACCTTTTTCAGTACTCCAACAGGTGCTCTCATGTTGGTCATTTCACCCTCGATGTGAGGACGAAGTTCTTCACTCAGGGTGACAAGAGAGTCTTTTGACATGCGAACGTTCTCTTTCCATGCACGGTTGTCAACAGTGCCATTCTCAAAGTTGGCCCACCACTGGCTTGTCCTCCCGGGTCTCGTCCAGAGCCGTCCCAGCATGGATCTCCTCCGCCGACGTATCGGCATTGATAATTTGGTGCAAGTAATTAATGCGCCTTCTCTGATGAGCAATGTAAAGGATACCTTCGCTGTTTCTACATGTCATCTTTTCGACACCCAACTCTAACCCTTACCCTAACCTTAACCTCCGTGGGGTGAGTCGCTAACCCTCCGGTCGAAATGATGGTCGAAAGAGCGAGATTTTATAGTCTGGTAGGAAGGTAGGCCTCCCGCGCACCCGAGAGATATATTTTTCTAACCTACCTTTTTAGAATCCTTAAGGTGTCTAGTTAATGAATTTTGATGTTCCCAGATCCAATTATTGTCCCATATATGTTTTTTTTTAACCATGTGTTGTGTCCGTCCTGGATTTTTGGCTGTGAAAACAAATAACTTTAAATCAACATAGCTCCTGAACCATACATCCGACAGAAACCATTCACCCCATTTTATGTTCGTCTTTGCAAGATGAATTATATATGAAGATTTGCCATGGTTCCATCATGTTTAGTGCATTAAAACCCAAATAAACACAAAAAAAGTTAAAATTCACCTAAACTGGATCACAACAACTCCTCCCCCATGCACCTTATTGATATTTTTTTTCTAACATTTGCATTTTTACAATCTTCAAGATGTGTAGTAAACAAATGTTGATGTTCCCCACTTGAAATATTGACACATGTATGTTTATTCTGGCATAGTGTTTGCTATAGTGAATCTTTGCAAATGCAAAAAAGAGAATTTAAAATCTACATAAGGTCTTAACTATACATTATTCTGAGACAAATGTCCAATTTGTCTGTTTCATTTTGGCATGAGGCATTAAGGGAGATGGCTAGTGACGCGACCGAGTATTTCCCGGTGAATCTGTGCGCAACGGTGGGGGCTTGGGAGTGTGGGGGACACGAACCACTGACTATTGCTGATGATGGAGAGGTTATATAGCTTAGCTTTTATGTATTATGTTATGTAATGTAATCTTGCCGATTTAGTAAGAGACTCGTCGCCAATTGCAAGATATTTAAAAGTTATTTGGGGCCATGATGATATCCTTTTCTTCCCACAACTAGACTAAGGATTTATATTGTCTGTGTTATTGTTTACAACCACAATTATTCACGTATGGCAAGATCGCGGTTCACTAGTTTTTAATAGGCTATAGTGTAGGCTTAGAAGCCTTTTCAGAAGTTAATTTAATGTTTTCCATTTAATGATTTCCTTTATCCTCATCTAATCTTGCGCTAATGCACGCAACTGTTTTTCCATGTTTTAAGGCCGTGTATGCTTTTCAGAAGTTAATTTAATGTTTCCATTAAATGATTTCCTTTATCGTCATCTTCCGCTAATGCACGCAACTGTTTTCGCCAGGTTTTAAGGTCTTATTTTAGTTGTTTCTCATAAGCTCGCAAGCCTCCTTGCCCATCGGCCCCCACCTTTGCGCACAGATTCACCGGGAAATACTCGGTCGCGCTAGTGACATAATATGTACATTTATGGATCATCAATACTCAAATAAATGCTAAAATGCAGACAATTCAATAGACGGATTAATTAATTCATTAAAAGCCACTGACTTTAACGGATTAAAATGTCCAGAGTGCCCCCCCCCCCCCCCCCCCCCCCGCCCCCATTCACTCCCGTTATCTTATTTTGAAGGCCAGAAGGCCACGAGGTGATTACTTCCGGTCTGACGTCATCGCATCCTGCGACGGAACCGATCGTTGTTACGTGCATGCCATGCTGGATTGCGTCGGAGTATTTATACATGTGTTATATAAGCGAGCATCTGCCTCCATCTTCGCTTCTAAAGTGTAGTTTTGAGATAATGGACATTAAAGATGAGATCCCCCGTCCACCTCAATGTTATGGGATGACTATTTTGTGCTCGTGGAGACGTGATGATGATGAATCAGCGACGAATTTCGTCTCCGGACATCCGGCCATTCTACTCGGTAATGTACTCAACGTTACAGTAATAGATTACTTTTCACGCGATATCTCGCGTTTGGCTCTATAAGTACTCGAGTACTTTTCACGAGACATCGCGCGTTTGGCTTTTAATGAGTTAATAGGTCTTAACTATACATTTTTTCTGAGACAAATGTCCAATTTGTCTGTTTCATTTTAGCATGAGGCATTGAGGGAGATGGCTTGTGATGGATCATCAATACTCAAACAATTCAATAGGCGGAATTGGGCCAGAGGACATAGGCATTTTCTTTCTTCAAATTGTTAATATGAATGCTTTAGGTGCTTGATACACACATCCCATCCTCAATTCAAAATAGTGCCAGGTTTTAATTTTGCCTACAGTCTTGGATATCTGCAAACAATATCAAATATGCGTGACATCTTAATTAAATGATATGCATACGTGGTGGAGAGAGTCGCAGCCCCAGCCTTGAAGCCTCAAAGGTCTAGTATCTCCCTTGTTCCATAGAGATATCCCTTTGGAGCGATGGTTAAGATATTGGACTTTCGCGTGTGAGGCCCGGGTTCGAAGCCCGGGTGGGGAGGTCCGATTCACCTCCGTTACAATGGTGCCGTGACCCGGATCGGGCTTCCCCATAAAGGGGGGGTGAGTGTGGCGGAGAGAGTCGCAGACCCAGCCTTGAAGCCACAAAACTCTAGTATCTCCCTTGTTCCATAGGGATATCCCTTTGGAGCGATGGTTAAGATATTGGACTTCGCGTGGGAGGCCCGGGTTCGAACCCAGGGTGGGGAGGTCCGATTCACCTCTGTTACACATAGACAAATTACCCTATCTTGTTTTATTTTGGCATGACGTGTCATGCCAAAACCTCAGGTATCCAATGGAACCAACCTTCTCATGCAGGTAAATGCCTAATGATTCAAAGATAGACAACATTTTGGCAAGGGATAAACGGCCATCACCAATTTCCAAATGGACAATCGAGCTTTCACCTCGATTTATGTGAACGGAAATGTGTGAAAGCCTTCCCTGTACTGACATGCCAAATTTAGGACAATCCCATGCAGTGTTGGGTAAGAACCATGCCGTGTTTTAATCCAGTAAAATATGTAGAAATGTAAAGATGTATATCTGTTTTAGACCACATACATTAACTACTGTAGTGTCTTTATAGGGGCAGTATAGCTGAATAGTTGGGGAGCCCGCCTGAGGAACCAGAACCCCTGGTTGTCCCAGGTTTGATTCCAGGTAAGGGTAGCAATGTTGATGCGTGTGGAGGAAAATATCTATCTATCTATCTATCTATCTATCTATCTAGACCACTACACTGCATCTCACCTCAACACAATTAAAAGCATGTTTCTAAAGCACATTTAACATGACCAGGTCACCTAAAGTGCTGTACAATTAAAAACAATACTAGAAAAGACATAACAATGCAATATAAATAGCATAGAATATCAAAATAAACAAAAGCAAAACATTAGCATCAGTAAAGGAAGATCATGGACTGACAGTCTCAGCTAAAGATCAGGCAGGTCTTTAATAAAGACTGACTACTGGGCAGCTCTGATGTGTAGGGGCAAGCTATTACAGGGCCCCAGGCTGTCCTGCATAGACCACAGTAGTGTATATTTTGAACACTGTACTACATCTATAGACCACTGTACTACATCTATAGACCACTGTAGTGCATCTGTAGACCACTGTTGTGATCTGTAGACCATTCTAGTGCAAATGTGGGCCACTATTGTGTTCTGTTTACCACATTAGTGCATCTGTAGACTACTCAAATGCATTGAGTCCATGATTTTCCTTTACATGCTAATGTTTTGCTTTTGTTTATTTTGGTATTCATTGGTATTTTATGCTAGGCTAATGTCTATTTATACTGCATTGTTGTGTTAATTCTTTACTGTACAGCATATGACACCACATGACCTGTGGTCAATGTGGTCATTTTAAATGTGCTTTTAATTGAGTTGAGATGCAGTGCAGTGGTTTAGATAGATAGATAGATACCTATTTTCCTCCACACAGATCAACATTGCTACCCTTGCCTGGAATCGAACCTGGGACAACCAGGAGCTCTGGTTCCCCAGGCAGGCTCCCCAACCATTCAGCTATGCCGCCCCTATAAAGAAAGTACAATGGTTAATGTATGTGTTCACAAACAGATTTACAATAGGCGTAAATTACATATTTGTACTGAATACAAAAAACTGCATGGTTCTTACCCAACACAGCATGAGATTGTCCTAAATTTGGCATGTCTGTACAGGGGAGGCTTTAACGCGTTTCCATTCACATGAATCGAGGCGAAAGCTCAAGGGTCCTTTTGAAAATTGGTGATGGTCCTTTATCCCTTGCCAAAATGTTGTCTATCTTTGAATCATTAGGCACTTACCCCCCCTGCCAGACAAGGTAGCATGACAAGGTTGGTTCCATTGGAAACCTGAGGTTGTCTAGAATCAAATCTTGTCATGAAATGGTATTTTGGCATGACAAAATAGGGTAATTTGTCTATGCATATCATTAATTAAGACTTCATGTATATTTTAAATGTTTGCAGATATCCAAGACTGTAGAAAAAATTAAAACCTAGCACTATATTTTGAATTGGGGATGGGATGTGTGTATCAAGCACCTAAAGCATTCATATTAACAATTAAAAAAATAAAAAATAAATAAACATAAACTCCTTCATTTGTATTGGTAAATGTCCTCTGTCCCAATTCCGCCTATTGAATTGCCTGCATTTTAGCATTTGAGTATTGATGATCCATAAATGTACATATTATGTCACTAGCCATCTCCCTCAATGCCTCATGCCAAAATGAAACAGACCACTTGGACATTTGTCTCAGAAAAATGTATAGTTAAGACCTTATGTAAATCCGCCTAATGAATTGTCTGCATTTTATCATTTATTTGAGTATTGATGATACATAAATGTACATATTATGTCACTAGCCATCTCCCTTAATGCCTCACGCCAAAATGAAACAGACAAATAGGACATTTGTCTCAGAATAATGTATAGTTACTTTTTTTTTATATATATTTGTTTATTGGGTTTTTCATTTTTTTTTTGCACAACAACAATACATCATGGCACATTTCATGAAATGTGCCATATGGAGGGAAGGGGAAACAAAACAAACAGAAAAGGAAACAAGGTAACAAAAACAAAAACAAAAAACACTTACATACACACACCCATACACACAGTGCCATTTTGGTCACACCATAGCTCCACCATTTGACGTCAAGTGTGGAATCTCAATAATTCTGTAGCCAGAAAGGGGGGGGGGGGGGGTCGTCTTATTCAGGAATGACTGGGAAGGTTATTCTGTTAATATACTCCAGGAAAGGGTCCCAAGTGTCGTGGAATGTTCTGACAGAGCCTCTAATTGTGTAACAAATTTTTTCTAGCTGTAAGTTATTGATTATGTCTCTTATCCACTGTGTGTGGGAGGGCGGAGTTGATGATTTCCATCTCATAAGTATTAGACGTCTTGCCAGTAATGTTACAAAGGCTATGAGATCCGCATGAATTCTAGATAGGGGGAGTTTGGAAATTCCGAACAAAGCGGTAATTGCGTTCGGCTCAATAAGTGTCCCGGTTAATTCTGAGAGAGTGACAAAAATCTCGGTCCAAAATGTGCGCAGAGATGTGCATGACCAGAACATGTGTGCATGTGTAACAGGCATTTGATGGCATTTTTCACAGTTTGGATCAACATCACCATATATTCTAGAGAGTCTGGCTTTGGTCCAGTGGGTCCGATGGACAACTTTACACTGGAGTAGGCCGTGTCTGGCACATACTGATGAGGTATGGACACGCCCGAGAATGCTTTGCCAAAGGTCATCAGGTATCTCTATCTCCAAATCTTCCTCCCAGTGTCCCTTGACGCTATTAACCGATGTAGAGGATAGAGATTGAATCGAGTTGTAAAAATAAGAGATTATACCTTTTCTCACGGGTGCCTGGGCTAGGAATCTATCTAAGGGGTTATTTTCAGGAATATTGGGGAAATTAGCGTACTTGTCATGCGCAAAGCTCCGGATTTGAAGGTATCGAAAAAAGTGGTGTCTCGGGAGGTCAAACAAGTTTGAGAGATCTTGAAATGAGCCGAAAACGTTATCAATATATAAGTCTTTAAATTGTTTGATTCCATGATTGGCCCATACAGCGAATGTGGTATCTGATATTGAAGGGGGAAAGGCATGATTTTTAATTAGTGGAGCTAAGGTTGAGAGAGTCTGTAGGCCAAAATACTGTTTAAACTGCTTCCAGATTTGTAGAGAAGTCTTAACTATTATGTTTTTTGTGTACAGGGAGAAGGAACAGTTGAGAGGGGAATGGACCAGAGCCGCCAAGGACACCGGTCTTGAGGAAAAGGCCTCCATCTCCAGCCACATTGGGGACGAACATAGTGCTCCTGAGTTTAGCCAGAATTGTAACATGCTAAGATTAGCAGCCCAGTAATACAATCTAAAATTTGGCAAGGCCATTCCTCCGAGAGGTTTTGATTGTTGTAGAAATTGCTTGCCTAATCTGTTTTTTTTTTTATTCCAAATAAAATCTAATATCAGACTATCAATCTTCTTGAAAAACGCTTGAGGGAGAAAAATAGGTATACACTGAAATAGGTAGGAAAACTTAGGGAGAGAGTTCATTTTAACAGAGTTAATCCTTGCGGCCAAGTTTAGTGGGAGTAATGACCAGCGCTCAAAGTCCTGTCGCATACGTGACAGGCAGGGTTCAAAATTGGCCTTAAACAGGTTATTAAAGTCATTAGTAACTTGGATTCCTAAGTATTTAAAACTGTAAAGAGATATTTTAAATGGGAAGTTATGTAGAGGGTACATTTGAGCCGTTGTACCCAAGGGGAATAGTTCGCTTTTGCCTAGATTAAGTTTGTATCCTTATATAAAGCTAAAGGAGTCCAAAGTTTCAAGTGCAGCTGGGACAGATGTGGGCAAATTAGATAAGTATAAGAGGAGGTCATCTGCATAGAGTGAGACCCTTTGCTCTGTGCCATACCTGATTATACCTGTGATACGAGGGTTTGAGCGAAGTGCAATGGCAAGTGGTTCAATACCAATAGCAAACAGCAGGGGGCTCAAAGGGCAGCCTTGTCTAGTGGACCTATGAATAGGGAAATATTCTGACTGAGTGTTGTTTGTCCTGACTGAGGCTTGGGGAGAGGAGTAAAGTAGTTTCACCCAATTAATAAAGTTATTTCCAAACCCAAATTTGCCTAAAGTGTGGAATAAGTATCCCCACTCCACGCGATCAAATGCTTTTTCGGCATCCAGTGACACCACTGCTTCTGGGGCCGTGGATGTAGGAGAGTTATAAATAATATTGAATAACCGTCTTAAATTGGAAAAAGAATGTCTATTTTTTATAAATCCAGTTTGGTCGGGAGAGATGATGGAAGGAAGCACTCGTTCAAGACGTAAAGCTAGAAGTTTGGATAGCAGCTTGAAGTCCATGTTCAACAAGCTAATCGGACGATATGAAGCGCAGAGCAAGGGGTCCTTATCTTTTTTAAGAATAAGAGATATTGAGGCTTGGGTAAGGGTCTGAGGCAGTCTATGCGAGTTAAATGAGTCATTATACATGTCCACTAAAAGGGGGGTTAGTTTACGTGTAAATATTTTAAAAAAACTCAGCCGGATATCCGTCCGGTCCTGGACACTTACCAGATTGCATTGATTTAATTGCTGTACTGAGTTCTTCAATGGTAATGTCTTTTTCCAATTCTGTGACAAGGTCAGAGTGAACCGTAGGAATATTGAGAGGGTTGAAAAAATTATCCAGGTGTGAGGAGTCAGCCGTGTTTTCAGAGGTATAAAGTAATTTATAAAATGCTTTGAACTCGTCGTTAATCTCACTGTGGTCAATCTTTGGGCCAGAGGCGGATTGGATTTGTGAGATTTGATGCGATGCTGATTTCTGTCGCAGTTGGTTCGCTAATAATCTGCCGGCCTTATCTCCGTGCTCGTAATAAGAGCTTTTAGACTTTAGAAGCATCTCTGTTGCGTTGTCCGTGACCAGAACATCGAATTGAGCCTGTGCCGTAAGTCGCTCTTTGTATGGACCCGGGGAGGGAGAAGTGGCGTAAAGTGTATCCAGCTGAGCGATACATTTTGTTAGTTCAGAGATTTTTCCCCTCTTAACTTTGTTCTCATGACCACTATATGATATTATTTGACCTCTAATGTAAACCTTCAGTGTCTCCCATAACAATGATGGGGACACATCAGGCGTCTTGTTTACAGAGAGAAAGAAATCTATTTGTTTTTCAATGAATTGAACAAACCCGTCATTTGAGAGTAGACGACTATTAAAGCGCCACGAGGCGCGGCTACCCTCAGAGCCCTTAAACTGCATGTTCATTGTGACTGGAGCATGATCAGAGATAACAATTGCATTGTGAGTAATTGATTTTACAGAGGGAAGAATTCTGTTATCTACTAAAAAGTAGTCAATACGACTGAAAGTGTGATGTACATTTGAAAAAAAGGTGTATTCTTTTTTTAAGGGGTTAGAGAAACGCCATGGGTCAGAAATAGAGAATTGTTCCATAAAGGATTGAATCACCTTAGCAGATTTCAGGGGTGTTCGAGTTTGGTTTGAAGAACGGTCCAACTTGGGGGAGATCCAACAATTTAGGTCTCCACCCAATATAAGGAACCTCGAAGCCATATCTGGAAAGCTAGCAAACAAGGATCTAAAAAAGCTATCGTCATCCCAGTTTGGGCCGTATACGTTAACCAGTAATACAGGGGTATTATACATTTCACCACTAACAATTAGATATCGACCATTTGAATCTGCTACAACCTTGGAGCAGACAAAAGGGACAGATGTGTGTAATATAATAGCCACTCCTCTAGCCTTACTCTGAAATGAAGAGTGGTAGACATGACCCATCCAAGCACCCTTTAGCTTCGGCTGATCCAATACTCTAAGATGGGTTTCTTGTAAAAAAAATCACCTGGGCACCTAAATGTTGGAGATGGTGGAGTACCTTACTTCGTTTAACAGGGTTATTGATACCTCTACAGTTCCAAGTACAAAATGTAACCCCGCCCCTGTGTTGCTGCGTTACTGAAGCTGCCATAAAAGCGGTCTGAAAAACGAGTGGAGTTGGCTAAGATAAACAGCTACCCTATGACATGGTGAATATTGGTGGACCAAAATGACACAGCATACATTCATCCATACATACAAAAAACAAAACATAACAAACATTGCGGCCAAACAAGGTAAAACAGAAAACAAAACAAGAAAGAAAAACAAATGCCCAGTGGTTAGGCCACTATACCTCCCCCCCAATGGCAGAAGTGTCTTCCCAAACCAGACACGCCAATTAACCCTTACTAGTCCCCCCTATAGCTCCCGATGTTTATAAATTCCATAGTAACATATACAACTTATTTCAAAATGCCAAAGAAAGCAAAAAGCCACAGTCCTGACTGTTGTCTACCAGGATTCATAGTAAATGAAAAATAATAATTATAATAATAATGTTAATCATAATAATAAATGAACCAATCAAACATAAAGAAAAGAAAGAAAAAGAAGAAGAGGGGAGGAGGGGAGAAAAAGATACATACACTCATACTTGAATGCATGCTTGCATGCACACCTGCATATGCGCACACATACATTATTGTGAAAGGAGAAAGTATTGGCAATAAGTCCATTGTCCACATTACAGTGTTCCTCTATTGTACAGAGGGTTTACAATGCAATGGTCACAATGGATTTTTTTTTTTTTTAATTGATTTCCAATATTCATATTTAACATGTGTTGTTTGTATGGTAGTAGTAGTGTTAATTAGTAATAGTAATAGAATAGTAATTTAGCCCTGTTCAGTGAACACGGACTGCAATTTATTCTCCCCTCCTAAAAACAGTGATTAGTACTGATTACTGCCTAGTCGCTGTCCGCGGTGCTGAAACCACCCCAGCGCGTGAGGCAATTGCTTCAGCACCACGGACAGCGGCCGTGGCTCGTTTGAAATCGGCCGGTGATGCGACCTGTCCAAGTTAATAAATAGCCTGGGATTTCGTCCACAGTATAATGTTATTATTTAGCAAAAAATATGGGGTAAGCCTAGCAGCCATTATTAAACAAAAGCAAGAGAGCAGTAGATGTGAATTGGTCACAATAGATCTGTTTTTTTTTTGTTTGTTTGTTTTTGTTCCTTCCTCCCCCTTCCCTATTGACTTTTAGAAAGTTATAATGGATCCTTAAACACCAAGACTCGCAGCGCATACACATCACCGGCCTCTCTCACTGCATTAGTTTCATAATAGATATCAATTAATTAACAGTGCAGCAATAATTACAGTAAGAGATTAAAATAAATGATTGAGCGCCAATAGGGGCAGCGCCGCCGTGAGTTTGGATGTTGGCCCACTAATTAATAGGAAGATAAAAGAAAACTAACTAACTAAATGCATGCATACAGCTGTCAAGACTACAATCAAGTTATAGATCGGCTGATGGTGTGTGCGTCCTGCTCTGTAGTGGTCGTGACTTTTTTTCTTTCGTTTTAGGACTTTCATTGTTTATAAAGTTAAAATAATTAATTACACAAACACCAGATATAGGCTACAGGTATACAGGTATACCGCTAAGGTCGACATTTGTAGCATTAGTTTCGTACATTAATTCATTCAGCTAGATAATATAGATAACAGTAATATAGTAACAGAAGAAAGAAAGTTAAAAAAAGAAAAAAATCAATGATTGAAAATCCAAATATTGTACCTTTACTCCACTACAAAAACATACATTTTATTTGCATAGACCTGATTGCTTGTTTCTCTCACAAACAAAACATGGCAACGCTGAGCAAAGTTAGACGGTCGGAGTTGGAGATGTGTTTATCTTAACACACAAACACTTGCAAGCAGGCTGGACACACATGCAGCTCAGTAACGTGTGGATATGTGTCGCTGTTGGGAGGAAACGTCGGAAAACCAGCCCAGGAGTTTGTTCTGACTCTTTGAAAACAAAGACACACACGCGCCTCTCTCCCTAGCGCTACTCCTGTGCCTGTTTTGGGGGATTGAGAAAACTCACAGCTAAAGACTAGTTTCTCCATAACAGTCACTTCATGTTCGCACAATGAGGCATGTCGCTTTACGGGTTGCATTGCGCGATTTTGAATTAGTTGCAGGCAGTTGAGCGCTCATCGCGTCCGGATGCACGTCTTTTTTTTGCATAATGTGAGCCTGTAGATTAGCGGTGTTCATCAAGCTCACACGCCAGCAAGCCTGCACTGCACAACGTTCGTACGGGAGGGACTGGGGGGGAGAGAGAGAGAGAGCGAGAGAGAGAAACGGAACACTATTGCCCCGTTCAAGTAGGCTAAAGAAACATATCCAATGTTAATGCAGGCAGCATGTAGGATCCGCATTTGCAAACTGTTGACTCGCTGGGAGGTGAAGATGATGAAAACTTTTTGTTGTGGTTCTCATCTGGCATCGCGTCCCATCGGACACATAGCGGCACTGTTAGCATGTCGGCTAATAATATAGCTCTCCCTCTCTCTGCAAGTGTGTGTGTGTGTGTGTGTGTGTGTGTGTGTGTGTGTGTGTGTGTGTGTGTGTGTGTGTCTAATTACGACGACGTGAAGTCTCTTTGCAAAAAAGGGGTATGGTGTATGCTCTGCACGCTGCAGCCATACAGCACAGCACAAAAGAATAAAAAATAACAACTATGTAACACAAATCTATCTGGTGTTAATGTGCGCTGATAGACAGCGCAGCGAGGCAGGATGCATGCACATTCTTGAACACATTCCAGAGCCGTGTCGCCTGCCTGTACGCTTTTAGGAGGAATTTTGCATCATTTTCCCTGGACGTCTGGCCGGGCGGGGGCGATATCAGACCGGGCGGGGCGCCCGGCCTATATAACGGTGGCGGAAACCCTGAGTTAAGACCTTATGTAGATTTTACATTCTCTTTCTTGCATTTGCAAAGATTCACTATAGCAAACAATATGCCAGAATAAACATACATGTGTCAATATTTCAAGTGGGGAACATCAACATTTGTTTACTATACATCTTGAAGATTGTAAAAATGCAAATGTTAGAAGAAATATATCAATAGGGTGCATGGGGGAGGAGTTGTTGTGATCCAGTTTAGGCGAATTTTAACTTTGTTTGTGTTTATTTGGGTTTTAATGCACTAAACATGATGGAACCATGGCAAATCTTCATATATAATTCATCTTGCAAAGACGAACATAAAATGGGGTGAATGGTTTCTGTCGGATGTATGGTTCAGGAGCTATGTTGATTTAAAGTTATTTGTTTTCACAGCCAAAAATCCAGGACGGACACAACACATGGTTAAAAAAAAACATATATGGGACAATAATTGGATCTGGGAACATCAAAATTCATTAACTAGACACCTTAAGGATTCTAAAAAGGTAGGTTAGAAAAATATATCTCTCGGGTGCGCGGGAGGCCTACCTTCCTACCAGACTATTACCGCATGAATCTGCCAGTACCCTGTACAGATCCGTACATAGCTCCTGGCATTTCAGCATCAGTGTCAGCGTGACTGGGTCCAACATGTTTGTTTTTTGGAGCGGTGAAAGCGCTCCCAATAGACAGGTATGTCTGTGGGTGGCTGGCTATGTGGCTGGCTGGCTGGCTATGTCCGTAGCCTGGCAATACCTTGAGTGGCCACACAAGTTAAAGGAGGGGCGCTGTTGTGCAGGCACACACACACACACACACACACACACACACACACACACACACACACACACACACACACACACACACACACACACACACACACACACACAGGGTATAGCTGCTCAGATTCACCGCTCCACTTCAAACCGAGGTTTGATTTTTTGTCTCTCTCCTACCGGTGCATGCCTGTGATGTAATAACGTTGTAATAACGTAGGCTACGCGGGGTGAGCCTACGTGAGGCATGACGTCTTCACGTTGTCGTTTCTTGCGTTTCTGTTGTTCACACGGTGACGCGAGGGGAGAGGGGAGTCAGCTTTAAAAAAAAAAAAAGAAAAGGTACATGAAAGCCCTGCCACCAGTGGTCAAACAGTCAAAGATAAGCATTGAAGCACCAGTGCCAGTGCTCCCACCATACAATGTTGGAAAATGGCCTGGGCCCCCCACAAACACAGAGGAGTGTCCAGACCACAGAACATACCCAAGAGCAAAAAAAAAAAACTTGACCAGTGAAGACATTCAACCTGTAAGTGGCTGGACAGGATCCAACATGCTCAGAGCTGGACTATGGAATGACAACATAGGCTACACCATCAATGCTCCACCCACACACACACACACACACACACACACACACACACACACACACACACAGAACTGTTGAGTTCCAAGGATTTCCGCGTGATGTCACAGTCATACACAACGTCGGCCGTCGCTGGCCGTAAAACAAACAACCACTATGTCACTGACGTAGCCTTTTACAAACAGACTTGGGACAAACAGACAAAGCCAGATGTAGGAACAGTTAGCGTCACTGAAAAATAAAAATAAACTGGGTCTAATAACGGCGTGGCATCTACGTGAATCGATTGATGAAGTCATTCTTGCCCAAATATGGAGGGGAGGCAACCTGCACACATCAGTGTTGTACAACCAGTTGCGTTGTGATTGAGGTCTTTTTTTTTCTGGTCACAATTCCACAGCGACCAGAGGGTTTAGCGTTCTTACTCAGTGTCGTGAGAGAAGGAGATAGAAAACATAGGGAGTCAGAAAGGATGAATAAATTGTCCATTACCCAACAGAACCTAAAACTCTGTCCCTAATCACAGTCCATGTATAGATTTGATGATGAACTGCCACTCCAGGAAAGAGTGTGGTCTCAATCTCTCACCGAAATTGCAACCAGCCAGGAACAAGGAGACATGGACGAACCAAAATCTTAGTCCTCAAAAGTTTACCAAGACTTTACCTCAACCAGGAGAAGTAGAGACACATCAGCTGACTTATACCGGGAAGAACACTCACATCTGTAAACATTGTGAAAAGAGTTTTAGTCAGTTAGGTCACCTGAAGAGACACTAACTTATCCACACAGGAGAAAAACCTTTCCATTGCAAACAGTGTGACAAGAGTTTCAGTGATTTAGGTAACCTGACGAGACATCAACGTATCCACACAGGAGAAAAACATCTCATCTGTAAACCGTGTCATAAGAGTTTCAGTCGGTTAAGTGACCCGAAGAGACACCTGCCAATCCACTCTGTATAAAAAAAAAAGTCCATCTGTAAACAGTGTTACAAGACTTTTAGTCGGTTAGATGAACTGAAGATTCACCAGCGTATCCCCACAGGAGAAAAACCTTTCTATTGTAAAAATGTGACAAGAGTTTTAGTCAGTTAGGTCATCTGAAGAGTCACCAGCGTATCCACACAGGAGAAAAAAACTTTTCACTGTGACAAGAGTTTTAGAGTGCTAAGTAATCTCAAGAGCAAAACCAAACTGGAGAAATACCTTTCTATTGTAAAGAGTGTGACAAGAGTTTTAGTCAATTAGGTGTCCTGAAGATTCACAAGGGTATACACACTGGAGAAAAGAAGAAGTAAAAAAAAAAAAGAAACAAAAATGTAATCTGTAAACAGTGTTAGAAGACTTTTAGTCGGTTAGATGAACTGAAGGGATACCAGTGTATCCACACAGGAGAAAAACCTTTCTATTGTAAACCGTGAAAACCACCATCTGCACACAATGGAGAAAAAAAGAAAAATAAACTTTAACTGTAACAATGTGGACTCACCAAACTATGCCGTTGGCTGTTCCATCAGGTTGTGCAGCCCAGTGTGAAGAGGGCGGTGCTTTTCACGGTTAATTCAATTAAGCGTCAACCGAAGCTTGGCCAATGGCAAGCTTAGCGGGATAAACAGTTGCGATCAAAAGTTTACATACATTTGTAAATAACGTATGTCATGGAAGTTTTGACTTTCCAATAAGTTCTAAAATTCTTATTTTTCTGAGGTTGATTAGGGTAAATATTTGTTTGTGTTTATTTTATTTTCATGAATTTATTATAGTTTTCTGAACATTTGACGAAAAATATACAGCAATGCTAATATGAAATGTGACCAAATCAGCTGTGTCAAAAAAATATACATACAGCAATGCTAATGTAGAAAGTTGTGTCAATCAAATGAGCAACTGTGCAGCAATTGTTATTAAGTATAAACTGCATGTCCCTCTGGGAAGAGACCCTGGGGCAGATGGGACATCTCCACACTGGTCTGGGAGCGCCTTAGGATCCCCCAGGATGAAGTTGCTAATGTTGCTCAGGAAAGGGAGGTTTGGAGCTCTCTACTGGAGCAGCGGCCCCTGCGACCCGACTCCGGATAAGCGGTTGGCCAAGACCTCGGCAGCCGCGTCTGTTTCCGGGAGCCTCCGACGGGTCCCGTAGCACAAATGTTTTCCCCACACACATGAATTAAAAATTATTAACATATAACAACATTATTTATTATATGTGAAATGACATTTGAATGCATTTCGGGCCACTTTGAACTGAAAGGAGACAGCTTTACTCCTAGCTAGCCATCGTAGCTGCTAGTGTTGTGGTTAGCTAACCTGTGAACATAAGCATAATGGCCGTTTTTTTAGCATTTAGATGCATTCATTTAATCAAATGAATGAATTCATGAAGGATATGACCCATTCTGTAAACAGCTGCATAAATGTTATAATTCAAACATTCAATCAAATAATTTAGCCATGAAATAACAAAATCCTCCATTCTGCAAACAACTGAATAAATGTTATAATTCAGCCATTCAAATAATTTCTCCATTAAATAAATAAAATCATCCATGTTGTAAACAACTGTATTACATTAAATGCAGGTCCAAATGAAGTAAAGTACAACAAGGATCCATGCTGCTCATTTGGGAAAATATTATCCATTGAATCAAACAATTCATCAACTATATGAACACATAATAATCCATAAGGCAAACAACTGCATTAAATCAAAGGTCCAAAATAAATATTCATAAATAGAGGTAGGCCTACATTGACAATGCTGCTATCTCATAAACTACTTACCTACAGGAGTTTGTTTCATCACATGCTATTGCACAGCAGCCCCTTTGAATTGCAGTTGCATCTTTTAGTAGTGCAACAATTGGTTTGCCTGCAGTTACACCTCTGGAAACCTTGTCCATTACTCTCTGACAGGGCAGTGGCTGCTTGCCTCAAAGACACCTCTTTGTCTGGGGGCAAATCTGCAATGCTTACAACGGACTCTACAGAAGGGTCAAATTGGTTGCGGCTATAGAGTTGTTTGAGAGGCCCACTTTTTGTGCCCAATCTGTAGCACCCATCTTTAGAGATGTCGAGCACGACAGCCAACACATTGCGGGCATCATTTTTTGCACGGCCCATGTCGGGAACTGGGACCCAGACAGACTGACCAAGCTCGGCCGCTTTGAAACACTTCACAGACATCTCCATCATCCTCTCTGCTTGCTTCTCCTGACTCCTTTTGGCTGCAGCCCGGTGCTCCAGGTAGTGTACGTGTTTTATAGGATTTTAATGTTTATTTTGCCCATATTTCACAGAAGCCTCTGTGCCATCAGGTTATAGTTCCATTAACTGTACTTGTCGAGGTCGTGAGTTCTCTTACCTTGATGACTTTGGCTTCTTCAGGCGTTTCTCAGTGTTGTACCCGAACGCGTTCAATGAACAATCGTCCATGAACACGTTCATATTTTGGGCGAACGTGAACTGAGCGCTCTTTGTTTCCGCTTGATGAACGTTATTGACGAACGCGTTCATTCTGACGTCCGTGAACGGCGCTCGTCGGCCCGTTCGGCCCGATCGTGCGGCGGTCCGCGGTCGCCTGTCCTCTCGTCTTTCTTTGCATTCACATGCTCCAAGCTGCAGGCTCGCAGACCTCGCGGATGGGACGTTGATATGTGAGCGCCTGAGCGGTGCTATGAAGCGCCGAGTCTCCTCCTCGTTACGTTGTCTCCCACCAAAGTAAACCTGACTACACTTTGTCGTGTGACGTGAGTTGCATGCCAAAATAGCTGATCTGCAAGCTCACAATGCATCGCATCCACATGACGAGACCACGTGAGCTTGTAGATCAGCTATTTTAACCAATGCGGACGGTTAGAAACGTCTGCCTTCACAATAAGGGTGAGGAAGACTGGGCACCTCAATGTTAATGCTATACTGTGTAAGTTGCTCAACTAGTGGTCAGTAGCTGTATAACAAACCGCGGTCGCGTCCGCGTCTTTCGGCCGGTTTCCGCCGCGGACCGGGCCTCACACCACCGCGTCCGCCTGCACCTCGCCGAGATCTATCTTTAGAGGGGTCCCTGGTTCCTGTGCGTTCAGGCATTCCGGAGAAACGGACTCCTTCACCCGAGTATATGCTGTTGTTATGTTGAGGCAAGCTACTTCCTGAGAAGTCAGCAAGATGCGCTGTGATTGGCCGGCAGTGTATGATGACGTAATTTTGCCGCGAAATCCGGTCCCCGGCCAGAATCATAGAAAACATATTTACAGAAGGCTTTAGGGGCTGAAATTCACGGAGTGAGTGTTCTAAAATTTAGCAATGTAATAGTTAGATGACATTTAAGATTTGTTTAATTAAAAAAGTTGCATAGTATAACTTTAAGTTAGATTAAATAATTGCTGTGTGTGGTTCTATATGGGCTGTGTCAATAATGTTTACAAATACTAGCTTGCAGCAACGTCTAAAAAATACATTTGAATAGCCAAAAGTATAAAAATATTATGGATAAAAAAAGAACGAAAAATAACTAAGTTACCCGTATTTTCCGGATTATAAGGCGCACTTAAAAGCCTTTAATTTTCTCGAAAAACTACAGTGCGCCTTATAGTCCAGTGCTCCTTATATATGTGTCCCAGCACCCCCAGCAGCTAGTCATCTCGGGGACTGTCATTATTCCCTGTAGCCAAAATGATTTTTTTTTTTTTTTTTGGCTCTTTTTTTTTTATGCCACAACAGCATCTCATAATATCTAGGCTACATTTCACTTAAACGCCAGAGCTTAACTCTGCATGTAAATAAGACTTTTTTTAATTAATGTGAGAGATCGGTACATAATTCTGTTAGTCCTCCCAGTTTATATTAGCTAAAATGCTAACTAGCCAGCCTTTGTTAGCCGTTTGTAGCCAAATGCGGTAATATCGGGACTCCATTACTTAGCGACGCAACCCACAGTATTTATCCCATTAATTTAATGCCACGTGTGTTCCAAATGAACAATTATTAACCACGTAATGTATGATTTTGTGTATTATTATTTATTATTCTTCCGCCGTTCTTCCGCTGTTTCTTCTTCTACGCTGGTGAAATGATCCGTTCCTGCCTGGAGGCGTCTGTGACGTATGCGTTTGTCTTCTGTGAAGCTCCGGTGCGGAAGCTTCCTTTGTCACTGAGTTAGCTTAGCATTGAATAGATCAGTGTCGTCCTAAACTATCTAATTCTAACGTTCAGGGTGTTTGTTTTTTTGGACAATAAATTGACAGCCAAGAAAACATGGATGGAATGCAATCGTTCACTCGCCGTCGGAAAGTTGACTTTAGAGTAGACTATTCTGGTTGACTGGCTATGAGTGGCTAACGGCTAACGCTAGCTAGCGTTAGCTAGCGCTAGCTGCAGCGCTAGCTGCAGGCTATAAACAAATAAAACGTGACCCAACTCTATTGTTGCTCTCTTCTACAAGCTCACAACGCGAGGCGGTTAAGCCTGTAGATTGTGTTTTATTATCAGGTCAAATAATCCTTCTGATTGAAGTTACACAAACACTGATTATGCTACATTTAGCACAGTTAGCCCTGTTGCACACGTAATACATTCACTTCAACCTCGTGTTGAGCAGTTAATCCTATTTGCTACGTACGTCTACAAAAACCTTCATATTTCAAAGATAACGTGCTTACTGAAGTCTCACAGATGTCACAGTATGGTACGCTCAAGCAGAATTACCCGTATCTTTCGTATTGTTTAATAAACTGCATTTTAATCCGATCAGATGCCATTTTCTGTTGTTTTTCAGCCATGCGACCCCATCGGTTGCGAGGTGTACTGCACTTAGATACATTAATACCTTTGTAAGGAAACGACGACCGATCGGATTAAAATGCTCCTCATTAAATAATACGATCATTACGGGACATTCTGCTGGAGCGTACCCTATGGTGACATCTGTGAGCCTTCACTAAGCAATTTATCTTTGTAATCTGACCGTTTGTGTAGACGTATGTAGCAAATTGGTTAAACTGCTTCACGGTTGGCGCACTGTAGCGTCTTTACATTTAGCCCAATAATGCTTGAGATGCTGTTGTGGCATTATCTTTTTAGAGAGCAATAACTAAAGTTTAAAACATACATAAACCACTTTAGCCCTATGTTATACCAAGGCTATTTGAAAATAGACGATCTACAAGCTCACAACGCATTGCGGTGCGACGCGTTGTGAGCTTGTAGATCTGCTATTTTCAAACATTTTGTACTTTTACTTTTGGTACTTTAAGTATATTTGGATACCAATACTTTTGTACTTTTACTCAAGTACATTTTTTATTCTGGACTTTTACTTGTAACAGAGTGATTCTACATTGCAGAATTGATACTTTACTTTATTATAAAATGTTGGTACTTTTTCCACCACTGTGTAAACGTTTGTGTTCTCATGCCAATAAAGCTTCTTTGAATTGAAGATTGAATTGAAGATTGCTCCCCATGTGGCGGAGTCAGGTCATTGCAGGTTAGAAATTTATTTAAAACTTGAATATCTCAAAAGTCCTATTTCAGCATGGCATCATTCTATAAGCCATATCTTCAAAACTGTTGGGTCAATCTCCACAACCAATATATCATTTTGTAGCTATGATCCCCAGCTTTCAAATGAAATGAAAAAATGAAAATGAAAAAAATTGCAATGACTGGCTCCTGGGGAGATTGGGACACATATGGATCATTCATTACATTGACATTCCCTTTAGCAAAGCTCCATCTGTTGGATGCATAACGCAACGGTAGCGTCTATTATGTGCGCCTTATAGTCCGGTGCGCCTTATATATGAAAACAGTTTGAAAATAGACCATTCATTGACAGTGCGCCTTATTGTCCGGTGCGCCTTATATTCCGGAAAATACGGTAGTTCATTTTGAGGAACCATGAACTTTAGTTCAAAATGTAGAATTATGAACTATGAAATGAACTAGTTCGTTTTAGAAGTGTTGAACTTGAACTTGAACTAGTTCATTTTAAAAGTGAACTTTCCCAACACTGGTGTTTCTCCATTCAACTTTATGAAGACGTTGCAATTTATGGTCCAGGTAGCTTGTATTCATTTCATTTTTCTTTTATTTTTTTATTATTATAAAATTATTATTATCCTCATGATCAAGGCACCAGTCCCTGCTATTGCTCGCCCAGCTGCAGTCCATGAAGCCTAAATAATGCTTCCTGTGATGGTGTCACGCGCAGAGAATAGAAGACCTCCAAGCTCACAACGGTCGCATCCGCAATGCAATGTGAAATTGTATATCAGCTGCTCGACTCGCAATACCGTTGTGCAATGAAATATATGTCTCGCTAAGGCACACCTCACTAGCCAACACACAAGAGGAGGTTGAATGAACTGAAACCAGCGCTCCCCAAAACAACAGCTTTGCAGATCTGTTGGGAATTGATTACAGTACATGAAACAGTCACCTGTGCATTCAGTCTCAATGTTTGTAAACAAATAATTGGTCTATGAGGAACTCAATACACCACCATCTGGGGGAGTCAGGTTAGGTAAGATAGCCTTCTAGGCCGAAATTCTCCTTTAACATTTCAAGGATGAAAAGCAGATACTATTATAAAAGGAAATAAATACATGTGTAAACAGAGCTGTGTTACATAGCAGTTTAAGAGAACTAGTGGACCCTCAAATAATTGGTGAAACATTACTTTTTTTATTTATTTTTTATATAACATTGTATTTCAAAAGAAAATGTCACTTTAGTTTTTTATTTCATTTGTATTTTAATTTTTTGCAATTGAAAGGAGGGAGGTAAATAAATGAATACAACAGATAATGTCACAATCTGTGCCTTTGTTCTGCCATCCTGTTGTGTTTAACAGTTAGTTATAGTGTTCCTTTATTATTGAAGCAATGTAACATTTTAGATTTTTAGTTTTAGTGAGGCTTTTTAGTTTGCTGCACCTTTTATTTTGTAGTATCTACTGTCTCCTGGTTTCCTCTGTTGCTGATCTGTACCTGTCTTGTCTAACCAGTCGTGTGATTTGCCAGTGTTTTCCACCTGTGTCCTCTTAGTCCACCAGCCTATCCCAGAGTTAATTGCTGTTGAGTTCACCTGTGTCTAGTTAGTCCTTGTCTATTTATATGCCCTTGTGTATTTAGTTCTGTTTGGTCGTTGTATGTCACTGTGGTCGGTCCTATGCATGCTCCCATGTTTGCTAGAAGGGTGTGAGCAGGACACAGGAAGAATGACCCATGTGTTCTTAAAAGTCACATAATTTTTCACCACAGCTGTTTTGTTATATTACCAGTTTTGCACAGGTCCGTCTAAGCTGTGTGATGTAAACATTTTGGTTAAGAGCATTAAAAACAACCCATGTCCCTCTGCACTGTGGCAATTAGTGCACCTGGGGCTCTTCCATGCTTAGCCTGTCAAAGAGGTGCAAAATAACCACAGACATTTACTACAAGTGCATGCTTACAATGCACACTGCACAGTACAAAATTGGGGTACTTTAATTCTACTTTCCACTAATACAAAACATACATTAACCACCAATACCTCACAGTGCTGGCATGAATACAACTCTGAAAACAGGCAAGATAACTATATGGTTGCATTGGCAAATATTTGCACAACTACCTAACAATTAAATTGGGACAAAGTACAGGCCATTGTGCTACTGTTTTTCATGTCATTTATTTTTCCTCACTCAACAAACACACAGTAGGCTATAAGTGTATACAGTGTACCTGCACATTTATAAAGTGACAATTTAAGGACTTTCAAAACTGCTTTAATACCAATCTGAACCTAACTGTCAAATATTAAGTAAACAAGAGGCAGACATTGTGTAAATAGCTGTGCGAGGCGTTGTGAGCATGTAGATCGGCTATTTTCACTATATGTGGAACCGAGTCACATTAATTGTAATACCTACAATTCCAAGTGCTTGTCAGGGAGGGGGTCCCCAGTTCAAATATGTTTATTTTGGGGGTCACAGCCTAAAAAGGTTTGAGAACCCCTGGTATACACAAAATACATTGGCAACATACCCTGTCAACACGAACACTGTCACACAGTATGTCCTCACCTCAGATCTTATTGCCCAATTTTTTTCGGACTCACAATCGACCACATCATTCCAACATTTTGTGCATATGCAACCCTGTTTCTTCCTGGAAGTGGTCTTCAACCCAATCCTGGTTTAGTTGTCAACAGGATTCCTAACAAGAGAAAGAGAGAATCGGTTCTGATTATCACCGCTCCTCCTTGGGCTTAAGCTTCTTGTGATCGCGCAGCCGCTCCTCCTAGCGCTCCATGTGCTCTAACTTCTTCCTGGCCGTATTGGCCTCGCATATGGCCTTGCTGTGGTCCGGCTCATTTAGGTGCTTTTGGTAAAATATCAGGGCAATTCGTGTCGGGTTGCTGCGGTCAGGCTGGTGGATGGGCGAGGTGGTGTGCAGCTTGCGACGCGCACACTCGGTCCTTATGGAGCGGTGCGACGGCGCCACCGCCACCCCGCTGATGTCTTTGTCCATTCATTTGCTGTTTGACCGCACCTAACTAGGATATTTCCTGCTTCACAACATGATAATCATCCTGTGGGTTTGGCGCAGCTTCGCTCCAAATTCGAAACAGGCGGCCACCTAGTAGGAAACCCGACTCCTTGCTGTTTCGACCTAAGTTCTTTGCCACCTGCAAAGCAATGTTGCTACTAGATCCATGGTTGGTTTCCTATTGCCCATTTTCTTTCTGATTCACATTTGACCGCATCATTCCAACATATCCTGCGCATGCCACCCTGTTTCTTCCTGGAAGTCAAATAAAAGAGGCAATAAAAAAAACACCTTGATAAAAAAAAGTAGGTGTTCAAAAGTGATAATAGATGACACTGACCTGGATCAATTTGAGAATCGTCAAGGCAAACGAAGTCTGCCACAGCAGCACATCTCCCATAGAAATGTTATCCTGAAACAGAAAATGGCATTATCGATTGTGGCTTGCATACAGGCCCGGTTCTGACTTGTGTGACAGGCACGCACGCACGCACGCACGCACGCGCATGCACACGCACACGCAGAGAGAGAGAGAGACCTTTTTGATTGAAGCTTTTTCTCAAACTGTACAATAGGTACATTATAATAGCATATTCCAAATGGTCTATTTTTTCCTTACCTCCATTCTGCAGAAGCAGTGTATTTCTGCCCTGTGAAGAGGTCCTCGTGATCCCTCCTTAATTCAATAAAACGCCTGTTAAGGGCCTTGTTCCCTAGAAGATAAATAAATACACATTTAGTCATCCCTACAGCCATTTCTCTCTCTCATATACATACCAGTGGTGTGAAGTAGCTAAGTACATTTACTTAAGTCCAATTTTGAGGTACCTGTACTTTACTTGAGTATGACAATTTCCAATACTTTTACTTCTACTCCACTACAACTCGGATCCAAATGTTGTACTTTTACTCCACCACAATTATTTGAAAACTTTAGTTAATAGTTACTTTGCAGATATAAAAAATAATATACTGTATACTTTTCACAACACTGCTACTGTATACGCATGTGCGTGTGACACACACACACACACACACACACACACACACACACACACACACACACACACACACACACGCACACACGCACACACACACACTCACTAAGGGAGCTTAACCATTACTTACATTTGAAATTACATTCCAGGCCTGGGGATTCTTCATTGGGGTCCACTTCATTGGGGTCCACTGTGAAATGCAAATGCAAAAATATCTGTTTGCTGTGTTCGGGGATATCTGCCCATCTGGCCGCTGCTATGGAATTCTCCCATCGTAGTTCCCCCGACGACACGCCGTAGCGTTTTGTTTAGTAGGCTAGCTCTTTCATTTACCACATATATGAAGTTTAAACAAATTACAAACTATAGTAGACTTATTAAAAGTACATTGCGTGACAAAACAACACTTTAAAAAGGTTATAAAACGTACAGTTTTCGTCCATTGTGACGGTCGGTACTTTTCACTCTTTTTAATGCGATGGAGGCGCGTTGCATTGTGGGACACAGCTATCCAACGAAGTGCCTGAAGTGACCATCGGATGGACGCTTCAAAACGAGGAGAAAGTAGTGCACATTACAAGGGTAGGTTAACGCGCCCTACTGAATGGGACAGCACTTGGCGCGGCCCAGTGACGTCCTAGCCCTTCAAATGCGCACTTCAAAGTGTGAATCGGCTCTTGTCTATTTATATGCCCTTGTGTGTTCAGTTCTGTTTGGTCGTTGTATGTCACTGTGGTCGGTCCTATGCATGCTCCCATGTTTGCTAGAAGGGTGTGAGCAGGACACGGGAAAAAGGCCCATGTGTTCTTGAAAGTCACATAATTTTTCACCACTTTTTTTTTTTTTTTTTACATTTACAGTTTTGCACAGGTCCGCTCTAAGCTGTGTGATGTAAAAATATTGGTTAAGAGCATTAAAAACAACCCATGTCCCTCTGCACTGTGGCAATTCCTGCACCTGGGCACTTCCATGCTTAGCATGTCAAAGAGGTGCAAAATAACCACAGACATTGCATGCTTACAATGCACACTGCACAGTACAAAATTGGGGTACTTTAATTCTACTTTCCACTTGTGTGTTTTTTTCATCATTAATACAAAACATACATTAACCACCAATACCTTTGACTATTGGGAAGAAAGAAAGAAAGGGGGGAAAAAAGCCCATTTACACACATATGAGCTTGTAGCTATTGGCTATTGGAAAAGGATGTTCTGTAATGTGAGGTTATGAACTTGTAGATCTGAAATTGTCTTAACAGTTAGAAGCCTTTCTGTTATTTCTATTAGTTAGCGTAAACCAGAGGTGTCCAAACCTTTTTCAAAGGGGGCCACATTAGAAAACATTAAAACACCCAAGGGCCGACTACATCTCCTGACATAATGTACCATAATAAAGTCACATACATGTGCATTGCATTTAAACAGTTTTATTTAACTATCATAATCAATATTGAATATCAAGGTGTCTGCTCTGAACAAAACACACAACTCCAGATGTGCAAGGTAGAAAATACAATAAAATAGACTTTATTTGACCCCCTCAGAATGACACATAATCTTGACAAAATATACTCTTGGAAAATATTCTTAGTTCACAGCGCTGGTGTGAATACAACTCTGAAAACAGGCAAGATAACTATATGGTTGCATTGGCAAATGTTTTCACAACTACCTAACAATTAAATTGGGACAAAGTACAGGCCATTTTGCTACTGTCTTTAGGCCCATTCCCACTGGGCCAGATAACAGATAAAAAAATCTTTTCTCCAGATATTTTTCCATTCAAAGTGGATGGTAGATAGAGATAAAAAGAATATCTACCACAGATATTTGCCACAGATACTTTTATGAACACCCTGAACAGTTTTTAATTTGCTTGATTCAATATTTAGATATTTGATGTAAATGTTACCAGGCACTCCAGGCCTAGGGCCTCTCCCCACACACACCCATTGTAACTTCAAACTTCATTTTAACCATGATAGATTCATTAAAAACACCCATTATGGTGACTCATATTACCCTCCTAATACGTGAGCAGGGAAAAAGGCCCATGTGTTCTTGAAAGTCACATAATTTTTCACCACTTTTTTTTTTTTTTACATTTACAGTTTTGCACAGGTCCGCTCTAAGCTGTGTGATGTAAAAATATTGGTTAAGAGCATTAAAAACAACCCATGTCCCTCTGCACTGTGGCAATTCGTGCACCTGGGCACTTCCATGCTTAGCCTGTCAAAGAGGTGCAAAATAACCACAGACATTGCATGCTTACAATGCACACTGCACAGTACAAAATTGGGGTACTTTAATTCTACTTTCCACTTGTGTGTTTTTTACATCATTAATACAAAACATACATTAACCACCAATACCTTTGACTATTGGGAAGAAAGAAAGAAAGGGGGGAAAAAAGCCCATTTACACACATATGAGCTTGTAGCTATTGGCTATTGGAAAAGGATGTTCTGTAATGTGAGGTTATGAACTTGTAGATCTGAAATTGTCTTAACAGTTAGAAGCCTTTCTGTTATTTCTATTAGTTAGCGTAAACCAGAGGTGTCCAAACCTTTTTCATAGGGGGCCACATTAGAAAACATTAAAACACCCAAGGGCCGACTACATCTCCTGACATAATGTACCATAATAAAGTCACATACATGTGCATTGCATTTAAACAGTTTTATTTAACTATCATAATCAATATTGAATATCAAGGTGTCTGCTCTGAACAAAACACACAACTCCAGATGTGCAAGGTAGAAAATACAATAAAATAGACTTTATTTGACCCCCTCAGAATGACACATAATCTTGACAAAATATACTCTTGGAAAATATTCTTAGTTCACAGCGCTGGTGTGAATACAACTCTGAAAACAGGCGAGATAACTATATGGTTGCATTGGCAAATGTTTTCACAACTACCTAACAATTAAATTGGGACAAAGTACAGGCCATTTTGCTACTGTCTTTAGGCCCATTCCCACTGGGCCAGATAACAGATAAAAAAATCTTTTCTCCAGATATTTTTCCATTCAAAGTGGATGGTAGATACAGATAAAAAGAATATCTACCACAGATATTTGCCACAGATACTTTTATGAACACCCTGAACAGTTTTTAATTTGCTTGATTCAATATTTAGATATTTGATGTAAATGTTACCAGGCACTCCAGGCCTAGGGCCTCTCCCCACACACACCCATTGTAACTTCAAACTTCATTTTAACCATGATAGATTCATTAAAAACACCCATTATGGTGACTCATATTACCCTCCTAATACGTGAGCAGTCCGTGTTTTTTTTCAATAACGTTTTTCATTTATTTTTAATAATTATTTTTGGTATTTCATTTTTTCCATTTCCCCAAATAATTATTACAAATAAATGAAAACAGTTATGGATAAAACACGGCCTGCTCACGTATTAGGAGGCTAGTATGAGTCACCAGAAAATATATTGGGTGTTTTTAATGAATCTATCAAGGTTAAAATGAAGTTACAATGGGTGTGTATGTGGAGAGAAGCCCTTCCACTGTTTCCCTGTTGAAAGTGGAATATCCCTTTAAGTATTAATAGACAAAAAACATTATTTGTCTTACCGGTACACCTCCTCATAAATTGTCAGGTTGTTTTTGATGGGCATTGTCGAATGTGCGACAATCTTTTTGCTATATATCCTTGCATCATTTTGCGGCCATAGCTTGGTCCAGTCTATTATTTGAAGAGTGGGGAGGGGGGGGGGGGGGGCATATATATATATATACACATGTGGAAGTTAATACTGGGATGAGGACTGACAGTGTCAATTTGGGTATGTGAGAATGCACACACACACACACACACACACACACACACACACACACACACACACACACACACACACACACACACACACACTTACACTTTATTTAAGTCCGCAAAAAAGGAGAGCATAAGGACACAAATATTAAAAAGGTACAGTTAAGGTTACATTCCATTCACAAAACCATGGCATGTCTTCATGACACAACAAGCATGTCGCTCTGTAATCTATGGGTATAATTATATAGCAGAGTCATCACAATACTTTGCCAGCCTTTTTGCCTGTCCGCTTCATGAAAATGTCCTCTAGGCTAGGGTCAAAGGTTGCAGGCTATCTAATACAGACACCTCTGGTGTATTAGCTGTCAAAGATGTGAGTTGCTATGTGTCCCACTATTCTATTGTAACCAGGGCATTCCCAACACACTCAGTGCAGAGGAGAGGTAGTATATATGTCACAGTTAGATTGAGAACAGGAGCGCTCGTTTTTGTGCACAAGGTGGAGCAGGTGCCGCCTCCTTCGGGGAACTAGGAATAATTTGACTGAGGTTAGGATTAGGGTTAGGTTTAGGCATAGTTTTACTGAGTTTAGAGATAGGGTTAGGTTTGGGGTTAGGGGTAGGTAGGGGTAGGGTAAGGGTTAGGGTAAGGGTTAGGGAAGGGTTTTGATTTCAATCGGGATTGTCACATAAAGAACACTGTTTGTGGTTTCTTCCATGTATACAGTCCCGAGAGAATGGATGCACGCGCCATTCTTTGAAACTAAGAAAGAGTCCAATGTCCTATCTATAATTAGTCCTTTTTAGTTTTTCCAACTGTTTACTAACCTTTCTAGGGTTATGTTTTTATAAAACAATGGATGTCATAGTTACTATCCACGACACTGCAAGCGGCGCGAAGGCCAGCGGACCTTGGTCCTGCTCTTCGCGCCCGAGCGCCGCAGGCGCGAGTGCCCGCGAAGAGCGGGCCAGGGCCGCGCGGCCGGCGGAGCGCCGCGCGAGTTACGAAGCCGTGGTACAACAGGTTTAGGTTAAGGTTTAGGTTTGGGGTTAGGGTTAGGTTTAGGGTAAGGGTAAGGTTTGGGGTTGGGGTAAGGTTTAGGGTAAGGTTTAGGCATAGTAGCATTCACCAGGTTAGCATTCACCAGCGTGGGACTAATGCTGACTGCATGCTCTACCACTGGGACATGAGCTTCTTCCACATCCAGGTGAACAAAAGCAAGCGCTCCTACCCCAATCTGAGTTACCCAAACTAAGTGTAACATACTGTATATATATCTACTGCATAGTACTGTGTTCTATCCGTCTGTCATTCAGTGTTATATGAGATACTTCAATGCTTTTCTAGGATCTCCTTTTAGTAATCCTTGTACCAGTGAACTGTAGTACTGTTACGACCCAGTGGCTCAAAAGGCCGAACATTATGCACTCAGATACCAGTTTGTAAAATATAGATTGAATTTATTACATTGGCACCTGAGGTGCATAGGATTATAGGATTACAAATACAAAAATATTCTTTTCTTTAACAATAAAACACAGTAGCAACAATAGGTTTCTAGAATTCTATAACTACTACGGGTTCATTAAGTCAAGGCGAATATTATAATATATAGTATAGTGTCTAGGAGTCGGGGAAAACGGCCAGGCCGTTCCCCTGGGCGTTAGCAGTAGCCCAAACAAGGATAACAAAAGAACAGAACAGACTACTTACAAAACCAAAGCAAAGTACAGTACAGGGGAAAACGAAACAGGGTCTAACAGAACTAAAGAAAACGGTGGCTTTCCTAAGGCCACTAACACAAGATAAATAACCAAAACAAAAGCGTCAGAGTTCAGTGGGGACACGCTTGCAATAAGGCACAGGTTCGACAAAGACTGTCTGCTCGGTTCCTTTGTAGGCGACAGAGGCGGGCGCTCCACTGCTGCCAGCAATCACCGAATCAAGCCACCAGTCAGTCAGCTGGTCGCCAGTCAGCTGTTCAACACGTCACTCTCATACAGTCTCTCACAGGCTCTCACAGGCCGGGCTACTGCAGATCACCAACGGCCACTGCATCAACAAATAAATGCAGGGTGAGACACCAATAATACACACAATAATAATCACGGCCAACGGTCGTGACACCCCCCACCCAGAAGGGAACTTATATCCCCCAATATAAGTTCGCTCCAGGCAACACCATCACTAGAGAAAAAAAAAACAATATTATTAACAGTGGACTCTGGACAAGGCATCCGCCATCACATTATCAAGTCCTTTCTTATGTCTTATTTCAATGTTGAAGTCCTGTATTAACAACGACCACCGCATCAATCTCTGGTTCGAGTTCTGCATCCGCTGCAGGAAGACAAGTGGATTATGGTCAGTATATATGAGAACAGGCTGCGCACTTGACCCGACATACACTTCAAAGAATTGTAATGCCAAAATCATGCCTAAAGCCTCTTTCTCCACAACACTATAATTGCACTGTGCCCCCTTAAACTTCTTAGAGTAGTAGCAGACCGGATGGTCTATGCCTTGAGCATCTTCTTGTAACAGCACGGCACCTGCTCCGTCTCCAGATGCGTCGACCTCCAGCTTGAACGGACTTCGGAAATCAGGCGCGGCCAGGACAGGCGCACTGCACAGCAGCTCCTTACAGGACTCAAACGACTGTTGGCAAGCAGGGGACCAAATGTACGGTTTTTTAACACTAGTCAAACTAGTTAAAGGTGCTGTGACGTCTGCAAAATTTCTACAGAACGCCCGGTAGTATCCAGCCATCCCCAAGAACCGGCGAAGCTGTCGCCTGCTCTTCGGGACTGGATACTCCACCACCGCTTTAATTTTAGCATCCAATGCCCGCACTTTACCTTGTCCCACCTGCTTACCAAGGTACATCACTGTACCACAGCCAAACTCACATTTTGCCAGATTTAATGTCAGGTTTGCACCCAGCAACCTGTTAAAAACCAATTGCAATGTTAGAATATGCTCATCCCATGTTTCAGAAAACACCACCACATCGTCCAAATAGACTTCACAGTTCGCAACCCCACAGAGCACGGTGTGCATTAACCGCTGAAAAGTCGCCGGCGCGTTACGCAGACCAAACGGCATTACTGTATATTGATACAAACCGTCAGGTGTAACAAAAGCGGACACCTCCGACGCTCGTTTAGACAACGGGACCTGCCAATATCCCTTTAATAAGTCCAATTTGGTGCAAAATTTGGCTGACCCGACGCGGTCAACGCAATCCTCCATACGAGGTAATGGGTACGAATCTGGTAGAGTGACATTATTAACTTTCCTGTAGTCCGTACAAAACCGCATACTGCCATCTGGTTTAGGCACGAGAATACAAGGAGAGCTCCACGCGCTGGAGCTGGGCACTGCTAACCCATTCTCCAATAAGTAATCAATTTCTTTCTTTATCAACGCCCGCTTAGTCGGATTAACGCGGTACGCGTGCTGCTTAATCGGAGCATGATTAGCCACATCCACGTCGTGCACAATACCGGTGGTGCAACTCTGCGTGTCCGAAAACAAGCCAGGGTTATTCTCAATCAAAGCAGTAACCTCAGCTCGTGCACCCTCGTCCAAATGACCTAAAAAAGAAGACAAATTTGTCAGTACGTCCGAATTTTGTAGGCGCACACCAGCAGGGTTTTTCACGTACAAGCCGTCGCTCTCAGGGGAATAGAGCGAGGGGCAAGCAGGTGCCACAGTAGCCACCACTACTGGCACTGTGGGCAGTCGATTAACATAGGGTTTGAGCATATTAACATGGCACACTCTGCTTTTCTTTCTACGCTCTGGCGTAGAAATTACATAGTCAGTATCACTGACTTTTTTTTCCACCACATACGGTCCGCTGAACTTAGACTGGAAGGCCGAACTAGGAACCGGTAGGAGAACCAATACTTTTTCTCCAAGCGCAAATTCCCTCTGAACTGCCTTCCTGTCAAAGTGCACCTTCATTTTTTCCTGACTCTCACCCAACGCAGTACGGGCAAGTTCCCTAGCCTTGTGCAGGCGTGTGTGGACTTTCGCAACATAATCCAATATTTTTATCGCAGGGCTGGCTGGTTTGTCAAGCACCCCATCCCTGAACACACACAGCGGCCCCCGCACATTGTGGCCGAACACCAATTCTGCAGGACTAAAACCCAGTGATTCCTGCACCGACTCTCTCAAAGCTAACAGCATAAAAGGCAAGCCCTCGTCCCACTGTCTCCCCGTCTCAAAGCAATACTTTTTCAATGTACTTTTCACCGAGGAGTGCCAGCGTTCCAAAACGCCCTGGCTCTCAGGATGAAAAGCAGAAGATCGATTGTGTTTGATGCCAAGGGAAGTCATAACTTGAGCAAATACCTTCGAGGTGAAATTAGAGCCGTTATCACTTTGGAGAATACGGGCAATCCCGTTGCGCTACACATAATTGTGAACAAAAATCGATGGCCAGATTTCGTTTTAGGCAATGGGCCCACGCAGTCAATGACAATCCGCTCGAACGGCTCACCCATAGCAGGAATGGGCCTTAACGGAGCCGGCGGAATCACTTGATTCGGTTTCCCTGTCATCTGACACACATGACAGGAACGACAAAAATGAGACACCGCGGTTTTCAATCCTGGCCAGTAAAAATACTGCAGGATACGTTGGTACGTTTTACGAACACCCAAATGACCAGATAAATGGTCATGAGCTAGGCTCAGGAATTTGGAACGAAACGTTTGAGGGACAACAATTTGCTGTACCGTTTGCCAATCGTCATCTGCGTCGCTAGCAGCAGGCGGGCGCCACCTGCGCACCAAGACACCGCCGTCTGTGCTATAGGCACAGTCCGTCCCACCCAAACGAACTGCCTCCCAGCAACCAGCTAAAGATGGGTCTTTCTGCTGCGCGACCGCAAACGACTCCTTCTTGACATCAAACACAAAGTCTGGTTTACCCGGCAACAAATTCTCCGCCCTTTGCTTTCGTGTAACGGTCGGAGCACCACACAACTCCTCGTTACAGAAAAAGGTGTCACCCAACATAACTTCGCTCCCATCCAGCTTTGCCTGCACACGGAAATCCTCGCTATTTTTCGCCGCCTGTGCACGGGTAACAGCGCAGGCAGGGAAAACAGCTCGCACCTCCGCAGGCACATCATGTACAATTACAGGGTTTTCCGTCACCTCAAGAGTGGGGAAAACTTTGTCACCAGCCAAATCGTTGCCCAAAATAAGAGCGATACCACCCAATGGCAAATTACGTCGCACACCAACCTGCACAAGGCCCGTAACTAGCGGTGAGCGTAGGAAAACGCTGTGAAGAGGTGCCCGTGTCGAGCTCATCTCCACCCCCAGGACTACAGCATCAGAGCCACACGAACTTTTAGCTGAGAGAGGTAAAACACTCTGTAACATTAACGTCTGGGCTGCCCCCGTATCACGCAAAATGGTGATGGGAACTTGTTCTTTGTCATCAGCGCACAGAGAAACTGTGCCTTTGAATAGGAACGGCCCAAAACACTCCTCGGTCTCTGTTCGCCCGGCGACAGCCGTCTCCGGATGACACAGAGGCACGGGACGTACAAAATTTACGCTTTTCGGCTTCCTATGGCTCTGATCTTGCCCGTCCTTTGCAGCCAATGCAGGGCACTGCGCAAGGACATGATTACTTTCGTGACAGTAGAAACACTTGCGATCCCCCACCGTACCACTTCTCCCACCGCTGTTAACCTCCCCTTGGCCTCTAGGCCTTGTCTGATTACCCCCAGGTCTACCCCCTCTACCCCGGTGGTCACCAGACTCACGCCGTGTGCCCCCAAACGTATTGCGATGGATTAACTCAAACTCATCTGCAGCAATAGCCGCCCGACTGATTTTATCAATCTTTTGCTCATTTAGGTAAACAGCAATACGCTCTGGGACACACCGCTTAAACTCTTCCAATAGCATCATATCTTGAAGCTGGTCAAAGTCTGTTACCTTGTTAGCAGCACACCATTTTTTAAAGAGAACAGTCTTGTCCTGCGCAAATGAGACATATGACTGGTGAGAAGCTCGCTGTGCCGTTCTAAATTTTTGCCTGTACGCCTCAGGAACCAATTCATAGGCGCGCAAAATGGTAGCTTTCACAATGTCATAGTCCATACTCTCGTTTATTGAAAGGCTTGCACACACTTCCTGGGCTTTTCCGCTCAGTTTACACTGGAGGAGCAAACTCCACATGTGTCGCGGCCACTTAACAGTGGCTGCGATTCTCTCAAATGCGTTAAAGTACGAATCCACCTCACCCTCTCTAAAGGGTGGAACAAGAGAGATATTTCTACTCACATCAAAGGCTGGCTCCACTGGCACTTCTGCGTGTAGTTGAGGGGGAGAGCGAGGTAGACCATAGTCTACCTGAGCTCTTAAACGCCGGAGTTCTCTTTCCATTGATTCCATGCGCTCCACTAGCTGTTTATTTTCCTGCATGGCCAAAACTTGCTCCGGCGTCACTCGCTCCGCCCCGGGGCGTTGGGATGGTGAGAACCCACTTATCCCACCCTCGCCTAGTAGTGACACTTTTTGTTTAACTACTGGAGTATGACTCTCGACCAGGCTATCAACCTCGCCGAGCAGTCTCCCTCCCGCAGCTCCTGCCAAAGATTTTAGAGCGGGGTCACCCTCAGCCAGGCTATGAACCTTACTGAGCGGGCCCCCTTCTCCCCCTCCTTCCAAATTAGATTTGATCAGCAGTCCTCTCTTATCCAGCTGATCGGTCATTCTTTTAAACAGTTGAGCCTTGCGCTCATGCTCAAATACAGTGAGTTTATACTTTTTAGCAATGGACAACAATTTACGCTTTGTGCAGCCTTTTAGTTCTTCGAGAGTAACCACCATTGGACCAAAAGACACTGGGTGCAATATACACCATCGTTACCCACGCTTGGCACAAAAGTTACTCACCAGTCACTGCCGTAGAGAAAGGGCGAGCTAGGCTCCCCTAACACAAAAAAACCACTGACTTGACAGGGTAACTTTAACGTTTAACCCAACCTACAAAAAAAAAGGAAAGAAAATCTAATTCTCAAACACCACAGAGAAAAAGAAATGACTTTCAACGTAACCCCACTTGCTTTGGCCAACTCCAAGAGGAAAATAATGAATACCCAGAAATACTCTATCCAAGTATTCTACCACCATTAAAGACGATAGCCCCCAAATACTTTAAGTATTAATACCCGAGTAAAGCCAAATAATGGCGACCGGATGAGCGCTCAAGTGCTACTTAACAAGCACTCGAGTACAAATATCCGAGTACAACCACTAAACAGCGACCGGACGAGCGCTCAAATGTTACGACCCAGTGGCTCAAAAGGCCGAACATTATGCACTCAGATACCAGTTTGTAAAATATAGATTGAATTTATTACATTGGCACCTGAGGTATATCGGATTATAGGATTACAAATACAAAAATATTCTTTTCTTTAACAATAAAACACAGTAGCAACAATAGGTTTCTAGAATTCTATAACTACTACGGGTTCATTAAGTCAAGGCGAATATTATAATATATAGTATAGTGTCTAGGAGTCGGGGAAAACGGCCAGGCCGTTCCCCTGGGCGTTAGCAGTAGCCCAAACAAGGATAACAAAAGAACAGAACAGACTACTTACAAAACCAAAGCAAAGTACAGGGGAAAACGAAACAGGGTCTAACAGAACTAAAGAAAACGGTGGCTTTCCTAAGGCCACTAACACAAGATAAATAACCAAAACAAAAGCGTCAGAGTTCAGTGGGGACACGCTGGCAATAAGGCACAGGTTCGACAAAGACTGTCTGCTCGGTTCCTTTGTAGGCGACAGAGGCGGGCCCTCCACTGCTGCCAGCAATCACCAAATCAAGCCACCAGTCAGTCAGCTGGTCGCCAGTCAGCTGTTCAACACGTCACTCTCATACAGTCTCTCACAGGCACTCACAGGCCGGGCTACTGCAGATCACCAACGGCCACTGCATCAACAAATAAATGCAGGGTGAGACACCAATAATACACACATAATAATAATCACGGCCAACGGTCGTGACAAGTACCTTCATGAAACTTTTACTTTTTCCTATGCAAACTTCTAATAAAGTCTTCAATCAATCAATTAATATAAGTGGTTTAGCACGCTAAAGCAATAACAGGCTATATAACTGCCTCAACATACTACTATATTAAACAATATAATTTCCAGCTAGTGCAACTTATAGCGCAGATATTATCTGCCTCAAATATATATATAGTGAATATTTCAATCTAGTGGCGATAAAAAATTACATGTTGTGATGTTGAATGTTTTGAAATGGCAAGCTGACTCGCAGACATTGTAACCAATAACAACTACAGCGTTTGACCAGTAGCTGTAATGGAATTGTGCCATTTCACTCCTAGTTAGCACCAAAGTAATAAGATTACAGAAAAACACTATGCACATACCTGATTAATAGCCTCAGCCACAGCCACCTCGAGTTTCTGGTCAGAAATCGAATTTCTGACCAATCCTCTCTCCACCCGGAACTGCCTTATGCTTCTTTCAGAAGCTCCCCACTCCCATCTCAAAAATAAAATGGTCGGACATTTGTTGGTCCGACATACCCCTGCTAATCATTTGCATTATTATGTCTTCATGTTCTTGCAAAACAGCCGACATGACGTGCTTTCGAAAGCCCCGGCATCGACTAGAAAGGTCTTACTTTAACTTCCGTCTTCCTTCTTCCCATGGTTTTATGACGGATGACAACCTTGAGGGTGTATACTGCCACCTACTATTAGAAAGGTTTCACTATGTATATCAAAGTCAAGTGGGCATAAACAACATTGTATAACTGTTGGGCAATGCATGCAAGATCATACAGGTATTCACTTAAGTAATGACTTATGATACGTCATCATTAAAGATGTCTTACAATTGGCATTTTAGGCTGAAATTGTACACATGCTAGTAAAGTAAGCCTGATAAATGTATCAAACATACACAAAATTCAACAGAACACAGGGAAATATATCTATCAATGACTTTTGGGGAGAGGAGAGGACCACCCAGATCCTGGTGTGGGAGTTCCACGCAAAAAAGAAATCTCCTGGATTCTGACAGTCCAATGTTGACAACATAGGCCAATTGTGAAGTTTAGGTGAAAAAGAACAGGAACACTTTTGATAAAATATAAATGTATCCAAAAGCGCCAGTGGGTCTTGGAGGGTTAAAAATAAAAAATAAAATTCATGTAAACCTTAGGACATTTAACACCTGTCAATTTACACAAGTCTATGAAGATCACTTTTCTAAATACATGTAAAAAGAAGTGAACCATGTCAGGAGTCATGACCTTTTATTAAACAGTATTGACATAAAAATGTAGTCAGTGATTCAAGTTGTTGTGCACGACCTCCATTAGGTCAGCCATGCCTGTGAGTTCAAAGAACACCTCTGGTTCTTCACAGGTAATGCACCTCCCAGGCACTCGATCTTGCTCCACACCTGCTTGCTCCACACAGGCGCGACAGCCGAGCATTCTCCTGCAGCACGGGGCAGCTACAGGGCCTCTCATGACTTCTGCCAACGGGGTGTGGGGTGGTATGGGGGGGGGAGAGACAAGTGATTAGAACATGCATTTGATCAGCACCAACATGACAGTTGCAGCTTAGTCCTGGTACAGAACGGAGCCTTAGGTGATGAATGTTCATTTAACCCCATTTTACAGTTTTACTCTTGTGAGACAGAATCGAGAAGTATGAGTCTATAAAGTTAGCTTACTGTCAAAGTACAATACACTTTCATGATGCCACCATGTTGCAAACTTAGGTTGGCCTACCGGGAGCGTGTCGCTGTTACTACATGTCATCTTCCCCGGGCCTACCAAAGCAACATCACATGAACAGCAAAGTCATTTCAACACGAGTCAACATGTAGCGTACTAACCGTCGCAAATGGAACAGACGAATGTCTGTCTCAGGGCAGCAAGCTGGCTAGGTGTCAAGGCCACCGTATATCCCCTGGCTGAGATGAAGCCTGTCAAGTCTCTCATATACTGAGAGGCATGTGGGAGGGCCCGGGCAGCCACAACCAGCTCCTGCAGTTCACCTACAGCCCCTCTGAGGGTGTCAGAGGGTGTCAGACTGTGGGAACACAGACACAATTTCATTTAGACCATCTCGCATGCAAACACAGTTCATGTTCACCTAAGGGTTTGGAATAATTACCTTGTCCGCCTCCGCTTCCTCTCCTGAAAGAGCCGGTAGTGGCTCTCTTTGAGACAGGTAATCTTTCTGGTCTTGGACAGCCAGAACACAAGATCCAACAAAACAATTTTAGCAAAAATGGAATTTAATGGACCAATCCCCAATCACATACACACCCATTGTAACTGTTACAATGGGTGTGTATGTGATTGGGGATTGGTCCATTAATTTGGTTTTCAAGAATCGTATGAGCATGGAATTCTTTATCAGTATGACCACCTTTTTACTACATCTCCATCTATCAGATTAACAATGTCCAGTCCATTCCTGTAAACGACAGGAGGCTTTGCACTCAAAGCTTAGCTTAATAGTCAAAATATATATAAGCACCACCACCTGTTAGATTATAGGACAGACCTTCTGGATTTAAATAGCTTTGAGGGCAGAGTAAAAGCTAGACACTGATAAAACTGGTGCATAGTTACCATTGCAGTCAGGATCATCTAGCAGGCGGAGTCTCCTCGAGTTGAGCAGAACCACTGGTTCGTCCCACCCCTGATAGGCCTTGACTTTAAGGGACATGGCCTCAACGTTGGCCTCTGAGTTTAGGAATGTGATGCTGATGGAGTCGTCGTCCACCAGCTCTCCGTCCAGTACATATCCTACAATTATATTTCTGATGGGGGAAAAAAAGAAAATGCGGTTAGAAACTGAAATTCAAGTGTTATTTTATCACACTTGCAAATCACTTGCAAAGCAAAGCATTTGAAAGGATATTTTTAGACACTTATTCCTCTTTAAAAAAAAAGGCTGGGCCTTATGAGGTAAACTGTCTAACATTAAGACAACATTAAATACAACCTTCACAAATGTACATAATTATTAACTGTATGTAAAACTATGACAAATAATTCAAATAATCAATTTTTCAATGCAGCCTTTCAAGCTATGAACACCGTCTTTAGAGCTATGGCTCTTCATTTCTACATGACATTTTAGTACATAGTACTAGCACTACTACATACACTCTGTTCTTGTGCAGCTGTCGTGCAGTTGGTGGCAGTGGCAGTCCAGGAGGTCCAGGCGGGAAAAGAGGTCGTCCAGCTGCAGCAGCTGATGTTGATGCTGTGGGGGGGGTGGCTGGGCACTGGCTCCAAGTCGCTCTTCTCCAAAAAACCTTTTGAATTCAATACTGTATTAGCAAAAACTGACAGTACATAACAGAAAAAGCCCTATGGCCCGTTCCCAGCCATTTACATGACCATTCAAAAATAAATATATGTAATATGTCACCTTATGCCTAACAGAGGGGTCCTGCACCAGGAACTCTCCATCATCTCCTGCCAGGATTATGTCCCCACCTTCTGCCATCAGGTAGATGGTATTGGGATCCAACTGAAAATGACATGATTGTTTTAGTTACCCACTTCTCTCACACGGTCCCATTTCCAAACTGTCTCTACTGGACACAGATTGTGTGCAAACATTTTACCAGAGGTCTGTGGAAGAGCCATTAGGCTCAAAACGTTACCAAAGTAAATTGATTGATTGAAGACTGTATTAGAAGTTTGCATAGGTAAAGGTACAGTTAACCTAGTAGGGTTAATGTCATTTATTTTTCCTCACTCAACAAACACACAGTTTAAGTGTATACAGTGTATCTGCACATTTATAAAGTTACAGTTTAAGGACTTTCAAGACCGTTTTAATACCAATCTGAAATATTAAGTAAGCAAGAGGCAGACATTGTGTAAATAGCTGTGCGAGGCGTGGCATTGTGAGGATGTAGACGGCTATTTTCACAATATGTATCTGTGGAACCGAATCACATTGATTGTAATACCTACAATTCCAAGTGCTTGTCAGGGAGGGGGTCCCCAGTTCAAATATGTTTATTTTGGGGGTCACAGCCTAAAAAGGTTTGGGAACCCCTGGTATACACTATGCCTCCATACAAAATACATTGGCAACATACCCTGTCAACACGAACACTGTCACACAGTAAGTGCAGTTTACCCTTTTAATCAAACAAAAAGGAATAGATGGCAAATACAGAAAAACAAAATGACATATCATCTAGGTCTATCTCTACTTCATCCAAAGTTTTCCCATGAAACTCAGCCAGTCTTCGCTGCTCGAGAGCCATCAGGAGTTTGCTGACCTTAGCAAGCTGCAAGGTCTTCTCAGGCAGCCTGTAGAACTCTCTGTGGACACTAATATCATGGCCGAGAAAGTTGGCCAACTGGTCCATCTCTGTGTTTGTAATGTTTAGCACTGTTGACAAGGTTTTTTGCATGCTTTTGCAGCTTGGTCGATGTCAGTTAAGTGCCCCGGGACACTCAGCACCACATTGCTTTGCAAAGGCACGTAAGCAGTCTGACCCTCGGAAGTGCTTCGTAGCCCCTGGTCGTGCAAACATGTATTTGTTGTCTTTCAGCACCCTGCAAGCTTCTCTCTGTGACACAAGGAGTTTGATGGCATTCAGCATTTTAGGATCGAGAAGAATTGGGACTGGGCAAGAGAGTTTTTTTCTCCACTTCGGAGAGTGCCCAGGCAAGGTCATTGAGTGGATCAGAAGTGTCTCTTGATAGAAATGCAGATAGGAGCATGCTTGCCACCTCTCCCTCCCTGCGCCGGTTAAAGAGTCATAAAACACAAAATCACTTTTTCTATAAATATATAATAAATGAGTCACTTGTGATAGGGAGCAATGATATGGTTCAATTGGTCCATAGGCTTGTGGTTTCAGAGCTTTCTGCCATCTCTGTAGCCATTTCTGTGAACTTCTAGTTTCTGGTTAGAAAATAAATATTTCGTGCCACTCATTAAATGTGTGCTCTCTGCATTCCATTAGTTTGGCGTGACGTGGCTTATCTAATTCATATATTTTGTCCACTGACAGGAGAGTAGGGGGAGTATGAGTGCTGGGCATGGAATGACGAGAGAGGAAAGGAGGGGTGGCGGGTATGGATGGGGATGGCGTGGGCCTCGGCGGCGGCGTGGTATGGAAGGGCGTGATACGGAGGGAGGGCGAGTGAACCTGATGGACATGAGTGACGGTATAGAGCGGGGTGTAGGAGGGCGGTACTGTAAGTAAGTACATTTTATTTATAAAGCACCTTTCAAAACAAAGTTACAAAGTGCTGTACAATGGACAAAGTATACACACAAAAAAGTTAAAATAAGGCACATAGTGGTAATAACACAAGAATAAAAGAAACAAAAGAAACAAACAAAGGACTGCACAAGTCGGTCAGTAAAATAAATATAAGAATGAGAATAACACTTCATGAAACAAAATGCTGACGGAACAAGTGTGTTTTCAACAAGTTCTTAAAACCTTCAACTGACTCTGCATTTTTTATAGTCAGCGGTAGAGCATTCCAGAGTTTTGGGGCAACTGCCGCAAAGGCCCGGTCACCCTTAGTGACAAGATTAGTTGTAGGTACAATAAGAAGGTCTTTGTCGGAGGAACTGAGGGAGCGCGTGTTAGGCTTAGGTTGTAATAGGTCCTTGATATAAAGTGGGGCCAGCCCATTTAATGCTTTATAAGTAGTTAATAAAATTTTAAAATCAATACGGGACTTGATGGGAAGCCAATGAAGTGCGGCTAGGACCGGTGTGATATGTGCTCTACGGTGTGTGTTTGTAAGGATTCTGGCAGCGGCATTTTGAACTAACTGTAAACGGTGAATAGCGGAAAGGCTCAGGGTGGTATAGAGTCCATTACAATAATCTAACCGGGAAGAAACAAAAGCATGTATGATTTTTTCAAGATCTTGTGAGGTGATGATTGGTTTGATTTTGGCTATATTGCGCAGGTGGTAGAAGCAAGACTGGGTGACCTTCTTTACATGAAACTCAAAGTTCATGTTGTTGTCAAAGAAGACACCAAGGTTCTTTGCATTGTTAGTGACATTAGATGCCAGTGGACCAAGGGATTGACGAATCATGTTAGCGGTACTCTCAGGGCCTATGATGAGGATTTCAGTTTTATCAGCATTAAGCTGTAGAAAGTTCTGTGCCATCCAATTATTAATTCCCTTTAAACAGTCCTGCATGATTGAGATTTTACTAAGGTTGTGTTGTTTAAAAGATAAATATAACTGGGTATCATCAGCGTAACAATGATAAGAAATACCATCAAAGTGTTATTAAGAGCACCAAGGGGTACCATATAAAGTGAAAACAGAACAGGACCAAGAATGGAACCCTGGGGGACCCCACAGGTCAAAGGAGCTGAGGAGGAGACATAGCCGTCAACGGCGACAGCCACACTTCTACCAGACAAATAGGAGGAGAACCACTCCAAAGCCAACCCAGTTAGGCCAACCCACTGTTGGAGCCTATTGAGGAGGATTTGATGGTTGATTGTGTCAAAAGCTGCGCTTAAGTCAAGCAACCGAAGCACCGAACACTCTCCATTATCAGCCCGCATGAGTAAATCACTAGTGACTCTAAGAAGTGCTGTTTCTGTACTGTTTCTGACGGAAACCCGACTGAAATTTGTCAAATATATTATTGTTGTTGACAAAATGTATGAGTTGGCCACAAACAACTTTTTCTAAGACCTTTGAGATGAACGGGAGTTTCGAAATTGGTCTGTAGTTGCTGTGTATTAATGGGTCAAGGCTTGTTTTTTTTAAAAGCGGTTGAATGATTGCATGTTTAAATTGGTCAGGCACACAACCAGAGGAAATAGAGCTGTTAATGATTGAGAGAATGTGGGGGCTTAGGCTATTAAATACATCTTTTAGAAGTGAGGTTGGAATGATGTCAACAGGACTGGAGGAGGAATGCATACTGTATGAGAGACAATAGGCAATAGATCCTCCAGAGAGATGATATTTAAATGGCACAATGAGGGAACTGGGGGTGGCTGGTCAGGTATGATGATATTAGGTGGTGTTATCATTGCCATTATATTGTTGACTTTATCTTGAAAAAATACAAGGAATTGTTCACAGTCCTCATCTGAGAAGACGGGAACTGGAGGAGGAGTTGGGTTGACGAGAGTGTTGATGACGGCAAAGAGAGCTTTAGGCTTATTCTTGTTTAGGTTGATCAAATTAGAAAAGTAAATAGCTCTTGCATCCTCTATTTTCTGATTGAGAGCAGACAGAAGTTCCTTCATGTAAATGAAGTGAACTGTTTCTTTGGACTTTTTCCACCGCCGCTCTACCTTTCTGCATTCTCGTTTATGGCTGCGAATGTCATCATTTATCCATGGGGTTGAATTGATGGCACCAGCACATTTCTTTTTAGTTTTAAGGGGGGCTACTAAATCTAGGGCAGACAAACAAAGGTGATTAAAATGGCTGACCATATCATTAGTATCAGTTGGAACTATCACATCCTTACTGAGGTCTGAGAAAAGGGCAGAGAACTTTTCAGCTGAGGAGCTGTTGAGAGTGCGAGAGCGAGTGGAGCGCTTGGTGGGTTGAATCTGAGCAATAAAATCAATATTAAAAAGAATAAATTTGTGGTCGGAGAGAAAGAAATCACCCAAATATAAATTATTCAGATTTAAACCCAGCGTGAAAACTAAATCCAGCGTGTGACCCTTTTCATGTGTTGGCCCAGTTACATGTTGGGTCAGATTTAATGCTTGAGTCATACTAATAAACTCAACAGCCAAGCTGTCAGAGAGGTTGTCGACATGGAAATTAAAATCTCCGGTCAAAACCAGGTTATCAACTTTCATAATGACAGAGGATAAAAATTCAGAGAATTCGGTCAGAAACTCAGTTTTGGACCCTGGTGGTCGGTAACACAATAAGATAAAAAGAGGATTTGAAGATCCAGTCCTTATTAGGAGAGTTTCAAAGGTATTAAAGTTAAAGTTATCAATGTCCACGGAGCGGCACACAAACTGTTTAGAAAATATAACAGCTAAACCACCTCCACGGGACTTCCTAGGAGCATTGATAATACTGCAGGCAGCAGGACAGAGTTTGTTCACAGTTACATTGTCTTTGTCTTTCAACCAGGTCTCTGTTAAAAATAAAAAATCAAGACGATGTGTCTTAAAAAAGTCCCTTAAAATGAAAGGCTTATTACAGGCTGACCTGGCATTAATTAAGGCCATTTTAAAGGGAACAAGTTTAATGGGAGGGGCTATAGGAAGGCTGGGAATGCGGGTGAGGTTTGATGGAGTGACTGTACGAGGGGTGATATGGTATGACGCAGAGTGTCTGGGCCTGATCATAACTGGGATGATTTGTGGGCCTATGAGGGGTGTGGAGTTAGAATGATCCAACAGGAGATGCTCATAATTATTGTGATGTGAAGCTACTATGGTGGGATCGTGCATGGGCGCATGTCATGTGAGGCTAAGGGCAATAAACTGAGTGTATTGGGATATTAGTAGGTTGGTGCCTTTTGGATTAAGGTGCAGGCCATCTCTTTTATATAGATCATTGCGTGTCCAAAAACTGTCGAAATTGCTAATGAAGCCTATGTCATTTGACAGGCAGAATGCTTTTTGCCATTCATGCAGGCTCCAAAGTCTACTAAAGTGCTCAGGGCTCTTTGAGGGGGCAGGGATGGGGCCAGAATGTTTTGCCCAGGCTCTGTACAGTAATGGCGAGTGATTCTAACTCTTCTCTAAGTTTAATTGAATGTCTATTCAAGACATCATTAGAGGCAACATGGAAAATCAGTGTATGTGCTGTGGGATGGTAAGCTAAGATAATGGGAACCAATTGAATAAGTTGACTTACTTTTCCACCAGGGAGACAATATGTCATGGCACCAGGGATCACAGCATCTCTAATAAGGGAGTCTCCAATAAAGACAATGTCTGGAGACCTGTCCTTAACACAACCATTAAACTTAGAGAGCTTCGACCACAAAGGGTTAAACTCAGAGCTACTGGTCGCATCAGCGGGGATTCCCTTACTGACGGTGACGTCAGTCGAGTTGGTGACGTCATGATTAGCCACAGCTGTGTCCATCTCTATGATGGACAGTGGGGGTGGACGCAGGTTGGTGATAGTGAGAAGACTGGGAACACGCTTTGGCCGTTGGAAAACAGGAGGCGAGGGGGTATGCTTTCGGGAACGTTTACGATGGATTACCGGGGACGACGGAGGACAGGGTCGCTTTCTAGTGGAGTTGGAGCGGACCTGAGTGGACCTGTTGCGGCCAGCTGGGGGACCAGGGAGTTCTACTGCTAACACCGCGTTAGCCACACACTCCACTGTAGCAGGTGTTAGCTTCCCATTAGCCACCGCTAGCTCGCTGCTATCCACTGGCTCTGGGCCAACATGTATGTAAACAAACCATCGTGGTATTTGCCAGAGCTAGCTTGCTCATAGTCCTAGGTTCCGGGGAGGCTTGTGGCTCACGAGAACCGGCCAGTGGGGAGAAGAAGTTTGCCAGAGGGATGGGATTTATGGAGTTGTCGGGGCAAAACCAGGGGAGAGAGCGCTTTCTCCCTTTTTTGACAACCGACGTCCAGGGACGGTCCGGAGTCGAACTGGAGCAGCCGCGTCCATTTGGATCCAGTGTATCCAGCCTGGCTTGCACCAACGTCTTCCTTCTAAGGACATCGTTGAGCAGTCCTTCGATCGTTCGGAGTTCGGACCTCAAGCTGGCCAGCTCGGATTCCTCTGGTTCTGGGGTAAGTGAAGGCATCGATCTTTGGCTTGCTCTTTCTGTCCTGGCCTACACAACCCTTTGACTTGCTCTGCAGTTGGCACAATGCCCTGGCCTACACCCTCTGTTGTTTGTACCGGCGTCTCGTCTCCTGCACACTGCACAGCTGACTGCTTGTTGGTGATCAGAGAGTGATACTGAGCGGAGCGGAGAGGGCGGGGGGAGCGGAGTGCTCGGGGCACGAGCCCTGGATGGTCTGGGAGGGTGGTACTGAGCGGAGCGGAGAGGGCGGGGGGGCGGAGTGCTCGGGGCACGAGCCCTGGGTGGTCTGGCTCTGGGGCTCTGATTTGCTTGCTGCTGGGTCCGAACAGAGTCCCCAAAAGGAGCCATAATTAACGGACGAGCGCGGAGTGAGCTTGGCGGAGGTCGTGGGCATTGGAGCGGATGTACGTGTGGTAAGCGGAAAGGTGTAGCTGAAAGGTGTAGAAGATTGTGTTGGGTGAGATATGTGGATATGGTGGAATATGGAGTGGAAAGTTTGAGTACGGTGTCGGTATTGTCCATGTTGATGATGATGGTGCCAGATGTGATTTTTTTGAAACTTGAGCTGTTTTGCAACATCTGGCAATATGGGCAGCGGTTGGTTTTGAGATTGTGATTCAAATTGTCCGGTTGAAAATTTTTGCAATGGTTGCACTGGAGATGTGAAGTGATATTTGTTCCTTGAATATTGCCGGATGATGTTTTTGACTGTGACTGAAATATTGGCGGCAATGAGATGATGGATGATGGAATGGTGATGTCTTCTTTTGGGGTTATGACAGATGCGATGGTGCAGTTTAGGGATGGATGGGGGTACTGGCGGATCTTGAGGTTGGTGATATGGTACGATTGTCCTTGATCGCCCCAGGCTGTGAGATGGAATTTTTGACTGTCGTCGCTATTTCAATATGTTGTCTATTGCATGGACGTCCTTGGTATGTATCTGCTAATTCGGGTGGCTGCTTCTCCAAGATTTTGACTGTGATGTTTCCAATCTGATGGGGAAAGACAAAATAAAATATAGTTTATATATATATATATATATATACACACACACACACACACACACACGCGCATCTGTAATTGAACTTGTAGATCGGCCATTATCACTTAGGTAGGCTATTAATAAAATAGGGCTAAAGTGATTTATGCATGTTTATACCATTGTAATTAATATTTGCAAAGTAATAGTTAGGCTACTACAGTTTTCAAAAAAATTTAGTGGACTAAAATTACTGTACAATCATTGGACCCTAGCCGCAAATCAATTGCAACACTAGATTCACTTTGATTGCAAATCCCATAAAGATTCAATTGATCAAAAATGTTTTTTGTTTCTATCTGATTGCATTAAACAACGTCAAACTATCAATATGGCAGCTCTATGGAAAGCTTGAATTATCCCCTTTCAAAAAAGTATTTATTCCACCATAGACACGTTTTCAGCTAGTTTATGGCCCCAAAAAGAACCTCACCCGTCGCTGCATACTGTTGTGCTCCGAGATGAGGTCCTATAAAAATGGCGTAGCAATCGCTGGACTGCCGCAACAACGAGTTGGAAAACACTCGAAACTAAATGTTATCCAAAAGGTAAAGATAAGTCTGACCTTCCAGACTGTGGTTACCTAACCTCGGTAAATAAAACATCAATCACGGCGTTGGGAAAACTGTTTAAATCGCTTATTTAGTCACATTAAACTCAGAAAAGCCCCCGGCGGCAGGTGCAAGTACTGCATCTTTCCCATTGTAGCAGATACAGGCAACTGCCGCCGAGGGAGTTCCAGTTGAATGGGAAATCATTACAAAACTAGCGATGTAAGGGGTTGTTTCATGCCGTAGTTCATGTTTTATGTACTGTCTAAATACGATACGGCATTCTATATTTAAGTATACTTCGTTAATAAGAAGCCTTTTTAGCAGATATACTGATACCTCCTGTCTGTTTGTCTCAATTAATGGGGTTGGTGCGCATGGTGAACGCAAAGATACATGGAAAAACAGAAAGCAATCGGATAAAAAGGCTTCTTATTCAAGAACACAGGGAATACTGATGGTTATAAACATACCATATTTAGACAGAAGTGAGACTCTATTTTGAATGATGGTGTCGTAGTTGTAAGGGGGTTAAATAAGTCGCTCTGCCCTGCCCAAACTCATGAAAACACGATTACATGACGCTTGGGGCCTGATCTATCAACCATGCTTGCATGGGGAAACCAGGCCCCAAACTGCATGTTGCCATTTCAATCTATTAAAGAACTCAAATAACCAACTTTGCGACCACATGGAAAGTTTAAATGACAGTCTTTCCTCTGCAAAGCTTTTCTTTCATAAAAACTCAAGTCTAAGATGTTTTTATTTATTGTTTAACCATTTGTGGCCATCATGTAGATTTGTATGAAATAAACACATTGCAAAATAGAAAAAGGACAATTAACGCTTTCCCTACACTCCAATGGTTGATGTTGTAAATTATTCAACATTCCCAGTCGTACTTAATTAAAACATCAGTGGTCATATAATCTTGAAAATAGTTTATATTCGAAATTACAATATTTTCCAGAACAATGGAAAAGTACAAACATTGAAAGACTAGCAAATTACTAAAGACACAGATATGTTTTAAAGGAAACGAATGTTTGTACCTTTCCAAATGTTATTGTTTATTATTCTAAACGTTATAAGCTTATTCATATTGAAAATCATCAGTTGAATTTCAGTATGATTGTGCGTTCCCTGAAAAGAAAGAGTCTAATGATGAAGATTACCATGTTAGGCCTACTTACTGTGTCAAGGTGGTTCAGTTGTGTAATTTGGTCCAGTTTGAATGTTTGTAGGTCTGGGGGTGGTTTGCGGGTGAATGTGGCTGTGGTGGTGTGTTGGACGGTGCTTTTATGGGAAACCTGCACTTCATAACTATTGCCGTCTGTAATACAAATATAAAAGAAAAAGTTAGTTCTCATGGTAGACTTCATATTTTTTTGCATTAATGAAGATACATAAGTTGATGTAGGTTAGCTTACCTTTGATAGTTTTGATAATGTTTGTTAACTTCAGAGGGGTGCCATTATGTTCCGCTTGTGTGAATGTGATGTGTTTCTGTGATGTGAAGCAGACTCCTCGGTGATATTCTGATTGTGCAGTTTGAATGATGAAATTGAAATACTTTGAGTTGCTTTTGCTGATTTTGAGATCTGTTACTTTAAAAATGAAACCGGTGTCTGTCTGGTCGGGTTGGTCAAATTTGCCTCGTTTCGTTGGTGTCGCCATTTTTCCTCGCCGTTTTTCAGATCTTTTGTGTGTTATTTATAGGGGAACATATTAAAATCCGTTGATTTTTTTTAAATGGAAGTCAGGTGTTTGTGATGTGATATATGCAGGGTGTAATTAAAAGTAGGACCTTGAAGTCTATTCTGTGAGAGACAGGGAGCCAATGTAGGGTGTATGACTGATGTGATGTGTTCTATTTTCTTTGCTTTTGTTGGAATTCTAGCAGAACATTTTGAATAAGTTGTAATCTGTCTATGGTTTGTTTGGGTAGTCTTTTGAATAAAACATTACGGTAATCTGGGCTGCTGCTGCTGGTGATAACATAGATAATCTTTTTTTACATCTTTGTGACAGGAATGATCGTAATTTAAACACATAGTATTTGTTTATTTAGCACTGTGAAATATCATATTTGATGCTGTTGTAGCCTACTCTGAATTAGTTTTATATTGTTTTATCAGAAAGCTAACATTACTGCTTTATTATTGTTTTTAATAGAATATAGACCTGACAATCAAATACGAATGTGTATATAATTGTCCATGAAAGATAAACAGGAATGAACACAGCCGGTGAATACCCAAGTTCTATCCAAATAAGGACATTTGTACGTCATCACAAACAGAGCGGCGCAAGCAGACAACGTGACAGAGGAAGGTGATAAAAGGTATGACCATTAACCGGAAGTAAGCAGTTTGCTGCTGTGTTGATCGAGAGTCGAATAACCTGGCTATAAAAAAGGGAAATATTCAATATTTCTTAAAAACTATGACTATTTAAAGTGCTGATAGAGGTTCATTGTTCCAAATATAACGAGACAGTGCGTCTTTGTGAAACGTGCGTTTCATATCTGGTATGTTCGTTTCTGATATTATACGGTATTAGCTATTAACTAGTCATTAGTTCAGGTAACGTCAACCACATCATTGTTGGTAAGTAAAGTCACTGCTCTTAGGTAAGACTAAGCTATCTGTGGTGTGGTGTTAACGTGATTAAATAATAATGTTGTCAATCTGTGATAAGCCTAATCTTAACCGCAAATTGCAACACTAGATTTATTTTTTAAATCGAATGAATCAAGGGTTGCAATATCTCTAGTAATTCAATGGATCAAAACATTTTTTTTTGCTATCTGATTGTATTGAACGACATCAAACTCGCCAATATTGCTGCTCTATGGAAAGTTTGGAGAATCCTCTTTCTATCTGCAAAGTGTTTGTTTAATAAAACCCAGCGTAGGCCTGTTATGATCTGGCATTCATTCATATCTGTCAAGTATTGAACATTAGAAGCGCTCGTCTTCTATGATGTGATGTCCCGCTGCCTCAAGCTACGTGACATTTAGAACCAGCTGGTACACAGGACCACCCAAACAGATTATTTTGATAGAAAGTAGCTCATAACATGCAGTGGAACTTTATGAAACAAACAGTTAAAATATCATACTAAACATTGTTTTAGGTTGACCTTTCCTGTATCCAACGACACAAACACTCAAGCTGAATCGAGTTGGTTTACTGGACTAATGCAACCATATCAAACTGTAGCAGATCAACAAGCTCAAAACACATTTCAAGCTTGTAGATCTGCTGCTTTTGTGCTGTTATGCTACTCTGTAGTATGATCAAGGAGGGGTCCTTCCTATGTTCCGCAGGTGTATGCTCCCTCCATCACCCCCAAAAAAGGTTCTATGTTCCCCACTCAAGCAAAACAAATATCTATATTCCCCGCCCAAATATGTTCAACCCAAAATGCAGAAAATGGTGGAACATCTGGCCACTAGGACAGGGATCTTTAACATTGTCAGGCCAAGGAACCCTTAGCTGAGAGAGATAAAGCAGGGACCCCCACTACATATTGTATAAAACTGTGTTGCAGATAAAACATTTTCATAGATTTCTGAGACAGCTTATTGTGACAGCAATATCACCAGTAAGACTCCCTAATCGGGAGATAAGCGACCGTTGGTCGCTTATCTCCACAAATAGGCCAAAAGTTTGTTTTACCAATTATCAAGACATACGGGCAGTTGACAGTTTGCCATGGTTACTCATTGAAGTTGAATCTCCATATATGGAGATAACCTACGCATCACACTAAGTCTGACCTCACCAACCCATATTTGGGCATGAGCAACTTATGTCTCCATTTTTCAACATTGAATGACTTGAACCATCAATACTTAGTCTGCTTTAATTTTCACTCTAAAACAAACCTCTTTGCCAAGAATAGCAGATCTACAAGCTCACAGCGCCTCACACTGGGAGGTGTTGTGACCTTGTACATTGTCTATATTCTTGGCTAATGTTCCACACAATAGGGATATTAATGTAAGGTTCAAATGGTTAGTATATAAAAAAATGAAAATCTTGTCACACAAAGATTTGAAAGACCCCCTATAGTAACGCTGAGGACCCCATAGGTGTCTCGGACCCCCTGTTGAAGACCCCTGCACTGTAAGTTTGGATTTGTTGTTAATAATTAGAAATACATGTTTCCTACATTTTTGGATGAGCAGGGAACATAGAATCTTTTTGTGGGGAACATAGAACACAGGGAACAATCCCTGATCAAGGACAAATCTAATATTGACATGATAAGTTTATGTCAGATAATAACAAGACTTGTTTGTTTGTTTGGTTGTTTATTTATTTTACATTGAAGCTGGAACATGGTAAAAGAAGAGCTACTGTTTGTGATACATGTCTTTTTTAACCGAACATTTGTAACTCAAATCTTGCTTCTGGGGGGTCCCTGGAACTAAATATTTTGAGACAAGGGTCCGTGCCCAAATACATATAATTTTGGGGGTCCTTCACATGAAAAAGTTTGAGCACCACTGACTAGAAACATTAGAAGGATTTGAAATATTCAAAGACTAATGCCTCGTACACACTACAGATATATAGTTGAACGTTTAGCTTGGTAATTCAATGTTATCTCTATGGAAACCAGCTTCCATGCTCGAAAAAAAGCTTGGAAATGAAAAGTTTGCTTTTTTTTCACTAGTCCTCAATTTTATAGCAGCTTTTTTTAGCGTTCACACTGCAAAATAGCTTGCTTTGTTTTGCCCAACCAATCAGAGCACAGCATGGTCTGAGTAGGCGGGGATTCAGCCCCCCGAATCAACTCGTCTGACCACAGACACGGAGCTGCAGAAATTGCGACATAAATATTTCAACTTTTTTTAAATAACGGCTATATATGTAATATTAATGATAATTTGCCATATATATGGACTTAAATGAAAGGATACACAACCAACAAGTCGTGAAAACCCCGTGTCCATCCGTGAGCGAGTATTCCTACCGTAGGAGACGGTACGAGACGGTGTTAAAACAACCGTCACCTACGTTTGGAATAATAGCCTCCCGTACGACCCCCTGCATCCAGAGGTTGAGGAGAGGAGACCGGTTATGTACGTGTGTGTGTGCGTGTGTGTGTGTGTGTGTGTGTGTGTGTGTACACGCGCGCGCGCGCGCGTGTGTGTGTGTGTGTGTGTGTGTGTGTGTGTGTGTGCGTGTGCGTGTGTGCGCGCGCATGTGTGTGTGTCTCATTGGTCCAAGCACAAGCTAGTCTGCGATCACTTCCAATAGGCAGCCAGGCACCGTCCTGAACACGCCCTTCTTTGAGGAAACAGGAAAAGTTTTGCAAGTAAACAAGACGGCGTGCAAGCAACTTTTTACATCTCACCATGGCGGACCAAAGGACCGGGAAAGCGAAGCAAAAGGGGGAACAGTGGGAAGGCAAGCTGATTTTTGCTGTCAGCCAGAAAGCTGTTCTTTACAATAAAAGTCTCGTCGACTACAAAGACAGGACCAAGAAGGAACAGGCTTGGGAGAACGTGGCTGCTATGGTTGGCAAGTCAGGTTAGTTCAATAGCATACACATGTCGTGTTGTGTTCTATCTCGGTGTTGTTGCTGTAGACTAGAAACCAGCATGTTACCTGATGTCAATGAAAAAATAAGTAGGGTTTCATTTTAGGTTTGATCTGTAAAAAATACTATGGATATCATATTAATCGATTATATCGATCAACGAATAGCCTAATATGTGTGCATCATAGTTCTGAATTAAAAACTAGAATAAATCACTGTATCTCGGTTAAGATGACTGGATGAGGGATCATTATTTGTATAGGCCATGGGTCTTCAACAGGTGGTCCGGGACCCCTTGGGGGTCCTCAGAGTTACTACAGGGGGTCCTCCAAATCTTTAAGTGATAAAAACCTTTCTTCTCCTTTTTTATATTAACTGTTCTGCTGCCCTTGACGACGCTCACCGTCAGTGAAAGGGTTAATACCATGGCGCCGTTGACGGCGAGGACTGTCAATCTTACTGTATATACAGTAAAGATATTATTACTTACTGTACGTCGCTCCGGTCCCGCCCGCATCGGTAATGTCCGCGATTTGTTTACAACGCACGTCGGGCGTGCACGCAAAGTTAACGTCCTCCATAGTAAATCCATTGAGAGGCCCATAAAGAGACTTCATTTTCTCCAAAAGGGACATTCTTATACAAAGGATGGTCTCCACTCTCCATACATGTACACAAAAGCTGGGCGCAGCCATGTTCTCTTCTGGGCTCACACTGTCATGTGACTAGATGACGTAATCGTTGCCGTCAAGTGATAATCCAAAAAAACAAAAACAACCCCCTTCCGGCCCTTCAAAATAATAGCGGCGGCCTATGGAGGAAACGGCGTGGCACCGAGGCACCAAGCAAACCTTCAGATTAAGAGGCAGTAGTTGTGTTAACCACTTGAACCCTAACATCCATCGAGTGAAAAGTCAAGTTTTATTAGGTAATGACGGTTCAAGTGGTTAAATATCTGAAAACACAAATTGACATGAATCCAAAATACACTGATGATTGTGCTGTCAAACAATGACACTATATGGAATCTATGAACAGGTTGTGGGGGTCCCTGCTTCATCTCTCTCTCAACTAAGGGGTCCTTGGCCTGAAAACGTTGAAGACGCCTGGTATAGGCTATATGCACCGTAAACAACATGCATATGTTGCAAGCTAGACGATGCATCTTTCCTACTTGTAATATCACAGTTGTGACATCTGAAAGTAGTACATGCATGCATGCACAGTTATCATGAATTCAGTGGTTCTGAAACTGACCCATGGGGGTCCCCACATGATCATAGGGGTACTATAAAAACTGGTCTGACATAAGCCAAATTGGCAAATAAATATAAGAAAGAGGTCAACATCGTATTGCAAGGATATGTCAAACTAAAGTAAATTGGATGCCTCAACTCCTTATCAGTTCAAATATGATTATGTTGGGGGTCATGGCCTGAAATGGTTCAGAATCAGAACCACTGCATTAATATTAGTACAGTAGTCCATAGTATCTAGTAAAATTGGTAAATAACACGCACACTGTAATGTCTAAATTCATATGAGTAAATAATACATTCTGTAATACTTATTTTGATATGATGTAGCTGCTGCTTTACTCAGGTCACATGATGTGTTTTGTGTCATGTGTTCTTTCCCAGTGGCAGAGTGCATGAAGCGGTGGAAGACGTTAATGGATGGGTACAGACAGTATCTCAAGACGTTGGCAGAGAACACCACAAGTGTCTCTGCCAACAAGAATGTTAAAGTCTGGAAATACGCAACAGTCATGTCATTCATGAAGGGACACATGGCCAAGAGAGAGACCTCTGGCAACATGGGGACGAGTGCTGCTACCTCCCAGGGTAATCTGCACCTTAATCTTCATGTATATGCACTGAAACTCTTCTAGCTCTAATGTCTAGCAACAGATACCAGCTGCTATGCTCATGCAACTTATTTTGAAATCCCATTTACACACACGTTTTTGATGGATATGCTATGTGTAAATGTAGATAGATGTTTTCTCTACATTATTTTTTCTGGACACATTCAAAACTGTTGGTGCGTGTTGCACACACACAACAAAAATATGTTTTTTATACCTTTAAACCTGTGAAGTGACAATAAAGATAATTCTGATTCTGATCCTACTACCTCCAGGACCACAACATCGCAGTACTTTCATCTCCCAGGGCACCAGCAGCAGCATGCCCTCCCACAAGAGGGCCCACCCTGCATCTACCCACCCCAAGGCCCAGGGCACCAGGATCACACTACCTCCTCCAGGACCCGATCATTTGACCGTGGTGACAATGGAGTGTGCAGCAGCTGGGGAAACCAGCAGAAGCCTACCTCCCCCTCCAGCTACGCACCCCATTGGCCCCACAGTCTCAAGGTTTGTTATATTGTTACATCCTGTGTACAGGTACACTAGTAAGACGCTTCAGGGCGACATGGCCATCTGGCCAGTGATGTATATGGGACCAGTTACCCTTATGGCAGGGGTGGGCAACTTTGATGATGGCGAGGGCCACTATATTTCCACCTTCACTCCAGAGGGCCACATTGCATATTGCTACGTCCTACAGTCCTTTGTCATTCTAGTATCTCATAAAAATGAAGCAAAAATAGCAGATCTACAAGCTCAAAACGCATCGCGCTGCGATGCGTTTTGAGCTTGTAGATCGGCTATTTTTGCTTCTTTTGAATTGGAATCCTGAATTATTTGTTTTATTTTTTAATTGGAATCCTGAAATGTAACATTTTGATTTAATTTCAAAAGCATTTAGTTATATACTCATGTTAACTTTATGAATCTAAATACAAATACGTTGGACATAAAAGAAGACATTTTAATTCTACTATACTAGTCATTAAGCTACTATATAGACTGACGGAATTAAAGCATGTCATCTTTGGAATTATAACAGCTGAAATGAATAATATATCAGTATTCTGGTATTAACCTGAGGGCCACATTAAGTGAAGGTAGGGGCCGCATGTGGCCCCCGGGCCGCCAGTTGCCCATGTATGCCTTATGGAGACCCCTGGTACCCAAATATGGAGAGCCATGTACTGTATCTGGACTGGAGATATGCTGTAGTAAGAGAAGAGCCCAAAAATGCTTCAGTTATTCGTTATGTGAAAGTCATCTATAATGTCTATGATGATGTCTATGCCATCTGACATCATACCCTTTTATGCACATACATCCCTGTCTGTAGAACCAGCGGTTAGTGTGGTATGTGGCCAATGTCCATCCATCCATCTTCAACTGCTTATGTGGCCTACCATATATTGATAACATCAGGGAACTCCATATATGGGCATAAAAGTGATTCTGTTAGTGTGACATCATAGTGAAGCCAGAGCGTGATGTCAGTGCAGCAAACCCATTCTGTTAAAAGTGGTTCCTCTGACATCACAGTGATGTCAGAGCATGATGTCACAGTGATATGTCAGGGGAACCACAGTGTCAGGTGTTATAGACAGAGATACAGTCAAGCTATGACCATTGACATACTAAACTGTGACCTATGGTCGCAATAAAAATGAATGCTGTTTGGCTTCCTTCAGACAATGTAGCAGCATAGAAAGTATTTAAAAAAGAGACGTACATTGAGATGTACATTGAGTTTGGCATAATATTATATAGACCGTTTTCAAACAGGAGAAGGAGTGCGATGTGAGGGTGGTTAGTGTTTCCCCGGACCCACCATATTTTCTGTGGGTCCAACTGTAAAATATTCAAGTATTGGCCCCTGAAGGTTAGAGGTGCACGTTTGTGACGGCATGGTTTCTGATTTGATTTATTTTTTGTTCTTTTCTGTACATGTAGCTTTCCTGCTCCCAACTCCGAGGGCATAGCTCAGGCCTCAGGCACCTGGTCAGATGAGGAAATCCCAGAAACCCAGGTAAGGGCTGGGAAATGTTGTCTGGGATGTATTCACATTCTCAGTCGCTACAACTGATTTCAGTCATTTTGATCATTGATGCAGAAGGCAGCATTGTCCGCTATAGCAACTCTTAATGAAATAACAGCTCACAATGTAACAAACTAAATGTAATAAAAAGCTCATAGTTACAAATCAGGAGAACATAACAATTAACAGATTTTTGCATTATGTAATAATTAATGTGTTACATTAAGAACCTTGCATAGCTGCTCATAATGTAATTAAAGCTCATCAGGAGCATGGCCAGTATCATGGTTAGTTATGGTAACCATTGACATGATACTAGCATTGATACAGATTAATACAATGTAATAATGCTTAAATTATAATTCTATCTACATCATAATTCTACATATTTGTGCTAATTCACCCTTTGTTAGGCTCCTGGTTGGTCCCTGACTGACCAACCAGCAGGCTCTATCTGCCTTGTCCCGCCCTGGGTCCGCCTTTTTTATGTTAAATTAGCTAAAACATAATTTTTTGAGAAATAAAAACATTTAAAAGCATGCTGATTCACTATGCTGCCACTGAGCAGCTCCAATTGACTGAAACAAAGTTTGAAATTAGAATTGAGCACACAGAATAACAATATGAAGCAACTGAATTAACATGGCAGTGGATGGAATGTCCCACTGAATGTCCCTCCAAGACACAGCAACCAATGGGTGTGGAGAGGGGCAGGACTTGACAAAGGGTGAATTGTTTAGGAAGCTCTAGTGTGGGAGGGAGACTCCTTTAAGGCTGTTTGACAAATCACAGATTAGGATTTGGCCTAACAAACCTTATTTTCAAATGTTACTTTATATGACTAAACTTAACGTATTTAATTTTGCCTGTATCGCCCGGTTCTAGGCACAGGACAACCCAGAACCTGAGCGATACCAGCTGTCCGAGGATGACGAATACATTGAGGAGCCCCGAAAGGTGCGTCGTCATCGGTCTCACTCGGAGAGTGAAGACATGACGCCCTTTCAAATGAACCTGGTGCGGGCAATGGAAGAGACCGCTGGGCCCTCTGTCCCCATAACTGAGTTAAGTGGGAGCCACCAATTTTATCTGTCAATTGCCAAGATGGCAGATACATTGTCGGCCAGAGGGCAGGCTCTGGTACAGAAGAAGCTGTTTGAGGCATATTATGGACAGTTGATGGAGGAGATATGAGAGCAAGCACCCTAGTGTCCTTTTATTTATTTTTTGTGTTTAATGTGTTATTTATTTTGTATTTGATTGGTTACTCAAATTGTTGCACAGTTTGCACTTGACTTCACATATTGACACAATTGAGTGAAAATACCTCATTTATTTTGTAATAAACACTTCTGCATAACTGCATATCACGTCTCCCTCTGCCTAACAATTTTATTCACAGTAATATATTACAACAATTAATAATAAATAACAATACAATTAAGAATCAATACATAAATATATACATAAATAAAGTAAATGGCCTATGTGTGCTTGTGCATATATTACAACAATTAATAATAAATAACAATACAATTAAGAATCAACACATAAATATATAAATGACGTTCATGTACTGATGTAGAATTACATGCTCTTTCGTTTTGAACTCAACTCATTTTTAAATTAGAATCATACATGTAAATATGCACATCTTTCCACCTGATAAAGGGTACTATGTCACAGAGAAATATCTGTTTACATCAGAATTGACTGAAAATAACTTTATACTTAAAGCCCATCTACAAGCTCAACGCAACTGTTTTTTTCCCCCTCCTCGTTTATGCTATCCTTGTTTAGCGTTCACAGGGCTATTACTCCACAGAGGACACCAGCTTGACAGCAGCAGAGCAAGGCTCCTGAACTCCTGGGTTGTGACATGAAAGTGATAGTGAGCCTGCAGATCGGCTATTTCCACTATCAATGTTATATTTTTAAGTAAAGCGTTGTGAGCTTGTAGATCTGCTTGTAGTAGTACTTAACTATTAAGTATGTATATTATCACTAGTACGTTTTACCAATAGAAGGTTGAAATGGTAGGGGATATGCAGCTCGGAAAATAAAAGGTGAGTTGATCCCAGTGCATGACGGATAAATTACGATAAATTAAATCTGCGATTATCGTGAGTGTTCTTTAGCACAATAAACAATAATATTGCCCCAACAAACACCAGATGTGAAGACTGGAGAGAAATGGCAAACATTTTGGCTCTTTGCTTCATTACAGCTTATTATGAGGGGGTTTAGAGTTTGCCCGCTGCAAGGCACTGGTGGATAGGAACGTTTTAACAAAGAAACAAGCCTATATCAATATAGGCTACCTGTTTAGTAGGTGTTGAGCGACGTTTGCGACCCCCCAAACTTTGAATGGTCAACCACTGGTCAACATGGATGTGCGGATCCGATGACAGAGGCTCCTGCTAATAATTGCCGCCCTCGAAGATGAGGAGATGCGGGAACGGGAGCTGGCATCATGGCACCCTAGGCACCCACCACGCGATCTTGCCACGGAAGAGCCCCCGCTTCAGAGAAGAATGTGGCAAAACATTGTCTTCTGAAGAGGGGCTCTTCGTCAGGATGGATGTTTGCCACTCCCCCAATTGCACGGAGCCCCGGAACGTCTCCCACCACATGCTGGTCCACCGGTCTCCGAGCAGGGTCCACGGATGCTTCCTCTCCTCCTGAGGAAATTGTCCAGGATGCACGTGGCCTTGACACAGGCATCCATGTTTGTTGGGAGGATAGGGATTACCCTATGGTACATCCGCCACTGGCTTGCCAGGATGCCGAAGGCGTTCTCCACCACCAGCCTGGCACGCGACAGCCTGTAATTGAACAGCCTCTCCCTTCTGGTGAGGTGACGCCCGGGGAATGGCCTCATGAGGTTGCGCTGTAGAGGGAAAGCCTCATCAGCCACAAACACATGAGGTTGAGGACCCAAGTGTCCAGCCAGAGGGAGTGGAGTGTCTTCAGGCAGGGAGAGGGTGTCACTGACCAGACGCTCGCCAAAGACGGAGTGGGCGAGAATCCCCCCGTCGCTGGAACCACCAAACCCGCCGATGTCAACCACCCGGAACAGTTTGTTCGCGTCCACAACTGCCAAGAGCACCAAGGAGAAAGTGCCCTTGTAATTGTGGAACAGCGAACCTGTGCATGGGGGGGCCTCGATGACGACGTGCTTCCCGTCTATGGCTCCCACACAGTTTGGAAAGTTCCAACGCTGCTGGAAGGTGGAAGCGATGGCACGCCAGTCATCGGTGGTGGGCACTGGCATGAAGTCCTCAACCAGACAGTCCCAGATGGCCTTGGACACGTCTGGCACAATACCAGACACTGTTGAGGTCCCCACCCGGTAGCTGTCTGCAATTGTCCGGTAACAGTCTCCAGTGGCCAAGAATCTTAAAAACAATGGAAAAATATATAGTTATTATTACTGCATTCAGTTTTCCCGTCACTCTGTTGCATAATCTATGTATGCATACATGTACGTATTAAGGCTGCCAAATTAATATTTGAATTTCGAATATTCCTCGAATATGGAAATAACAAGTACATTCGAATATGAACATTTATTTATGTATTTATTTATGTATGTATGTATTTATTTATTTATTTATGTATGAATGCATGTATGTATGTATGTATTTATTTATTTATTATTTTTACTTTTGGAGAGACTCCAGTCACTTTCAGAGCACTGCAGATGGAGTGTGTGTGTGTGTGTGTGTGTGTGTGTGTGTGTGTGTGTGTGTGTGTGTGTAAAAAAATAATACAAAAATACAAATATCAAAGAAATATCAATAGTAATATTCGAATATATTCGATATTCAAGCCAATTTCGAAGACAATATTTGAATTTCATTTCTGAGGAATATTGGCAGCTCTAGTATGTATACATGGATGGATACATACATGTGTATACACATGTGTACATACATTTATGTATGCATACATACATATACATGATGGATACATGCATGTTTGCAAAGTACTCTGTTCTATCCTTCTGATGTCTTTCAATGTTATAGAGCATCGCAGCGGAAGTGGATGCCTGGGGTCACTTTCACTTTCACCATTCATTTTCGCCATAGACTTTTACAAAAACATTTATAACAATTATGTTAAGCCTCGAACCAAGCCATCCAGGATGGAGGTGAATCATGATCATATAACCCTTTTTTCTATGAAAAGAACATTTTGAAAATCGCTAAACAAATGGTAGTTATTAAATGTAGTATATCAAATAATGTAATATTAAAATATGTTTTCACATAGGATCAAAGGTTATATGGTCATGATTCACCTCCATCCTGGATGGCTTGGTTCGAGGCTTAACATAATTGTTATAAATATTTTTGTAAAAGTCTATGGCGAAAATGAATGGTGAAAGTGAAAGTGACCCCAGGCATCGACTTCCGCTGCGATGCTCTATATGAGATACATAAAGTGGTTAATGTGTAAATAAGCAGAAAATCTTACTAGGATCTCCTTTTAGTTGACCTTGTACCAGTGATTTGTACTGTCATGAACTGTACTTTTTCCTATTGCAAACTTCTAATACATTCTTCAATCAATGTATGCATAGTGCATACATGTATGTATATACTGATATACTGTACACACAGCCACACAGCCAGCCACACACACACACTCACACACACACACACACACACACACACACACACACACACACACACACACACACACACACACACACACACACACACACACACACACACACACACACATATAAAACATAGGCTATATGTACTGTATGTATGATGTATACATTATGTATACATACATACATTTAGATACATGTATTATAGGCTACATACAGTACAAACAAAAATACTCTACATGTATACATATTTATCTATCATTATGATAAAATAAAAGCAGTAACACCAAAAAACTAAAAAGTACAATAGGCCTATAATATATAGGCCTATTTACTTCCTCAACACTGGGTTATTACAATATTACAGCAAATGTATTAAGAACTTTACTGGGTTTTTCAAAGACTATACAGGCAAAACTGTAAATATGCTTATTTGAAAGTTGCTAGAATACAAGTCTCCTCTCACCGAAGGTAAATGGCGAGCCGTTCAGCTGGTGGTATAGCTTTTCGGAATGATGTGTCCATCCTTGCTATACTTGGTCCCACCCTTGCCAACAGCTCCTCAAATTGACCCACGTTGAGCCTGAATGCCGCTCGAAAACGGTGTCTGTCGAGCATCTGTTCCTGAACCAGGGTGTGGAATTCACCTAGTTCTAGGCGGGCCTGGAGGATGCTGTGGACCCAAACAGAGGACCCGTCGTCGGAGAGAGAGAGATAGAGAGAGAGAGATAGAACCTATAATATTGGATCAATGAGAACCTGCACAAGCGCACGCACGCACACACGCACACACACACACACACACACACACACACACACACACACACACACACACACACACACACACACACACACACACACATGCAAAGGCACAGCAGCAGTGGCAGTGACGGTGACTGTAGGCTACAAGCAGCGGTAGGCTACCGACCAAAACGGCTTGTTAAGTTATTTAACAACTTGTTTGAATGTTCTAATCTTATTTTGTTTCCATAAAAAGCTTATGTAGTAACTTATTTCCCATCTAGAGACGCTATTTTAGATTATAGGTTTCCGAATTAAAACGACCTGTTTGTCTATTGAAAGCAGGCTGACCGACCGGCAGAGTCGAGTGACAGGTACCTCATTTGCATAAAAATAAAGCTGGACACGCTCATTTGCATAAAAATAAAGCTGCATGGTTTTGACCAAGCTGCCTGGTTGTTTAGCTCGCTTATTTTTACAACTATATATCTGTAGTGTGAATGAGGCTTTAGAATGTAGAATGTACAATAGGGTGAGGACAGGAGCTGGCCATGGTGCTGAAATGACAAATCACTTCTTATGAACAAAAAAAAGCTCTGTTCAAACTCCAAAGCTGTGAGCTTGTATATCTGCTATTTTTCAATAGTTAAAGCATAACATAATGATACACAATAATGTGTACCCATTCTGAATGGGTTAAATACTTCTGCCACTTAAACTGCCATCAGATCGGATTATCTCCCAAATCCACCTCCCCTGGCTTTCTGGCACAGTTTCAGCAAGGGATGGATGACCTTGCTTTGACAGTCATCATATTGATGTGGGTTGGTAAGGGATATTTTTGGGGAGGTTTTATCAAAAGGTTTGTTTAAAAACCCATTTAGCCCTAGAATTAGAATGCTTTTAATACTATTGAAAAATAGCAGATATACAAGCTCACAGCGCAGCTGTCAGCTTGTAGATCTGCTATTTTTTTTAAATCATGATTTTTTTGCAAGTCTTTGAATATATCTTTTGTGTGTGTGTGTGTGTGTGTGTGTGTGTGTGTGTGTGTGTGTGTGTGTGTGTACATACTGTATACATGCAATATACTGCAATATACTGTACACAGTGTGTTTTGTGTGAGTGCACAAGTAGCATCTGTATCTAAAGTTCAGAGTCAGACACAAAGTTTTACTGTAAGTGTTAGGCCCCCTGCACCGTTGGCCTGCTTGAAATCAGGAAAGCCTGGTTGCTGTCAGGATGGCAGAGATAGAGAAGCTGCATTGCGTCTGATTGTGATCGTTGCTTGTGATCCACAGGGTGACATGGAATCTAACAGGAAGAATATCAGCAAAAGTGGAACCCATGTCCCATACCACACTGGACCAATCGTCTGGGGAGAGACAGGGACCAATAGACAGCATGCAGCTCATTCATCAAGGTACTGTGATATTAACACACACTGTCTCCTACTCTGATGCAGTCGGCAATAAGCAACAGGCCATCGCTGGCAATATCTGGCCTGGTAAATAAGTTAAAATATCTGACTGAAATTGTTGGAGAAAAAAGAAGTACATTTTTTTTACAGATTGTTAGTGATAGTATTGACATTGGTTCTCAGTTAATAAGGTATGTTTATAAATGGCAGTGGTACAGCCAACACAAAAAATAAAAGCATGAATATATTTTATTGTATGTATTGAATGCACAATAACATAGTATCCTAAAACAATACACAGTTTCTCTCGGTTCATCTAGAGACCTTGAACCATGAAAGGGGTCATCTGTGAAAAGATGTTATGATAGTCTGTCAAAAAATGGTCCTAATAGTGCCACACTTGAAGATAACCTGACTTTCGCCAGATGGTGGCAGCATTGCGTATGCCTGCAAAGCATAGCGTTATGCAGGCATACGCAATGCTGCCACCATCTGGCGAAAGTCAGCTTAACTTGAAGATGGTGCCTGAACAAAATGATTACACAAGAATTTTCTATCTTCAACTATAACATTTTGATTACACACATTTATTAGTTTTACCACCACACACACTTTTATAAACCTTTTTATAGCAATATAGTTGTTGTGTATATAAGATGGTTTATAGCATGTTCCACTTCCTAAATTAGCCATTGATTGTGTACCATCTAATGGCTTAGAAAAGAATTGGCCTGAGGCCAGATTTACTTGCTGAGCACTGCTGTAAATTCCTGAGGACCTTCATGAATGTCACTTTTCCTATGCGTTATCTTTGACCAGTTCAACTTATGTGTTACCCAACCAGGCACCAGAATGATTCCTGCCGACTTCCTCATTCCTGAACACAGAACCCAATCAGAGACAACCTTCATCACAAGGTACTTTTTAATCATTATTTGCAGAAAATATCTGACCATTTTGAATGTACTTTCAGTCTGCTTTATTCATCTGTGCCCGTGGGTGACTGAACAAACTCTAAGCATCTCTTTCTAAATGGTTCAAATGAATAGTCTGTTCTGATTCTTTCTTTGGTTGTTCAGATCCTGGTGGCCAACTTTCTGCCCCAGACAGAAGCACTGATGAAGGAGAAGACCTCAGATGAGGCCTGCAAAGAGCTGGAGGCCAGTGGCCTGGGAGGACCTCTGATCTGATGTCCTGTGTTTTACAGCCATGTATGAGCACAAAATCTTTGTGCAAGGTATCATGTGGGACATCAACTGCTATGACCAGTGGGGGTAAGTCAAAAACCCAGCCACTTAAATTATATACAAACCACATACAGTACTTAATAAAGCTTGGGTAAACCTGTAATATTTTTTAGGACATATATTCAAAAATGACCACAAAAAGCATAAAATAATAATCATTTTGTATACTATAGACTACATTCTAGTCTATAGACTAAGATGTAAACAAAGTGTCGACCCTACAATGAAAAAGTTGACTATAGCTCCTTTAATTTGAGTGTTGATGTGCATTGTGAGACATGACTGTATATGTTGATGTGTATAACCTTTTTAACACATCCTGTGCCTAACTCGTTCAGGGACGAGTTAAGAAAAAGAAGTGCACCTGAGCCAACATTATCTAACTCGTCCATAAGCTTTCCACTGGAATCCACCAGATGGCACTCCTGTGCAACTTATGAGTGAGGAGCCATGTGCTTGTAACATAATGTACACACTAAACCACACTATCTAAATTATTATGTTCCTGGTATCATCTCTAGGTCAAATAAACTAAACAACAGTGGTGAGTCTTTTCTATAGGATCAGTAAGGAAAACACACACACACTTGGCTGTGTTCTATAGTTCACTTCATGTAAACAGAAATCACACTTGAGTTAGTATCAGTGGTTTTTTTGGGGGGAGGCATGCCGCCTGTTCGGAAGAAGCGTAGCCGGGGTTGGCTGCCGAGCAAGGGACAGTCAAAGCCGACACTGCAAGTGTTGAAACACCATATTGACAAAATGACAGTCACAGATGAGGAGGTAGAACCTGAGCCCATTCCGTTTCTCAGTCAAGTTGGGCGCCGTAGTGGCAGGACGGCAAGCGTAAACCCCGACGTGGATACTGATGATGATTATGAAGGACCCCAACCCAGCGCCAAGCAGGCTCTCTGCGTGCACGACATTGGTAAGAATTGAAACGTGAAATTACATTGTGTTTTATTAGGCATAAATGCAAACAGTCAAATAAGTCAAGGAAGCACAGAAAATGTCTTTGCTGCCTACACAATCAAATGTGTATTACAACATCAGTCACTTAGATCCTAAACACACATAGACATCAAAGGGGGCTGTATCTATGTAAAAAAAGGTGCCCTCTCCAGACCATGAATGCAGTTTTCACTATGGTGAAAGAAATAAAAATGCCCTCTTTCCATGCCATACATGAAGGCAGCATTCAAGAGAATTGCCTTCTCCAAACTCTCCTGAACTTGAATGTATTATTTTATGTTGAAAGAATTGCCCTCTCTGTGTAATAACTTCATTTCTTGGTGCCATCCATCCTCAATCTATGTTTATTTACATGGTGGCACAGCAAGGCCTTAGTCAAGGTCAAAACTAAGACAACACTTTTATTTTTACAAAATGAAAGACAACAAATAGGTTGCAGACCCAGTAGTGAGATGACGGCTAGATGTCTAAATAGTACGTTGATTTGATGTGCTTGATTTTTACAGACACACACTGATGGAGGAAAAGACAAGTTTTAATATTTCACCGGGACACTGATGGGATGAGGGACACCGAGATGGAGGGAGAGCCATGATTTTATTTCACTGGGGTTATTCAGACACACTGACAGAGGACCAGCCAGGACCACCACCTTCTGCTGCTGCTGGCCCATCCGTTCACCGCAAGTCTAAGAAGAAAAGTGGTGAGAACCGTTTCTGCTCATCACACTGGATCTCACAGCTACATAATATGTCCATCCTTATTCTGGCTTTACTTGCAGCATGGCAAGGCCATAGAGGTCAAAAATAATTTTGATATCTGTCAATGTAACTTCAGTTGAATCACTTACAGTTGAAGTCTACAGTGTACCACGTCTGTTCACAAACAATAGCCGATCTACAAGCTCACAACATGTCACAATATGATGTGATGTGGTGTGAACTTGTAGATCGGATATTGTAGGTGAATGTTCTCTACCAGAATAGGGATGCAGAATAGAAACAGTCCAGTCTAATGACATTCACAAGTGTTGCTCATGACATAGACTGTATCTTAGGATGAAATGTTTACATATGTACGTACAGTAATGACATACAGTTCTAAAAGAAAATAACAAAATTCAGGGGTGCCGTGGATGATTAGGATATTTACAGGGCTCCCCTGAGCCAAAATGTTGGAGAACCACACACTATATACATAACATATACCACATGAATGAAAACAATATATATTATATATATATTTTATGGTAAATGTATTTCTATGATTTACAGTTGGTGCCAGCACAGAAGAACGGATGCTTCCGAGTGGGTTTATGAACGCAGCTGGAGCCCCAGGCAGTTTCCGTTCACTGGACTTCCGGGCCCTCGTGGGAAAGCAGCAGATCTCCTGTCTTGCAGAGCTGTTCATCGATGAGTTGCTTGAGCATATTGTATACCAGCACTTCAGTGACAATATGGAGATCGAAGGTGACAGAAGGTGACAGACTTCACAAAATCCGCCCCATCTTGGACATGCTGCTCAGCAAATTCAAGGAGATGTATAAACCTCACAAACGTCAGCATTGATGAGGGCACACTCCTGTGGCGTGGACAGCTGAAGTTCAGAGTCTACAACCCGGCGAAACCCATAAAGTATGGCATAAAAATGGCCGAACTTTACTTATTTCAATGGACTATCACTCAGTTGTCAAAAAGGTTCAAGGTTGTACTTTATTGTTACATCTTTTGTAATAAAAACTAGCCTGTTTCAACTATCATACTGTAGGTGAACACCCCATGGGCCCTTACGGGTCCATTTGGTTCCATGTTACGTTGTAGAGTGCATTCATTATGGCTTGTTTTCTAGGCTCTGATGTGTCATAGTAAATTGGGTTCCCTTCATATCTGTCTTGTCTTTTCATCAAATGTGTTGATACTGTAGATCTAGCCAATCTAGCCTGTTTCAACTATCTATACTATAGGTGGTAAATGGTAAACACTCACGTTATTTGTCTAATTGGGGTACAATGAGTAAACGCAATCTAAAAGCATCAAATCTCTCCATTCCCATAATTCAGTAAATGTACTTACTTTCTAAGTAATTGTCCATCACATACCTGGCTACCTAACTGACCATTACATGGTCCACTGAGAGTACTCAGAGAGTAAAAATTGATTCTATTTGTACACTATTTTTCATGATGGTAGCCAGAGATAGGTGTAGTGATATAGAATGGACACACAGGGGTGCTAAACCTTCATCACAGCAGTCTATTTCCTATTTACAGAAAATGTCAATTAGACAACCTTTTATTGTAATTTATAATGAAAGACAGCAATTCAAAGGGTTGTTTGAGATATTTGCTGTAAAAGTTGAGCATTTTATGTTGATCTGGCAATATTTCACAATATTTGGCTATATTTTTCTTCTCTTGAGATGATTTAGGTCAGAAAATAATGCAACCTTTTGGTCCTAACTTCGAAAGGAAATGTCATACTTTTTGTTCATAGAATAAAGAACATCCTCAGGCTTTCAAAACAGATATCACATTTGCAAATAGTCCTAGTTGAAATTACTTACTGGCACAATATATACAAAACATGTGTTTTTCTCTGACATCCATTTCTGTGAAACACTATTACATGGAATATTGTACATGGAATATTGTACTTGATGTGAACATCAAAATTTCAGAAAATAATGATGCAGCTGCCTAGTTTCTCTGAAAAAAAAAAGATGACTCACAACATATTCTTTCATGGAGTTTGAGCCGACACAATGCTAAAAGTTACCACAAAACAGAGCACTATTTTGATATATTTTTTTTATAAATATGACTACACAGGGGAATAATATTTTTTACTTTTGTCTTCTCACCAGTAAAGTAAACATCCTACAGATTATTTTTCATATAGGCCATGTTGAGATAGAGGCAGCAGAGACAGTTCTGTCGCATTGTCAAACATAAAAATGCGATTATCTCAGAAACTAGTTTGAAAGGGAAGGTTTTTCAGAATATTTTCTCAATTCAAAAGCACAGATATTCAACATGGAACCTTTTGTAGACTCAACGCTCTTCGACATGAAAGAATAAACCCTAAAGTTTATCCGAATGTGTTTGTTGTTCATATAGCACTTCATATAGCAAAGTTACAGCTGTTTCAAAATGAATGGGAGTGAATGTGGCAGGGACTTTTTTCTGATTTGGAAGAAACCTTGGCGGCCCATGTGTTAAAGGGAATCATATGGTTGCTTTTTGAAGGGAAGAAATACAATCTCCCATACTGTAGGTGAAGATATGCCCCACACTACTTAGTCAGCACTGAGTTGCAAAATAAATGTTCCATTTGTCACTTTATGCACTTGTATCGTCATGCTTTGATTACATAACATATGCCATGTGATGGATAATTATTCATAACCCTCAAAGGTTAAAACAAAGTGTTGTTCAATAACAAACCCGTCTCTACAGCTCTCTTGCATTTTTCATCCATGTATCTCACTGGTTTCCATTAAAAAAAAGAATGGTATAGCCTGTGGCTTAGCATCCTCCATTTTGCATGCACATTCCCACTAGGTCAAGAAACAGATGCCACCCTTCTCACATTGGCCACCAGCAGGTCAACTTTTGCATAACACATTTTTGGAACACAATGCCTTAAAATAACACATGCCGCATCTGATTGTCATGAAAGTTTCAAGAACACTGTTTTGTCCACTGCTTGCAGCTATATTTTCATGTTGATTTAATTGTCCATACTGTTAAGTTCATGTAATAACTCTGCTTGTCTGCATTGTAATTCAATTTACATTGTATTGCCTGCAAACTTGACATTTTGTACTATTATAGCCATTGTTTTCTGGCTTGAAGCGAGCCCACAATTGTTTCGAAGGAACAATATTTTTCTAGTTATTTATTAGTGTGGTTGCCCTAACAGGGGCAACACACTATAGTTCTAGGGAAACTTTATTTTTCTGGATAAACTTTATTTTGACGCGTTTCACGGCCCACAGTTTTTGCGCCACACACTCGCGCCATATGTCAAATCGACCGGCTTCATCGGGAATCGTGTGCTATCATTTTGCTAAGAGAAAAGTTGTATCGTTTAATTGATATTAATTTATTAGTGAATTAATTTTCCCCATTGACTTATAATGGGAATCACAAAAACTCACATTGAATTATTTCTCTCTCACAAACCATTGGGGCTACAGTTTCAAAACTTGGAGAGGAGGTTCATAATGCAGTCAAGGATTAACTGAAAAATAATTACATCATTCGGCCTCATGGTGGCGCTATAACAGTCCACTTTACGTTTCGGCCTGTAACTCTTGAACCGTAGGTCGGAAAATTAAAATTCAAATTCCTTGGGTCATGACGCATCTCCCTATATAGGCCCCGCCCATTTGCGTCAGGATAGATTTTCCGCCATTTTGAATTTTCTTCAAAACACACTTTTTGCTCCTTTTCCTACATATTTTCTCCAAATGTCACAAAAATCGGTACACATGATCTATGGACCCATGCGATAAACATACTCAAACGATATTTCGATAGTCCATACCGTTCTTCCGTAACAGGGTTCCAAAGTTAGCGGGAGGAGCCCATTTTGTAAGAAGTAGCCATAAATCACAAACGAAACATCCAGTCAACACCAAATTTTAACCACAAGTGTCGGGCGCTATACTGAACATATACCCAAAAGCATTTCCACTTCGACCCATAGGGGGCGCCACAAACGCGCAAAACGTAACCGTTTCATGCCAAATCGTGTTTTTCAGGGGGAACGACCCTCTCAAAACGAAACACAAACGATCTCGGGAGCGACGCGACAACGTAATCGCCTTGCGGAACTCGTGGGAGGAGCCTATTTCTTAAAAACAAGAAACCATATCCTTACTTCAGGAACGCAGGATCCGACCGGCACCTTTTCTAATCGCGCGTCGCACGGCCCCGACGCTATCCGTCCCCACGTCGTCTCCCTCAGACCCCTGCGTTTTGCTCAGGGTCCCGGCGGCGCATCCCCACGACTCGCGCCGGGGCGGGGCAGGCAACCACACTCGCAATTTCCCAAATTGCACATTTTCTAGTTTCTATACTAGAGCAAGTTCTCCTCAAAACTTCGGTTCCTTTCTACTCCTACATACTTAGTGAGAAAATGAAAATAAAAACATCAATGTGTTCAGCTTACTGTGGCGACGTGTTGCTATTACTTTTTACAGCAATCGGCCAAATGGTGGCGCTGTAGGAAGCCTTCGAAAGTGCGATCTTTGAACAGGTATAGCTCATGCTGTGTTATACATACAGCCATGAAACCTGAATACACTTATGCGTCTCCTCATGCCGAACAACTTTTACCCTCTAACTTTTGACCTCTGACCTTTAGGTCTCCCACAATTCGGAATTATATGAAAAAAAGTAAAAATCTATCTCCTCCTGGAATTTTTGCGTTAAGCGTACAAAACTTTTTTCACATGAAATTTGAACCTATATCTACACAGGCTATGTGGTGAGAAGTTTGTACGTTAAATAATGATTTTTTAATAATTCATTGTATATTGCGGTTTTATGCAAATTATTCTTCGGCCTCTAAATCATACATGCAAAGTTACACATTCATGGCATTTGGCAAAGATGTAGAGGGTTAGTCAAAGTATCACTGAAACCAATTTTATTCCAATCGGCCAAAGGGGGGGCGCTATACGAAGCATTTGAAAATTCAAACTTCAAACGGGCATAAGTCATGACTCGTTTCGTTTGAAGACATGCAACTTGTTACACGCGTGCTTTGACTCAAGCAGAAGACATCTGTGTCGTTGTTAAGTAAGCTCCGCCCTAAGATTTTCCGCCATTTTGAGCAGTTTGTAAAACGCGTAAACCCACTTTTATTCTGGAATTGTCGCGTCACGTGCACAACACTTTTTTTACGTGAACTTTGGACCGATATCTAAAGATCTGTCAGATCGGATTTCTTTAACATTGAAACATGCTTTTTTAAATAATTCAAACAATATTGCATTTTTATGCAAATTATTCTTCTGCCTCTAAAACATACATGCAAAGTCACATTTTCATGACAAAATAGTGTAGAGGGTTAGTTCAAATATCACTGAAACCAATCTTACCCCAAATGGCCAAAGGGGGGCGCTATATAATTTTGAGCAGTTTGTAAAACGCTTAAACCCGTTTTTATTCTAGGATTTTTTTCAGCAAGAGCCGTTGGCCGCCGCGTCCACGTCCATGGACGCGGCCGTGGACGCGAAAAAAACGTCCGTGGACGCGAGGCCGCGTCCACGGACGCAAACGGCCGGCCGTCCCGGCCGTGGACGCGGCCGTGGACGCGGCCGTGGACGCGGCCGTGGACGCAGACGGCCGGGGACGCGGCCGTGGACGAGGCCGCGGACGTGGACGCAAACGGCCGGCCGTGGACGAGTCCATGAACGAGGCCGCGAAAAAAAGGCAGCGGAAAAAAAAAAAAAAGTGTCTATTGTATGTATTTTTTGATGGAGAATTCAAATATGACCTTCTTTTTTGCATAGGACAACTCTAACCTGCATCAATTGGTATTTTATAATTGCCAATTGTACCCTATCCATCTGAAAAACAAATTGGATGTCTATTGTATGTATTTTTTGATGGAGAATTCAAATATTACCTTCTTTTTGGGATAGGACAACTCTAACCTGCATCAATTGGTATTTTATAATTGCCAATTGTACCCTATCCATCTCAAAAACAAATTGGATGTCTATTGTATGTATTTTTTGATGGGGAATTCAAATGTTACCTTCTTTTTTAGATAGGACAACTCTAACCTGCATCAATTGGTGCATCAACCTACTATCTATCTATCTATCTATCTATCTATCTATCTATCTATCTATCTATCCATCTATCCATCTATCTATCCATCTATTTATTTATATTTCACCTTTAGTCCAGAAGAGAATTCAGCATCAGGAACTTGCACACATGTAACTGTGTCATGACTGTGTCATGGAGCTAAAACAGGGCTATGTTAAATACTCAAAATGACTCTGATGGACCAATCAGGGTGGTGGTGGGGGGAGGGATCAACAATAGACAGAAACTGGATAATGCTTTGTTAACTGTCCCACCTAAGTCCCTGCTAGTCTGAACAAACATCACCTTCCCTCTCATAACACTACTACTACTACATTTATATAAAGCTGCTCTTGCATTTGAATTCAAGTCTGACACAAGTTAAGGTTAACTTAGGTAGTATTTCATTTTGCTGGCTTTTAGGGTCTGTGTGTGAGTGTGTAGGCTCACAAATTATTATAATTGTCATTAAGTGACTATCTATCTATCTATCTATCTATCTATCCATCTATCCATCTATCCATCTATTTATTTATACTTACTGTTTACATTTTCTATAAATATTTATTTCTATATAAAACTCAGTTGTGTGGAGTTATTGTGTGCCTTTTCTTGTAGCTAAAGAGTCCATTTGTTCACTAGACATTAAGTCAAGGTTACTATTTTGAGTTGAAGCTAAGTGTTTTATTGCTTTGTGGTTTAACATGATTTAAAAGGCAAATTCATTGTTATGGTTACTTTAGAAGACTGCTTTTGCATTCATGAGTTAAAAAGAGAGCCAAGCTAATTCAAAGAGTTAAGTTAAAGGAACACAAAACATGACCTAACTCGCTGCCATTGGACAGACAGTTACAACATAGGCCTACTCTTATCTTTCACAGAACAGACAATTATCATTTGTTTTATCTATTTGAGACTATGTAGCTGCTCTATGGGAAATAGAGCATTATATCAGCCTATTCAATTGATAATGACCAATGGGTGCCAGTTTCTAAGTAGTTAACCATATTAACATAACAATATATGTGGCCTAGACATGGATATTGCCCAATCAACTCGTAATCTACAGAAATGTCCACCACATCACACAGTATAAAACTTAGTAGGCTCAGTGGATTCACCTATGTTAAATCATGTCAGGTTAGTTTGGTTCAAGGTTCAAGTATAATAATTTATGAGACAAAAATGTAAACAGCACAAATGTACAATCACATCTCGGCTAGAATGATAACATAAAGTCCTGACTACTCCTTGTTATTGTGGTCCTAAATACTACAATGATTAGTTTGGATGCATTGCTTCTATCATGTCCAATTAAAAATAAATACATTACATACATACATACAGAAATCTGCCTTCTCCTGTATTGTATTAGTGACATTCATTATAAATAGTAAAATAACAGGACAGAGCAAAAAAGGCCTCTGTTGTGTCTTTATCTGATCACATGCAATCAGACACTCACACTGCACAGCAATATATAAACTTTATTACAGGCTCAAGGCCCACAGGGTAAGAAGACAATACATTACAAAGATAATAATTTAAAAAAACAACAACAGAGAGTACATTCACAAAGCCCCACCGGAGCTAAAGAGGCACTCATGCCAGTGTCCTCTAACGGTAGACGTGTACCTGACAGAGCTTTCCCCACATTGGTTACAGATATAAGGTTTCTCTCCGGTGTGAATTTGTTGGTGTATTTTGATATGTTCCAGTCTAGGAAAGCTCTTTCCACACTGGTCACAGCAATAAGGTTTCTTTCCAGTGTGATTTTTCTGGTGTGCTTTGAGATGATGCATATCACTGAACCTTTTCTCACACTGGACACAGCAGTATATGGCTTCTCACCAGTGTGGATTTTCAGGTGTCTTTTCAGAGCCGTCTTCAGAGTGAACCTTTTCCCACATTGGTGACAGCAGTAAGGTCTCTCTCAAGTGTGAATCTTCTTGTGTTGTACGAGGCTAGATTTTACAGTGAAACGTTTGCCACAGTGTTCACAGCAGTAAGGCTTTTCTTCGGTGTGAAATCTCTGGTGTACTTTCAGAGCAGCCATTAAACTGAACTTTTCCCCACATTGGACACAGCTGTATGGTTTCTCTCCTGTGTGAATTCGTTCATGTATTTTGAGATAAGACAATCGAGTAAAGCTTTTCCCACACTGGTCACAGCAATAGGGCTTCTCTCTAGTGTGAATTCTCTGGTGTTCTTTTAAAATCCCCTTTTGAACAAATCTTTTTCCACACTGGTCACAACAATAAGGTTTCTCTCCAGTATGTGAACGCTTATGATCTTTTAATTGTCCAGACCGAGCAAAATACTTCCCACATTGTTCACAGCTGAATGGCTTCACTCCGGTATGAATTCTCTGGTCTACTTTGAGATAATAAATTGAGCTGAAGGCTTTTTCCACATTGGTCACAACAGCACTGTCTTGGTTTAACTGAGGACAGCACAGGACAGGGAGAGAAAACACACACCTGATAAGAGCCAGATTCACACATTGATCAGCATTTAAGTAACATCATCATTATTATTGTTGAGTCTGAAAAGAACAATACAATGTGATAGATCTTTACACATCTGACCCATAACATTATTAGCAATTCACATGGTTACTATAATAGGTGAGTCTTCTAGCTTTTTAAAAATGTAATATTTCATTAATTATTTCTCTTACTAAGTGTAACATCCCACTTCTTAATTGTATATTATTTGGAAAGTGTTAGCAAAATGTTTGCCATAAATTCAATGCTGAGTTGCATTTGTTTTCCTACATTTCCCCTTCAATGTATTATTACAATGTATTTACTATTTCTTACTTAGGTCTACTTAACTTTGTATTTTTACATTATTATATTGATCAACATTAACACATAGTGTGTGTTAGGTTAGGTTAGTTGCAGAGTGTCCACAACTGTCCAGAATACACTGTACATAATAGACTCCAGACTTCAAGTGAAGATGAAATCTCTAGACGGCACCAGCGGCAATTCTGATGAACGGGTGGAACCCAAAGACCATCAAGATCTCTGTAAGTCACAGACTGAGTAAGTCTCCAGATAAACTCACACACATCAAAGTGTTTAAACATTACTTTTATCATTCATGACATAATATCATGTTACTGTTACCTACATGCCTTTATATGGGGAGAACCAAGCAACTTTGACCCAGTTATGATTTTGCTTTTAATAGAAAGGAATCCCTTACATTGTTGTATGTTAAATTACTTTCTGATCTGTTTGTGTTCATTATAACAGCCACAGGAAAGATACATTGTTTCAGATTGTTCCAGAGACTGATGACAGACCCTGGATGTAGCTCTGTCAGGTACACGTCTACCATTAGTGGACACTGGCATGAGTGGCATGAGTGCCTCTTTAGCTCCGGTGGGGCTTTGTGAATGTACTCTCTGTTGTTGTTTTTTTAAATTATTATCTTTGTAATGTATTGTCTTCTTACCCTGTGGGCCTTGAGCCTGTAATAAAGTTTATATATTGCTGTGCAGTGTGAGTGTCTGATTGCATGTGATCAGATAAAGACACAACAGAGGCCTTTTTTGCTCTGTCCTGTTATTTTACTATTTATAGAAGCAATGCATCCAAACTAATCATTGTAGTATTTAGGACCACAATAACAAGGAGTAGTCAGGACTTTATGTTATCATTCTAGCCGAGATGTGATTGTACATTTGTGCTGTTTACATTTTTGTCTCATAAATTATTATACTTGAACCTTGGACCAAACTAACCTGACATGATTTAACATAGGTGAATCCACTGAGCCTACTAAGTTTTATACTGTGTGATGTGGTGGACATTTCTGTAGATTACGAGTTGATTGGGCAATATCCATGTCTAGGCCACATATATTGTTATGTTAATATGGTTAACTACTTAGAAACTGGCACCCATTGGTCATTATCAATTGAATAGGCTGATATAATGCTCTATTTCCCATAGAGCAGCTACATAGTCTCAAATAGATAAAACAAATGATAATTGTCTGTTCTGTGAAAGATAAGAGTAGGCCTATGTTGTAACTGTCTGTCCATTGGCAGCGAGTTAGGTCATGTTTTGTGTTCCTTTAACTTAACTCTTTGAATTAGCTTGGCTCTCTTTTTAACTCATGAATGCAAAAGCAGTCTTCTAAAGTAACCATAACAATGAATTTGCCTTTTAAATCATGTTAAACCACAAAGCAATAAAACACTTAGCTTCAACTCAAAATAGTAACCTTGACTTAATGTCTAGTGAACAAATGGACTCTTTAGCTACAAGAAAAGGCACACAATAACTCCACACAACTGAGTTTTATATAGAAATAAATATTTATAGAAAATGTAAACAGTAAGTATAAATAAATAGATGGATAGATGGATAGATGGATAGATGGATAGATAGATAGATAGATAGATAGATAGATAGATAGATAGAGTCACTTAATGACAAATTATAATAATTTGTGAGCCTACACACTCACACACAGACCCTAAAAGCCAGCAAAATGAAATACTACCTAAGTTAACCTTAACTTGTGTCAGACTTGAATTCAAATGCAAGAGCAGCTTTATATAAATGTAGTAGTAGTAGTAGTGTTATGAGAGGGAAGGTGATGTTTGTTCAGACTAGCAGGGACTTAGGTGGGACAGTTAACAAAGCATTATCCAGTTTCTGTCTATTGTTGATCCCTCCCCCCACCACCACCCTGATTGGTCCATCAGAGTCATTTTGAGTATTTAACATAGCCCTGTTTTAGCTCCATGACACAGTCATGACACAGTTCCATGTGTGCAAGTTCCTGTTGCTGAACTCTCTTCTGGACTAAAGGTGAAGTATAAATAAATAGATGGATAGATAGATGGATAGATGGATAGATAGATAGATAGATAGTAGGTTGATGCACCAATTGATGCAGGTTAGAGTTGTCCTATCTAGAAAAGAAGGTAACGTTTGAATTCCCCATCAAAAAATACATACAATAGACATCCAATTTGTTTTTGAGATGGATAGGGTACAATTGGCAATTATAAAATACCAATTGATGCAGGTTAGAGTTGTCCTATTCCAAAAAGAAGGTAATATTTGAATTCTCCATCAAAAAATACATACAATAGACATCCAATTTGTTTTTCAGATGGATAGGGTACAATTGGCAATTATAAAATACCAATTGATGCAGGTTAGAGTTGTCCTATGCAAAAAAGAAGGTCATATTTGAATTCTCCATCAAAAAATACATACAATAGACACCTTTTTTTTCTTTTTTCGCTGCCTTTTTTTCGCGGCCTCGTCCATGGACTCGTCCACGGCCGGCCGTTTGCGTCCACGTCCGCGGCCTCGTCCACGGCCGCGTCCCCGGCCGTCTGCGTCCACGGCCGCGTCCACGGCCGCGTCCACGGCCGGGACGGCCGGCCGTTTGCGTCCGTGGACGCGAGGCCGCGTCCACGGACGTTTTTTTCGCGTCCGCGTCCATGGACGCGTCCACGGCCGCGTCCACGGCCGCGTCCATGGACGTGGACGCGGCGGCCAGCGGCTGTCTCTCATTTTTTTAGCAATTTGCATGAAACATTCTACACGCAATCTAAGGACCTTTATCTAACATGCCTATGAAGTGCACACAAAAAAATTATAAAATAATAATAATAAATATAGCTGCAAGCAGCGATAAAGTGTCCAAAGCCAAAAACACCTCAAATCATGAACACAGCCTGGGATGTGCGTGAAATCTTGCAAGCACATTCCCAATAGGTCAAGGAACAGATACCAACCTTCTCACATTGGCCTGTTATAGCGCCACCAGCGGGTCAACTTTTGCACAACACATTTTTGGAACAAAATGGACCAATCTTTGACGTCAGTAACGTCAAAGAGAGCACTGCCTGCGATCTTGACATTTTGTGCTTTTATAGCCATTGTTTTCTGGCTTGAAGCGAGCCCACAATTGTTTCGAAGGAACAATATTTTTCTAGTTATGTTATGATGTTTAGTTGGTCAAAATAAAAGTTTTGAGAACCACTGAATTAAGAATGTCTGCCTATTGTAAACTACTGAACTCATAAAACGCCACAGTCTCGTAGTAAATCAGTATCATACATATCCTGAAGCTGGAGACGTAGGCCTACCGATATTCAGTGATTGGGTCTAATGATCAAAATTATAATGGTGTAAAAAATCTATAAAATAAAATTCCACACTGTAAGGCCAGTAAGGGACAAGATGACCCCCGGCCACTTTCATTATTACTGAATACCTTTAATACACCTAGGTAAAACCAAATCCATCCTCTTTGGGTCAATTCATAACCTCAGCAAAGTCGTTAACTTCACAATCAAAGTGGGTGATACTGTAATAACAAGACAAAACAAAATCAACAACCTTGGTTACATCTTAGAGGCAAACCTTTCCACTGAAAAAAATGACTATTATGGTAATCAATAAAGTCAACCAACAAATGTGTTTCTTGCAGAGGGTCGCCCCGCTGGTTAACAGCAATACACGGAATACTCTAGGAGGTGCACTCCCCTCCTTGACTATGGAGTCCACGTCTGGTATCGCGATGCCCCAAATACCTTAAAGTCAAAGCTCCAAACAGCCCAAAACAAACTGATTAGGATCCTGCTTGGCCTTCCTTCACTATATTAGCGTAGAGTGGATCACAGTAGCTGACAGAGTACTGCATCTTGCAATGGGCCTGGTGTACAAGATAGACTACACCGCTAAGATACCCATGTACCTGACAAAATACTTTATAAACGTCAAGGATGTCCACAATTACAACACCAGAGGCAGCGCCACAGATCATGTTCAACCCAGATTCGTTCTCCCGCTATACCACTAGCATGTGGAACACTTACAGAGTACCGAAGGGAGTGTAAATCTCCAACTTCCTTTAAAATCGGTCTGAAAAGTCACTTACAGGCGGCTGCTACTCGAGACGTGTAATAGACTAAATCCATATTTAGCTCCCCTTTTCCACTGTAAATATATTTTCTTTCTTTTATTTTCTTCTTTATGACTGTTATTGTTTTCCTGCATAGTACTGTGTTCTATTTGTCTGTCATTCAATATTATATGAGATACATAGAGGTTTCCTGTGTAAAAAAAGCCAGAGCTAGAGCTAGTTCACCTTGTACCAGTGAACTGTAACGTCATTAAACTGTAGCTTTCCTATGCAAACTAATAAAGTCTTCAATCAATCAATCAATCATTCAATCAATCAATCAATAAGATTCCAAATGGCTATTCCCCCCCTGACATCGGATCATTGAGCATTGCCATCGTACCCGTCATCAGTAAGCAGCTTAATGACCACGTCGATGCCCAAGTCCTTGTGTTTGGCCTTGTAGACCACTCCAAAGCCCCCGGAACACATGTATTTCCACTCCTCCAGGCTGGCATTGCCAAATGTCTCTCTGCCTCCCTGTGCCATCTCTCACCATCAGACACCACGGGAGACTCCAATCTAGAGGGAAATAATTACAGGAAAATATTTTTTTTTATCATTAAATCACTCATACATTTATTGTAGACCTACTTGTCTGCTGACAATGAATTCATGCTTCCTTTGTCATGATGATTTGCCATGATCATGAATATTACTGTAAACCCATGCTGTAAATTAGCTCTGGTCCATAGCGTTAGTGGAGTTCTCCCTAACGCTATGTTCCTCTACCTCCGCATTTCTTGGCAAAACCGGAAAACCCCGCCGTCTGGTCCAAAAATAATGTTTCGCCCCTCACCAAAGCAATGGTATCAGTGGACAGTTGAAAGCTTACTCTACTTAGTGGACGCGGTCTGAGCCCCCCACCACACGCTTAAAATACATTTTTAGGGCAAAATGAAAAATATTCCACCGGATGGAGAATCTATTTCTTCTCGTTTTTCACTATTTGTCATCGCCATCACGGTGCCAACTCACTAATGCCGCGCAGGTCAGAGGACGGAATTACACAAAGCATTAGTCTCGTTGGATGTTATTCAACTCTGCGACGTTGGAAGCGCTTTTTCGTAAAAACAGTCTTCAACCAGGAATAGTGTCTCCATCCGGTAGAATATGTTTCATTTTGCCCTAGAAATGTATTTTAATCGTGTGGTGGGGGGCTAAGAACGCGTCCACTAAGTAGAGTAAGCTTTCAACTGTCCACTGATACCTTTGGTTTGGTGAGGGGCGAAACAGTTTTTGTTATTTTTGGACCAGACGGCGGGGTTTTCCGGTTTTGCCAAGGAATACGGAGGTAGAGGAACATAGCGTTAGGGAGAACTCCACTAACGCTATGGACCAGAGCTAGCTGTAAATGTACAATAAAATCTGAACAGTAGGATATTGTACTAATATTATACAGCATACCGTAAATGACAATGCATTCTGGGAGAGAAAGTATTTTTTACAGCAGGAATGTGTTGTGACACGTTGTGAGCTTGTAGATCTGCTATGTTTGGTGAGAATAGGGATGCTGGGGTTCAAGTGGTTAAAAATCAAGTATAAAAGTTGTTTTCATTCTGTCCTAATAATGGAAACAGATATTCTCTCAGGTTTTATTCCTGACATAAACTGTATCTCAGAGGGAAAGATTTAAATAGCGTTATATGACATGAATGTAACAATGTAACAAAAGTAACCCAAGATGCCTTGGATTTGAGCTAGAAAGCAAATATGAAGCGGGTGGTGCCATAGTTTTGTGCATTTTCTGTTTTGTATGTGTCTATGGAGTTAACATACATTTTTTTTCTTCTTCCGATCGCCAAAATAAAAGCCTGGGTTTCTGAGGCTAACATTAATCTAAGAGACCACCGGGTGAGCAGGGGGGTGTTTCACGAAACCTAGATTATAGGCATAACGCCTAGATTTATCAGCAATCATGTCTTGTGTTGTCAAAATGTTAATTTAGCCTGGATCAGAGCTCAATCAGTTTCATGAAATCTGAATTATCTAAACAGATTAGCCTCGCCAGTTAATCTGGATATGTTAAGCCAGAACTCGTTTTCATGAAAGTTATTCAACATTAGTTACCATGGAGATTACGCTGTGAAGCTAGCCTGTTAATCCAGTGCCTTTTTGTTCACGTTTTGTGAAATGTTAGTCTAATGACTCCAATTGTAAACTAATTACTTTTTTCCACAGTTAATTCAACACCTTTGTTGGTATAGGCCTATAGACTAATTTGAATTACCCTGCATTAAAATACGGTACAGTACAAAATACAATAAGATATAATAGTTTTAATTAATGAATCATGAATCAGATTGTTTCACAATGACTCAAGTGATATGGCATTGTCAGTGACTCTGTTATAGGCACACTATAGTTCATATTGTTGTTAGATAAATTATGTGATAATATATTAGGTTACTGACATTCTTGAGATTATAAAAACAATGCGATAAGAGGCTACTGAAGCCTATAATAGTAGCCTATCATATAACAGCCTGTCTAGGTGTGATTATTCTATGGGGCTGTTAAGTATGACATCATTTTGTAGGCAGAGGAGAATTTCTGCCCCCAGTTTCCGTGAATCTTTTTACTATTTTTACTATTTACACATTTTTATTCTCTTTGTTGTTGAAAGGAAAGTGTTAGAATTATACTTTAGTCGTTATTTTTTAGTCGTTTTTTGAAATAGCGAGGGACAGAAAATGCTCTGGGGGCAGATTCTCCTCTGCCTACAAAATGATGTCACGACTTAAAAGCCCCATAGCAGCCAGTGGTGTAAAGCAGTGGTTCTCATCCATCAGGCCGCAACACCAAAAATAATCATATTTTAACTGGGGACCCCCCACCCTGACGAGCACTAAGAGTTGAGGAATTACATTTAGTATAACATGGTTCTATTGTGAAAATAGCAGATCTACATGCTCAAAACACCTCGCATTGCAAGGCATTGTGAGCATGTAGATCTGCTATTTTCACAATTTCTATAATATTTGACAATTGGGCCAATGTTTAATTTGTCATTTTAGAGGTCCTTAAATTCCTTAAATTGTCACTTTAGAAATGTGCAGATACCCTCTATACACTTGTGGTATCTTGAGGTATTTGTACTTTGCTTGAGTATTTCCAACGTCCGATACTTCACTCCACTACATCTCAGATGCAAATATTGTACTTTTACTCTATTTATATGAAAACTTAAATAGTTACTAGTTAATTTGTAGATTTACAAGCTCACAATTGGACACATTGTCAGCTTGTAGATCTGCTATTTTCAAAAGATTTTCTGCATAATGGGAACTTTTACTTTTTGTAATTTAAGTACATTTTGATACCAATATTTCTGTTTTTTGAATTCTGTGTTTTTACTTGTAACTGAGTATGTCTTTATTGCAGTATTGATACTTTTACTTAAGTAAAACATTTGATCCTGGCCTGACAAAGTCTCTCCTTCTCAGCCTGGCTTGGCGTTAGTGGGACAGAATAAACCAGGCTATACGGAGGAGGCTTTGTCAAGTCTGGATTAAGGGGTCTTTAAACGAGTTCGCTTGGAAACGCTGCCGGTCTCATTTTTGATTTATTACCCAAAAAACGGCGCGTTTACACCTCGTTGTTGGTTCGTTTTTCTGCGTTTAAACGACAAGTTGACAACGCATGAATTCAAGCAAAATGTGTCATGTTCCCACTCCAGCCTACATAGGCCTAGCCTATACTGTGTATTTACCCTTCAACTATAAAATATATATTGTTTTTAATGAGACATGCTTTGTAGGCTATGCTCCCAAATCCATATTATTATCGTCTGTTCGCATATTCAATGAGTCCCGCAAAAGGAGGTTTTTTAGCGAGGTGAAGTGAAACACCAACAAAAGTCACCTGGAAGATGAAGGTCGGAACATTTATAGCCTATGGAGCACATTTCTGGACATTATCTACGGGGATGGGCAATATAAAGTGAGTTCTGTCTTGTCTTCTATCTGCAACACAGAAGTATAACGCATCATGCGAGGCAGCGAACGGAGTAGCCTACAGAGGCACATATGGGTATGGTAGTCTACCATACCTTGATTACAAGGGAAAATAATAATATGTACTTCTTAAAATAAATTCATCATGCCTGTTGCTAAGTATTGGCAACATGACTGTCTTGCAGCGTGCCTTCACACGTGCAAGACCAGATAACAGTCATGTTGCCAGCTCTTACTGAACTGACGCACTGGGATGCGGCGCACCGTTTCAAATGTTTTTTATTCGAGCAAATTACAGCAGAGATAAATGCAACAATGCATGCTTTTTATGATGAGCCGTTGCAAAATAAACTAACGGAATAAATTAATGAACTGGAGAGGGAGCAGTAGGTTTAACAGTGGACTGACACACTGGACAGTTTCTGTTTATTCTGTCTGTCTGTCTGTCTTAGTGGGGCGGTTAACCAAACCAATTGTGCATTTTATGAAAGAAGCATGAAACTTTCTACAGTGTTTCTATATACTATGAAGTTTGTTTTCAGACGTGGAACCACTTCTGAATTGACCTCTGGGCCCCCGAAATCCAAGATGTCCGTCCAAAAAAGGGTTTTTACCTTCATAACTCCAAATGCATTGATTTTAAGACCCATAAATGTATTAAAGTTGAATATAAAATCAGGCATTGCGGACATTTTGGTACCAGGTACGTGTCTGTATCCATTTCAGTTCTTGAGATACAGCATATAGGTACACCTGAGTCTGTAAAAGTACCTATATGTTGTATCTCAAAAACTCTAATAGATACAGACACATACTTGGTACCAAAATATCCGCAATGCCCAACTTTATATTCAACTATAATATGTTTATGGGTCTTAAAACCAATGCTTTTGGAGTTATAAAGGAAAAAACACTTTTTTGGACGGACATCTTGGATTTCGGGGGCCGCCATCTTTGAATCTTAAATCAAAGAGTGGCCTCCAAAGATGATGTGTACCAATTTTCACGCTTGTATCACCGAGTGAACGATTGCTCTTATTATTTCCTGTACTATGAGGCAAGACTCCTGATCAAGATCTAATTCTTCATTGTCAGTTTCTTCATTGTCAAATTAGTTTTTGTACCAAGCTGCACAGGCACATCCATATGCTCCACTTCAGTAAAGCCCTCTTTTATGACAGAGACAATGCCCTATACTGCACTGGCATGGTTTACACTTGCCTGTAAGTGGAAACCAGTGCACAAACTGTTCCAAGCATCTGGCCTGAAGAGGTTCTTAAGTTTAAAGATGGGGGACCAACCTGCCTTCTTTTCTACCATGTGCCAGACACAATTCATTGGTGAGGGCTTTGGATACCCTTGTTGATAGTGGGTCCTCACTGTATACTTAAAAGTGGTAAAATCTGATTTTGCTGCTATAATGTTGAGTGAATTTCCAAACGTATTACTGCTAATGTGGTAGTGAAATGAAAATGCAAGTAGCAAAGCAAATATTAGTTGATGCTGGCAAAAGTGATAATGAATATAATTGTCTTTGGGTGTGATGGAGGATATGGCTGATTCTGTGTGTGCAGTCATACTTGGTTGTCAGGGGGCCAAAGTTGATATTGACTTGACCTAAGATAACACCTCCTGGAGTCCTGGTTGTATTCTCACAAATCAGTACTGACCATTTATTTTAAATTTGCTGCAATAATGTTGAGCAAAGTTGCATATGTAAATGTACTGCTAATGTGGTAATGTAATGAAAATGCAGGTAGCAAAGCTAATATTAGTTGATGCTGGCAAGAGTAATGGTGAATATTATTTCAAGAGCATGATGCCCTGGTTTGCTGCTTATGATCACAGACATGAGACAGCTATAAACCGTTGGTCCATCACCTACAATGAAGATGCAGTTTCTGTGGCCTGTTTTGAAAACTGAAAGCCAATATTGATACAATGCCGCCAACAAGTGATGCCCTGACTCTGCACATCATGAGGACCCACTATCAACAAGGGTATCCAAAGCCCTCACCAATGAATTGTGTCTGGCACATGGTAGAAGGCAGGTTGGTCCCCCAGCTTTAAACTTAAGAACCTCTTCAGGCCAGATGCAGTTTGTGCAGTTTGTGCACTGGTTTCCACTTACAGGCAAGTGTAAACCAGTGCAGTATAGGGCATTGTCTCTGTCATAAAAGAGGGCTTTACTGAAGTGGAGCATGTGGATGTGCCTGTGCAGCTTGGTACAAAAACTAATTTGACAATGAAGAAACTGACAATGAAGAATTAGATCTTGATCAGGAGTCTTGCCTCATAGTACAGGAAATAATAAGAGCAATCGTTCACTCGGTGATACAAGCGTGAAAATTGGTACACATCATCTTTGGAGGCCACTCTTTGATTTAAGAAGCCAAGCCACGTGAAAATCAAAGATGGCGGCCCCCGAAATCCAAGATGTCCGTCCAAAAAAGTGTTTTTTCCTTTATAACTCCAAAAGCATTGGTTTTAAGACCCATACACATATTATAGTTGAATATAAAGTTGGGCATTGCGGATATTTTGGTACCAAGTATGTGTCTGTATCTATAAGAGTTTTTGAGATACAACATATAGGTACTTTTACAGACTCAGGTGTACCTATATGCTGTATCTCAAGAACTGAAATGGATACAGACACGTACCTGGTACCAAAATGTCCGCAATGCCTGATTTTATATTCAACTTTAATACATTTATGGGTCTTAAAATCAATGCATTTGGAGTTATAAAGGTAAAAACCCTTTTTTGGACGGACATCTTGGATTTCGGGGGCCGCAGAGGTCAATTAGAAGTGGTTCCACGTCTGAAAACAAACTTCATAGTATATAGAAACACTGTAGAAAGTTTCATGCTTCTTTCATAAAATGCACAATACCTTCCATATAATGAGCTTAACAGCCCCACTATCTGTCAGCAAGACTCAGCATATTACAATAACTCACTCATTACCTGAAGTCCGCTGCTTCTGTGATGTGATGCGGTGCATGAAGAATTAATCCAGTATTTGTTGGTGAGAAGTTGAAAAAGGGGAACGCAAAATAGTCATTAATCATTAGTTTACTTTGCTTAGAATGGAATACCAATCCATAGCCTAATGGTTTAATTTAACTTTGCGGAGAGGAGAGCTGTTACAACTCTCCCTCACGGCCGAATTCCGTTATTACACCGTTGCGAAACTGATGCGAAACCGCACTAATCCACTTCTAGAGCCGAATTCCGAAAATTCGGCTCTGGGTCAGGAAAACACGTCTTCGTGTGTCAAAATGGCCGAATCAATAGTAAAAGCTATCGTCTTACTTCAAAATCGACCAAAATCGACCTCATGTAATGACCACCTTAGGCTCAAATCATGGCTTAGTTTATTCTACTTACGTGAAATACGCCCCCCTCCTCCCCCTGCCCAAACGTTTGGACTTGTAGATCAGCTATTTCAGAGAAGAAAGGGGGGAGGGGGTGGCATTGGCCCCTGGGGGTGACCAGAGGATGAAGTGGTCAACTCCCCTTCATACCACAACAGGTAAGGGCTTGTGTGTGTGTGTGTGTGTGTGTGTGTGTGTGTGTGTGTGTGTGTGTGTGTGTGTGTGTGTGTGTGTGTGTGTGTGTGTGTGTGTGTGTGTGTGTGTGTGCGTGCGCGTGCGTGCGTGTGCGTGTGTGTATGTGGGCGCGTGATCCTGTGTGTGTGTGTGTGTGTGTGTGTGTGTGGGGGGGGGGGGGTTGCATAATTATTGTCTTAAACTCTCTCCTCTCCTCTCCCCTTCCCCCCACAGACACACCGTTGCTACAATCTGCACCAAATGTGCCACAAACACTATTTAAGGATCTGCCATGAGAACAGTCACACACAACAATTGACTAAAAAGGAAGTTAACACGTACAGCAGTGTTACAGTGGTGTGTAACAGTTTACAGTTCAGATACGACTTCTACTACAGTAAAAAAAAAGTGAAACAGTGAAAAAGCACTATGGCTTGTTTACATTGGGGTCCTTTGTGCTCAATTCATTGAGGAAAGAAATAGTTTAAACCTGAGCTGCTGATTCATATCAGTAAGTATTTACACACCACTCAACTCCAAAACAACTCCACTCACAATAACTGTACAACCATACACAAACCAGGTGGTTGAATATAAATATACAAGGAGTTCTTACCTTGTGTTGTTGTGCATCTGTGTCTCTGTCCAGGTATGTAACTGACAGAGCCATGTGAGTTTCTCTGACTGGACATGACACGACCTGTTCATGGAAGGAGACAGGCTCACACACACACACACACACACACACACACACACACACACACACACACACACACACACACACACACACACACACACACACACACACACACACACACACACACATTCCTCTCACACACACACACACACACACACACACACACACACACACACACACACACACAGGGTATAAGTCCAAGTCAGGACTCAAGCACGCTGGAAGTGGGGTTCCACCCCCCGACCCCCCCCCCCCCCCCCTTTAAACTATGTTAACACAAAATAATTCCCCACGCTCAAAAGCCCTTAATGCTGCATATTATTCATATTTAGGGCTGGGACTTTAACTGATTAATTGCGATTAATTAATTACAGAAAATGTACGCGATAAAAAAAATGAACACATTTTAATCGCACTTAGTTTTTGCACCACAGAACCTTCAGTTTCGGTCGTACCGATCATAGCAATGCACCAACCAAGAAGAGACAACAAAAGCAAAGGGAGAAGTAGCCGATCAGAGCGCTTTGCTTGGCCCAGTGGATGAGAAATTTAGATTTAAAAAACTCACTTGTTGATTCACTCATACAACAAAATGTATTTTGCTTGAAAAAAAATGCTTCTCGGGTCTCGGGTCAAATAATAATAATATTTGACCCGAGATTAAAATGTGATTAATTGCGATTAATTAATTACAAAGACTGTAATTCGATAAAAAAAATGTATCACATCCCAGCCCTATTAATATTTTTTTTCATATATATATATATATATATATATATATATATATACATTTGTAGTCCAACTCGAAGCGACAGGCAAGACTACACTTATCAAGCATTTAATTAGGGATTGGGGGGGACCAAAACAAAGCGACGCCGCTTCTTCTGCCTGTTGCCGGTTTAGCCCATGCCTAGGCTGGATCACACAGCCCATTTAACAATAATACCAAACTTTCCTTTCGTGGAAAGCCTGGTGACACAAGGTTACCTGAAATGTAATGGGAACTAGAAAAGAAAATTTCCAAGAAATTTTAAGTGTGCCTGCAGCTCGCTAAGTCTGTGCAACCTTGTGTAGCGGTTGGTGTTAGCATTAGCGTTAAATTTTTTAACATTAGCATTTTTTGCATAAGCTTTAACATTATGGTTCTTCATATGACACCACCCACAGCCATTTCGACTAATTAGTGGCGTTTTGGCGCATTTTCGGCCGTTATCACGGGTCGCACTTTAACGACAGTTTTTTTTAGAAAAAATTGTTTTGTGAGAAAAAAAAAATGTTTGAGAAAAAAAAAGTTTTTTGAGAAAAAAAGTTTTTTGAGAAAAAAAAAAGGTTTTTGAGAAAAAAAAATTGAGAAAAAAAAATATTTTGAGAAAAAAAAATTGAGAAAAAAAAATTTTGAGAAAAAAAAAAAATTTGAGAAAAAAAACATTTTTGAGAAAAAACATTTTTTTGAGAAAAAAAATGTTTTGAGAAAAAAAAAATTGAGAAAAAAAAATATTTGAGAAAAAAAAATTTGAGAAAAAAAAATTGAGAAAAAAAAATGTTTGAGAAAAAAAAAATTTGAGAAAAAAAAATAGAGAAAAAAAAGTTTTTGAGAAAAAAAAATTTTGAGAAAAAAAAAATTTTGAGAAAAAAAAAATTAAGAAAAAAAAATTTTGAGAAAAAAAAATTTTGAGAAAAAAAAAAATTGAGAAAAAACATTTTTTTGAGAAAAAAAAAATTATGACACCAGCCGCGAGTCTGTACGACAAACGGTTCATGAGTTATAGAGGCACTTCCTGTTTGGCGAAGGACACTTCCTGTTACAGAGGGGGCGGGGCTTAATCAATTACAGCTCATCCCTATTGGCCGGAAAAAGACCAAAGTTGTGTGTGCATTTTAAAGTTTAAATCACGTTGCTAGGCAAAAGTATGGCAGAGTTATGTGGCGCCAAAGTTTCTGTTTTTTTTTCGGAGTCCCCCATTCTAAGTCAATGGGGTTTTTGGGCGTTGTTTTTTGCGAATTACATCGCAATCGTATCGCGGATCGGAAAGAAAAGTAATAGCACACCATTCCCGGCCGAGCCGCACATTTTGATGTATATATTGCGGGGGTGGCGTAAATTGTGCGGCAGTTATTACGAGCAGAAATTTGCAAGAACATGACTTACTTACTTACTGACTTAAGTATGGCGGATTACAATAAGTGTTTTGCCATTGCATGGCAGGCACACTTAATTATATGTCAGAGTTGCAAAGACACTCCTTCAACGTGAACATACAGTGCCACCTGCTGTTCAATGTATGATATAGACTACTTTGAGAAGATTGAGGGTTTTAAAGGGATACTTACATTTCAAACATGTTTGGGGTCATTTTAACGTCCACTCAGGCTTTTGTGAGCAACCCCAGACAGTTTTTAAGTTGCTTTATTCAGTATTTAGATACAAAATAAATAAATAAAACAATCAGACACAATGTTAACATTACCCCAAACATGTTTGAAAGTGATTGATTGATTGATTGATTGATTGATTGATTGATTGATTGATTGAATATTGTATTAGACTTAAAATGTAGTACAGTACAATTACAGTTAAACACGCTGCCTAAAAGGAACATCCACAATAAGACCTTTTATGGTCTTTTTGACGTTGGAAGCCCTCTGTATTTAATTCATGGACATAATAAATAGCAAGCAAAGAAAACATTCAATAATATCGCAGTTATAAAAACACTATATGTACAGGATCGGGGAAACAAGGGGGTGGGGCTAAGGTAAGGGGGGGGGGGGGGGGGGCTGTCTATGGGATTAGTGATAACTACCTCCTTCTCTGGCCTCCTGAAAGGTGAGTTTTCAGGGCAGTTTTGAAGGATGCCAGCGAGCTACATGTTTTAAGGGAGGTAGTCAAGGAATTCCACACCTGGGTGGCAGTGTTGTAGAAGGAGAATTTACCCATATTTGTCTTATGGGTTTGTGTTATCAGATCGTTGCGTGCATGCGCTCCCTCTGGTGTTGTGACTGTGTTTTTTGGAGATGTTTGGTCAGATATGATCATAGATCATAGATACCTACTCCTCCCGCAGCAAGGGAAATTCAGTATTTTCAGCCCAACCCAGCTGCTTCGCTGCCCACAGGGAGCGTGTGAGCAATTAGGGGTCAAGAGTCTTGCTCAGGGACACACATCCACATTGCTACCCTGGCCTGGAACTGAACCAGGGACAACCAGGGGAACTGGTTCCCAATCCCCAGGCAGGCTCCCTAACCATTAAGCTATGGCCGCCCTCAATATGTGGGTACTGAGGGGATGGAGGGCAGATTTGCGTTGACTATTTTGAAAGTCAATCCCATTTTCTGTTGTTTAACCCTGTCTTCAACGCTGAGCCAACTTAGGCTAGCAAAATGAGTGGGAGAAAGGTTTCTCAGGCCAAGGACTAGGGATAGGACGATATCAATATTTCATGTCACGATTATTGTGACCAAAGAAATTGCGAATTACGATATTTTCACATTAATCAAAGAAAATATCCCCAATATCCATTATAGAGAGACTGTATCAAGTATGCGTTATTTCCAGGTCTGTTTTACCAATCACAGAGGGTTTAAAATTGTACCGGATATTCAGCTTGCTCTGAAAATAAAAGGTGAACTGATCCCAATGCATGATGATACATTTAAATCTCCACGATACGATTATTATTTTGTGGTTTTTATCACAATAAACGATAATAGCGATTATCATCCCATCCCTACCAAGGACCCCTCAGCCCTGGGACAGAGATGAAGCAGGGACCCCCACTACATAGTGTATATTGTGTTGCAGATTAAACTTGTTCATAGATTTCATAGCTTCATAGACTTAGTTGTTTGACAACACTTTCATCCGCTCCTTACATTTGACCTTGTGTGTTGGTCCCTGGCTATGTCCCTATGTCCGTATGCAGTACAAGACTAACGTCACAGAAACTACACAGAGGCCGACATCACCACAGCTGATGTCACGGACAGAACAACCTATACAAGGACACGTATACAAGTGTGTGGTGTTTGATACCGTGTGAAGTAACGGTGCCAACCGCTCCCACGTCTGGCTTTGTGTGTCTGAGCAGGGATTTCTATGCAAAGTGACTTCATTCGTCCGACTCTCCCTGTTACTAAGCCCATCCCCCATTGGGGGGGGGGCATTCATCATAAAACAGCAGATCTACAAGCTCACAAGGTGTCACGTTGTGAAATGAAGGTGTGGAAGAACACCTGTCTCTTACCTCTTCTTAATGGCGGCTCATGGAAACTCCATATTATGTTCCTTCTTTATAAAAATACACCATAACAATATCCACCATAATATCCTCTTATTTATAAGGTTTTCCTTATTTAGGACACAACGTTTCATCCAGCTCAATATGATATCATTGTTGTGATGTTGGATGAAGTTCGACTGTAAAGAATGTTTTTGATCAAAACAAACCAAGTACTCTTTTCAAAATGGAACCCAAACCGCATCACTTCCTGTAACCTTTACACCTTTCCCTTCTACTTCCTGGAACTATACCTTCTGCTTTTTAGCCTTTTACAGCTCCCCCTCTGGAGTGGAGCCAGTACTACACTGAATGAATGGCGTTCTCAGAGTTACTACTAACCTCTTTTTCTGCAAAGAGCTTTGTTGTAGAAGGAAAAAACGAGCAGACAAAGTACAGAGCCAACAGTCAAAGTATTGAGAGTTCAAGTGGTGAAATGTCTGAAAACACATTAACATGAATCCAACATGTTCATAATATAAGAGCTTATAGATCGGCTATTTTCACTATTTTAAAATGCTTTAAAAATAATTAAAGGCGTAAGGCAGGGGTCTCCAACGTTATCAGACCAAGGACCCCAATAGCTGAGAGACAGAGATAAAGCAGGAACCCCCTCTACATACTGTATAAATGTGTGATGCAGATTTTCATCGATTTCATACATAGATAGACTCATAGACTTGTTAGACAGCACTGTCATCAGTCTATGTTGGAGTCATGTTAATGTGTATTTTCAGACATTAAAGGTTAAATGACATTCTGTTTTTACCAATCATAAAAGTCTTTGCCCTGGTCCTAAAAACATGTTTTAAAATGTTTAAGCTTGAAAATCCACTCCATGGAGCTGTGGTCTCTATCTTTTATGAACCCTTTTGAAAAAAGGTCTGTCACCTGAAATACTCTATATTCACCACCAGGGGAGCCTCTCTCTCCTCTCCCCCACTCATTATATTAGTATGGTGCAGTAACTATGTACTTGAGTACAATTTTGAGTAGCCTATTTGTACTTTACTTGAGTATTTCCAATTTTCAATTCTTATACTTCTACTCCACTACATCTCAGAGGCAAATGCACTTTATCTCTCCACTACAATCATTTGGAGGCTTTAGTTACTAGTAACTTTGTAGATTTTGATTATTAATACATACTCAATCACTTCAGCCCTTATAGGCCAGCGGTTCCCAAACTATGGTCCCGACCCAGTGGCCACACACACACACACACACACACACACACACACGCACACACACACACACACACACACACACACACACACACACACACACACACACACATGCACGCATATGCACGCGCACGCACTTACAGATCTGCGGCCGCCCCTCCAACACGCTGAGAGATGCGTGCTGCGGATTCAATTTGGATCGGGACCCGATCATCGGGTGCGTGCTCGCATTTGCGTTGCGTTCGCACAAGACACAGGACACAGACACACACAGAACCATGGCGAGCCGAGCCCGAGGCGCTGTTTTTTCTTACCCCGGGGACGATACATTACCGGAGCCTTGTGGTTACATTATGTACCTTCGCGGAGTTCAATTTAGACCGTCCGCGCCGCGGTAACGTTCCAGAAAAACTTCACGGTCCACATATTGCTTGTGTTTATCATAGCGTTTTACTCTCTGCTCGCTGGCCCGTGCCATTGGGTGTGTGGGGGGGCTCCCTCCATTCCGACACAGCAAAGACATAGAGCCTAGTGTTGGTAAGAGGAGGGAGAACCATCTCTCACTGTATCCGGGCAATGACGGCACCAGGGGGGGGGGGGCTAGGGGGCGCTCTTAGCCCCTGCTCAGCCCCCCCTCCCCACAGACCCAATTGTAATGAAAAATATTTACAGAATAAATAAATAAAAGATAATAAATATGTGAAAGAAAATGGACTTGCTTCTATGTAAAATCATACAATAAAATGTATTTTCTATAAAGATAATTATTTGCTATTAACAGCCCTGTTCACTGATCAGAAGTGCATTCTCTCGGTAGAAGACGTGGTCTGCAACACAGCCACTTAATTCTCCCCCCTCCCGTTACACACAGACACACACACACACACACACACACACACACACACACACTGCACCGAGGAGAAGAGACAGAGCTGGCATCTCAAAAGACGTTTGAAATTTTTTTTTTTAAACGTCTTGGATACAGTGCCACTGGAATAATTCATCATAGATCAGAATATAGGTACTTCTACCTTTGTAGCTGTTGTCATCTCAAAGTAAAATCCACGATTTTTTTCTCCAACTTGCTTGGATTAGAATGAGGAGAACTTAAGTGATCACGGTGATCACGGTGAATGCAATACTAGATTGCCAGCCAGCTGTGTTGGGTTAACGAGGCTCGTTGAGAATGACCCTTATTTGACATACTGTAGATGAGCAACTAAGGCACTGTCTTTTATGGCAAGACATTTTAACTTTTTGTATTTTGTCTGTGCATGTGTGTCAACTGAGAATGGTTTCTCTGTAGCCTAGGTCAGGGGTTTTCAACAGGGGGTCCTCAGAATTACTACAGGGGGTCCTCCAAATCTTTGTGTGATATAAACCTTTTTTCCTCCTTTTTCATATTAACCACTTGCCAAAAATAGCCGATCTACAAGCTCACAACTTCTCGTGCTGAAAGGCCTTGTGAGCTTGTAGATCGGCTATTTTCGGCAAAAATGACTTGTAATTTCCTGTTGTCCTCAAATGGGCAACTTTATTTTTCATCCTGCATATCAAGCCTAATTATAATAATGATAATAATGCATACTGTATGATAAATGTATGCCTTATTCCACCTATATCTTTCCATTCCCACAACAATATAGGCTAAGGAAAGAAATGGCATATTTTGGACATATTTTGATTTGTGATTAATCATGATTAGTTCATTTTTAAGCTGTGATTAATCTGATAAAAAATAGTAATAATTTGAAAGCCCTAATATTAATATGTGAAAGACAACTGACTGACTTCTATGTAAATCATATACGACGGGTATCTTGTTTACAAACATTGAGACTAAATGCACAGCTGACTGTATCATGTAATCAATTCCGTCCAATCCCCAAACCTGTTGTTCTGGGGAGCGCTGGTTAAACCTGGTTTCATTGGCTAATTTTGGTACCGGACCCTGCGCACGCATCTAGTTTTATCAGTGTAACGTGGACCAGAAACCCGTCTATGGACAGTTTGTTCCGCAATGTCGCCAGTGGAGCACCGTTCGTTAATTAAAACGGGAGCGTTCCGAGCGTTGTCGCTCGACGCGCCCGGTGGAGCCGGGGGGTTAGCCCCCACTCTAAAAAAGCCAGCCCCCCCACAGACCCCCCAGTCACAATTTTCTGGAGCCGTCACTGTATCCGGGGAACGGTGCACTGTGATCTGACACAGCTGACAGAGTGTCGGTAAGGAGGGGGGAGGCGCTGCTCGCCAGCCTCGCCTGCTCGGACACCGCGGAGCTCTGTAACCCTGAGAGCAGTGCGCAAATACATTGCGATACATAGCGATTTTAATTATTTCACCAAAGCATAAACGGACTACTTGATATGAAGGATATTGATGTAAATAAGATAGTTGAATGAACACATGTATTTTATATGCTCATATTTACAATTAAAGGACAATATAATGTAGAGATTACTTCCTCAAAACTTGGGCTGTGGAGAAATACAGACAGAGAGAGAGTAGAGCCCAGGAGGAGGAGGGGGGGGGGGGGGGGGGGGGGGTGCACTAACTGCTTGTGACGACATAGTCCGAGAGCCAATGATCAGAGCATCAGAGCCTCATTATGCATCAGAGCCTGCGTTTTGCAGGACCACTAAGAAAGCACTGCATGTTGAAAGTTTTTTTTTTTTTGTGTCATTGAGGCCAGGAAACATTAAAAAAAGCATAAAAAACTCAAAATGTATTTTTGGATGTCACCACCCCTTTAAAGGTCCATGAAACACAAAATCACGTTTTCTATAAATATATATTATATTGTAAGATGGGCCAGTCTTACTGTTACGTTCAAAAATAGCTGTATTATAATAATGCAATACTATTAACCATTTACCATTAAAGGAATATATATATATTACTGTTGTATGATTATTCTTATATAAACCCAAATGGAAAAGGGGGAACTTTGTTGCCGGACAACGCCAGTTGGACTTTAACCAACAAACCATTAAAGGTTTAACACCACTAGGCTAGACACAGGTTCGTAATTATACCAGGCTGGGAGAGCAATAAGTGGGTACGAACACCCAGAGAGACTGACACCACACCGTTTGTTCAGGGGGGTACAAAGGTACAAAAAGGAATTTATTAGCCCTATACAATGGGATCTCTAAAAATGCCCTGGGACAACAATAAAACATAAAAGAAAACCTAACATCCTAAAAGGCGCCACTAACTAAAACACAATACAGATCATTTATTAATAGTTAAAATGTTATAAAAAAAAGGTTATCTTTGGTTCTACTAGTCAAGTGCCAGGTGCGGATCGTAGAGCACTCTCCTAGTATTCGTCTGTTCAACGAATTAATATAGACAGGGGGGTGAGCAGCCAGGGAGCCCAGGATAGCCACACAGCTCAGCAGTACTCAACAGCGTACATCATACGTCATCTCCTGGAACACACAATGGGAGGCCGCCAGATCATATGTTCACAGGTGCAGCATAGTTGTCTTAAAAGTACGGTGCGTTAACTTCGTGTGTCGCGATGGAAAGGTACTTACAGACCAGGGAAGCGGCTGCTTCCCTGTGAGTGTTGTAGACGTGCGACACACGCCGGACCGTCTCTCTCACAGGGGACCAGGTAGTCGTCTCCTCCGTCCTTCTCCGTCTCTCTCACCGGCGGTTCAGGTAATCGTCGTCTTCTCACAGCGGGCCAGGCAGTCGGTTCGCCTCTCTCACCGGCGTGCCAGTCTCTCCGTTCGCTGTAACTATAAGATTCACACAATGTCTCTCTCGGTCAGTGTAGCATAGCCACTCCACTCAGCACATGAGCCTCGGCTCTTGCTCAATCCGTCTGTGCTGCTTCCCCTGTTCAGCCCGACTGAATCACAATGTCCCATTTCATAGTCCTGCGTTCCGCCCAGCCGCCACCCAATTGGCCAGCCGTGACGTCAACCCACCCTGCATAGGCTGCGACATCGCCGCTAGTTATCCTATCCAGAACCTTCATTCACTTAAAGTCCCGCAGTCCATTTAGAAAAAGAGGACATGGTTAGGGGGAAAGGAATATTATTACCACATAAATACCATAACGAAAATACAATGTGTTTACATAAAAGAAACAAAAAGAAAACAACATTGTAGTTAAAGAAATAATACAAAAAATGAAAAATAACAACACCTTCCTTTCATCCCTATCACACTCCCCCCTACTTTATTGTTAGCAGTCCCTGCAACGACTCAGGCCGGACTATACCTGGCAGGCGGCTGCCCCAAGTTGCTCCTAGTGGAACGTCGGGGGCCCATAGGGAAAAACCCATAACACTGTGGCACTACTGGTCTGCTCACTTCAGGCACTGGCTCGGGTGGCACCGTTGACTGTGGCGGGGACACACACAATTTCAAAGCGTTACGGTGAACAGTTCGATCCCGGCCTCCCTTCTCTGGCCTAATCCTGTACACCAGCCCCGCCTCCCCGACTGTTTCCATCACTACAAACGGCTCAGGGTCCCACCATGGAGCCAACTTCCCCTGCCCTTGTCGATTCCGATTCCGAACCCATACTCGTTCCCCTGGTAGCAATGGAGGTATACCTGCCCTACGATCATAGATGCGTTTCCGTTGCTCAGCTGCCCCACCCATCCTCTGCCCAGCATGACGATAAGCCACATTCATTCGCTGCTGGTGGTCCTGTACCCAATCCCCCACTCTTAACTTGGGCTGTACTGGGGGCACCCCTAATTCAACATCAACAGGACGCCGTAAATGACGACCGAACATCAAATAAGATGGAGCATAGCCAGTGGCGCTATGGGGCGTATTGTTATAAGCATGTACTAATTCAGAAAGATGTTCAGGCCACCGTTCTTGTTTGTTGGCATCTAAAGTGCGCAACAAATTCAATAACGTTTGATTCCAACGTTCCACCGCCCCATTTCCGGCCGGATTATACGGGGTCGTACGGCTCTTTCTTATGCCATAAATAGTACATAACTGTTGCATTAACTCAGATTCAAAATTACGCCCCCTGTCGGCATGAAAACGGGCGGGGCATCCGAAGGGTTGAATAATATTAGCCCACAGGGCGCGGACAGTAGTCTGCGCTGTCTGGTCTCGAGTGGGTATAGCCCAGCTGTACCTAGTGAACAAATCAGTGGCAACCAGAATATTTTGACACACGTCAGCAGGCCTACCTAGGGTGAGGAAATCAATTGCAACTACTTCGAGTGGGTAAGAGACACTAAATGGCTGTAAAGGGGCCCGGGGCTCTACCCTCGTTTTCTGTAGGCTGCAGTTGACACACCCTTGATGGAACCGGCGTACCTCACCCTCCATGCCAGTCCAGTAGAAACGGCGCCGCAGCTGGGCCAACGTCCGATCTGCTCCAGCATGCGCCGCAGCCACATAAACCTCTCTCCACACGTCCTGACGTCGAGAACCTGGACAGACAAGCTGATAATACACTTCCTGCGTATAAGGATCAGTCATTCTACGGCACAGTACACCGTTCTTCAGTTCCAATTTGGCCCATTGTCGCAGCAGCTGATTAGCTCCCCGGGACCAACTCTGTTTCTCACTCAGCGTGGGGTGGCGGCCGCGGGCCACACATTGCGCCACCAACGTGATATCCCCATCATTTTGCTGTGCGTCACGCCATTCACTTCTCTCCTCGCCACTCTGAACAGTCTCTGGCGTCAACTCCACCATAGCCACCCCAGCGGTTTCCACAGGGAACCTGGACAAGGCGTCCGCGTTAGCATTACTTTTGCCCGGTCGATATTTAATATCAAATGTGAAGGATGCTAACTGGGCCGCCCAGCGTTGCTCTACTGCTCCCAAACGGGCTGTGTGGAGATGCGCCACAGGGTTATTATCTGTGTAAATGGTAAACTGGGCCCCGGTCAGATAGTCCTTGAACTTTTCCGTCACGGCCCACTTAAGGGCTAACAGCTCTAACTTGAAAGAGCTATAGTTGGCATCATTTTGCTCCGTCGGATGCAGACTCCGGCTCGCATAAGAAATAACCCGTTCTCGGCCATCTTGGATTTGTGCCAATACAGCGCCCAGGCCACGATTACTCGCATCAGTATACACCACGAATGGCTGGCTATAATCGGCGTAAGCCAAAACAGGGGCCTGCGTGAGGGCCGTTTTTAGCGCGTCGAAAGCCTTCTGGCAGTCAACTGTCCACGCTATTTTATACTGGTGGGATTTAGCGTCATTTGGAATGCCGATTGGTAAATTATTTAAGGGTCGGGCTATAGCAGCAAAGGATGGCACAAACCGGCGGTAATATCCCGCAAACCCCAGGAACGCACGGACGCCGCGCGCCGTCTCAGGGGGGACCCACTCTCTCACTGCCACCAGCTTGTCGGGATCTGGGCGCACACCCTCCTGGTCCACGACATGCCCCAGGAATTTCACTTCGCGTTGGAGAAGCGTACATTTATCGAGGCGCAGCTTTAATCCATGTTTCTCCAGGCGCTGGAACACTCTATCCAGGTGCTGTAGGTGAGAGGAAAAGTCAGGTGAGTATATAATAATATCATCTAAATATACTAATAAAGACTCAGCCAGCTGCCCGCTCAAACACTGCTGCATCAGTCTCTGAAAAGTGGCAGGGGCATTACATAACCCAAACGGCATTCTTTTGAATTCAAACAGCCCCAAAGGGGTTGTAAACGCAGTCTTCTCTTGGTCCCGAGGATCCATTCCGACCTGCCAGTACCCGCTGGCCAAGTCGAGCGTGGAGAACCACTTCGCCTGTGTTAGGCTAGTCAATGTCTCTTCGATACGTGGCAAGGGGAAAGCGTCTTCATGAGTGATCGCATTCAGCTTGCGATAGTCCACGCAGAAACGCCAGTTACCATCTTTTTTCTTCACCAGCACGATCGGTGCGGCCCAGGGGCTACAGCTCTCTGCAATAACTCCCTTCTCCAGCATGTCACTCAGCAGCGTCTTCATCTCCTTATACATTGCGGGTGGCAGAGGTCGATGTCGCTCACGTATGGGGGGGGCATCTCCGGTGTGGATCTGGTGCTGCACGACGTCCGTCCGGCCGAAGTCCTCATCATGGGCAGCGAACACCCTCTCCCAGGTGGACAGCATGGCCCGCAGCTCGTCTCTTTCCTCATCTCGTAGATCAGTGCGCTCCATCAGTGTCCGCATCTCCTGTGGTAGCGGCCGCTCCAGCTCAGCCGCTTCAGTGGTGATCAAGGCGACGTCCACCTTACTGAGCCTGTCACTGGGCGAAGACGGAACGTCTTCGCCCAGTGACAGGCTCAGTTCCCTGCGCCCCCGGACCTCAGTGGCATCTACCGGGTACAGTTGCCCCAGTCGTTCGTACCGGCCCACCCAGATTGGATATGGATGTGGATTACACAGCCGCACGGGAACCCGTCCTCCCCGTATGGTCACCAGAGCGCGCGCCACCCCCAGCCTATGGCTGTTGGGTAGCGTCTCCAACAGAGCCTCGAAATCCCCACCCCCTGGACCTCGGCGTGTACGCCCCCACACCAGGACTTCACTTTGGGCAGGAACCCGGATCTTCTGTCGGTGATCAGGCCACACGTACCCCAGCGAACCGTCTGTCTTCGTCACAGCCTCCACCTGTTTACACGCCGCAAACGCATTTTTCCAGGCAGCCCTCCCCTGTCGCAGGGAGAAGGCAGCCTTCCCCGGCCCCTTGAACAAAGTATTCCAGCATGCACTTACGACATTCATACCGATAATTAAAGGTTGTGTGCAATGCTCGTCTTTTATGATCACGACCCCCCTCCCAGGCACAGTGACTCCCTCCAATTCCATATCTAGCACTGCATAGCTAGTATAGGGAATCTCTAGGCCATTGGCCGCTCTTAGTTTAAAGACGAGAGTCTTTTTGCCCAATTTAGCCGGGGAAAAATATTTATTAAACAAACTCTGTTGCATTAGTGTAACCTGCGATCCCGTATCCAATAAGCCCCGTAAATAAATTCCCCCCATAGTAAGGCCAATCGTAGGACATTCGCCAATGAACATTTCATGGTCCTTAGTTTCTCTTAATAGAGGTTTAACTCCCGCTGCTCGGACCTCAGCAACAGGCCTATTTAGTTTAACGGCGGCTGGCCGGTTCTGCAAAACCTAGCAATATGGCCCGCCCGTTTGCATTGGCGACATATGGGTCGACCCGTCTCATCCCATTCATTTCCCTGTGTAGGCACATACCGATGGCTAGGAGGTGCATGACGCGGCGGTGGCGCACGGCCAGCCTGGACAGGCTCATACTGTTGGTGAAGCGGAGGCGGTGCAGGAACAGCAGCGGCCTGCAGGAGTGGACGGATTTCGTTCATTAGTTCTTTCGTGAATCCCTGCATTTGGCTCTTCACATCATCCAAGATCTCTCGTTTCAATTCGTTCCTCCACTCGGCCGTCTGTAAAGGGTTAGGAATAGGCACAGGGTTAACAGCATGGCATGTAACTTCAGGTGCTCTCACACTTCCATGTTCGCTGTCTAGAAGTACAGCTTCTTCTCGCAGCGCAGCAAAGTCATTATCCGGATTTCTTCGGGCATATATTCTTAAGGCCTGGCTCAGAGGACCTTTAGACAACCCCATTAGCAGTTGATCTCGTAGGACGGAATCAGAAGGGGCCGTGTCCGGGTCGTGTTGCCGCAGCCTACAGAATAGCTCCCTCAGTCTCAGAATATATGAACCAATACTCTCGTCTGGGCGCTGTGTACAGCTATAAAATCGAGAACGCACCTGAGATACCGGCACTGTTTCTCTGTACAGACCATCAAGGTAGCTCAGAATTTTCGTTATCGTGTCTCGCTCCCCTTCTTCTAACACAACAATTTGTCGTTTAGCTTCGTCTGTTAGCGTCTTAAACAAAATATTAACTTTTCTTGCCTCTGTAATATCCTGTGTACCTAATAATCCCTTAATCTGCTCTCTCCACTCCTTATACTTTTCCTCACCTTCTGTTCCTCCAAACTTAGGCAACCATGGGGCCCCCGGGTATACAGGCATCATCATCATCCTAAATCTTAATACAAACACCAAATATAACCGTTCAGTCTCTCCTTATTGCTCTCTCCTGGTCCTGCCGACCACAACGCCAATTTATGTAAGATGGGCCAGTCTTACTGTTACGTTAAAAAATAGCTGTATTATAATAATGCAATACTATTAACCATTTACCATTAAAGGAATATATATATATTACTGTTGCATGATTATTCTTATATAAACCCAAATGGAAAAGGGGGAACTTTGTTGCCGGACAACGCCAGTTGGACTTTAACCAACAAACCATTAAAGGTTTAACACCACTAGGCTAGACACAGGTTCGTAATTATACCAGGCTGGGAGAGCAATAAGTGGGTACGAACACCCAGAGAGACTGACACCACACCGTTTGTTCAGGGGGGTACAAAGGTACAAAAAGGAATTTATTAGCCCTATACAATGGGATCTCTAAAAATGCCCTGGGACAACAATAAAACATAAAAGAAAACCTAACATCCTAAAAGGCGCCACTAACTAAAACACAATACAGAACTATTAATAGTTAAAATGTTATACAAAAAAGGTTATCTTTGGTTCTACTAGTCAAGTGCCAGGTGCGGATCGTAGAGCACTCTCCTAGTATTCGTCTGTTCAACGAATTAATATAGACAGGGGGGTGAGCAGCCAGGGAGCCCAGGATAGCCACACAGCTCAGCAGTACTCAACAGCATACATCATACGTCATCTCCTGGAACACACAATGGGAGGCCGCCAGATCATATGTTCACAGGTGCAGCATAGTTGTCTTAAAAGTATGGTGCGTTAACTTCGTGTGTCGCGATGGAAAGGTACTTACACACCAGGGAAGCGGCTGCTTCCCTGTGAGTGTTGTAGACGTGCGACACACGCCGGACCGTCTCTCTCACAGGGGACCAGGTAGTCGTCTCCTCCGTCCTTCTCCGTCTCTCTCACCGGCGGTTCAGGTAATCGTCGTCTTCTCACAGCGGGCCAGGCAGTCGGTTCGCCTCTCTCACCGGCGTGCCAGTCTCTCCGTTCGCTGTAACTATAAGATTCACACAATGTCTCTCTCGGTCAGTGTAGCATAGCCACTCCACTCAGCACATGAGCCTCGGCTCTTGCTCAATCCGTCTGTGCTGCTTCCCCTGTTCAGCCCGACTGAATCACAATGTCCCATTTCATAGTCCTGCGTTCCGCCCAGCCGCCACCCAATTGGCCAGCCGTGACGTCAACCCACCCTGCATAGGCTGCGACATCGCCGCTAGTTATCCTATCCAGAACCTTCATTCACTTAAAGTCCCGCAGTCCATTCAGAAAAAGAGGACATGGTTAGGGGGAAAGGAATATTATTACCACATAAATACCATAACGAAAATACAATGTGTTTACATAAAAGAAACAAAAAGAAAACATCATTGTAGTTAAAGAAATAATACAAAAAATGAAAAATAACAACACCTTCCTTTCATCCCTATCACAATATCAATGAGTCACTTGTGATAGGGAGCAGTGATATGGTTCAATTTGCCCATAGGCTTGGGGATTCAGAGCTTTCTGCTGTCTCTGTAGCTATTTCTGTGTACTTCCACTTTCTAGGTCAAAAAGAAATCTTTGGCGCCACTCATTAAATATTAGCTATCAATGTTCTGTGGTGTAACGTGACGTAGGCATATCTAATTAATATTAACGTTTGTTTTACAGAGTCGTATCAAGGGGGGGCGTGGTTTCACTGTATGCTTGTTTCAGCCAGAGAGAAGAGCAGGCTCTCTGTCAACAGACAGTTACACTGTGTGGTTCCTGTCTGTGTTATTTTCTGTGTAGTGTAGCCTGTGTGTGTGTGTGCGTGTGTGTGTGTGTGTGTGTGTGTGTGTGTGTGTGTGTGTGTGTGTGTGTGCGTGCGTGCGTGCGTGTCGTGACAGTGCACGCACACACACAACGTCCACACACGAAAAATAGCAGATCTACAAGCTCACAACGCGTCGCGAAAGCGACGCGTTGTGAGCTTGTATATCGGCTATGTATATGTAGCCTAGCTAATAGCCGTAGAGCCGAAACCAACGTGTTTACATGAGAAGCTGCTGCTGCAACGGCTGTTAGCTAGGCTACATAGCTACATAGCAGATATACAAGCTCACAACGCGTCGCGAAAGCGACGCGCCGCGACGCGTTGTGAGCTTGTAGATCTGCTAGTTTTCGTGTGTGTGGACGTTGTGTGTGCGCGCGCGCACTGTCATGTCACGACACACACACACACACACACACACACACACACACACACACACACACACACACACACTACACAGCAAATAGCTATAAGCTAGCCTAGCGTCCATTCTTCACTGGTTCCGTGGTCCAAAGCTGGAGAAAGTGTGTCCATGGATAAAAGCTCAGACCGCTTGTTTGTAAAATACCTGCACATTTTAATTGGTTACAGAACATGGAGTTGCCGAATCTTTATACTTTTTACACCTCCAATGGCTGGTTTTAAAAAATGTTTCCGAAATGGAAAAGCAACAAGTGCCCACTGCTGACAGCTTCGGTCTGTCTCTCTCTGAGAAGACGCATTACTCCGCCCCCTCCCCCCACAACGGCAGATAAACACGCCTACATTTTAGAAATCTTTTCATGTTCTGAAATCCCATAAAACAAATTAGAGGCGGGGTTTCTTATCCCTTTAAGCCACTTAAATAGTTGATATTTTGTAGACTTGACCTTTCACTATTTACTTGGTCTGCTCTTTTTTTTTTACCTCTACACCAAACCTATTTGCCGAAAATAGCCGATCTACAAGCTCTCAACGCCTCGCGCTAGATCTGCTATTTTTGGCTAAGGTTCTCCTTGGAATAGGGATGCTAGGGTTCAAGTTGTTAATTTAAAATAATTATCCTGTAGTAACTTTAAGGACCCCCTAGGGGTCCCGGACTCCCTGTTGAAGACCCATGTTGTAAGCCAAGGGATAAGGCACCGCACAGTTTAAAAGTTTGAGAAACACTGCAATTAGATCAATGTATTGTACTTAGTTTTATGACAAATGGTAAAATTTACTTATTTGTGTAAATATTTGAGTCTGGTTATTACCGGTAAGATACACCAACCTCACCAATTCAAATGTACTTCTACGTGCACGACTTTGTACATAAAAGAAATAGACTGATTCTGCATGAAAATCTAATCTTTCTTTACGCATATCTCCTTTTTTTGCATACAGGGACCCCAACTTGATGTCTAAAGAAGAGCAGCTGTACATCCGATCGTCACACTGCAATTAAAAGAACACCAATAAACATTGCATTTTTCATTATTCCTCGGGCACTCGGGCACGCACACGTGCGCGTGTGCCCGTGCACATGAGCAAAAAAGTAAAAAATAATTTAAAAAAAAGCACTTTTCCGGTCCTCACACATCAGCGCTCACATATCAACACCTCCTCACGCGGTCTGCGAGTCCGCAGCTGCATGGGTGCTTCTCTCCTTTGGATCACAGGATCAGTGTCTTAACTCAGTGAGCTACCTGCTGCCTGTATCAATGCAGTCTGCTTTCTGATTAGAGGAACAACAAACAATGATACAAAAAGGAAAAAAGAGAAAGAAAGAGAAGACCTTTAATAGCATTATTTTGTCTATGGTTTGTTGTACTGTTACTTGACTAGATGTTTGATTGTTTAAGAACCACAATAGTCCTCTGGTTTTTAAATACAAATCATTCACATGGGGCTCCTGGCACTACATCTTGTCAGATGGAGGTCTGCAGCCAAATTGGTATTGATTTGTTGGTCCTTGATATGAACATGTTTGAGAATAACTATTTAATGGAAGGGGTAGCTATAGTGAAAGGGGTAGGTATAGTGAAAGGGGTAGGTATAGTGAAAGGGGTAGGTATAATGAAAGGGGTAGGTATAGTGAAAGGGGTAGGTATAGTGAAAGGGGTAGCTATAGTGAAAGGGGTAGCTATAGTGAAAGGGGTAGGTATAGTGAAAGTGGTAGGTATAGTGAAAGGGGTAGCTATAGTGAAAGGGGTAGGTATAGTGAAAGGGGTAGGTATAGTGAAAGGGGTAGGTATAGTGAAAGGGGTAGGTATAGTGAAAGGGGTAGGTATAGTGAAAGGGGTAGGTATAATGAAAGGGGTAGGTATAGTGAAAGGGGTAGGTATAGTGAAAGGGGTAGGTATAATGAAAGGGGTAGGTATAATGAAAGGGGTAGGTATAGTGAAAGGGGTAGGTATAGTGAAAGGGGCTAGGTATAGTGAAAGGGGTAGGTATAATGAAAGGGGTAGCTATAGTGAAAGGGGTAGGTATAATGAAAGGGGTAGGTATAGTGAAAGGGGTAGGTATAGTGAAAGGGGTAGGTATAGCCTAATGGAGAGTGACTGCCTAGTAAGCAGAAGGTTGCGGGTTTAAGCCTCAGCATGGGGCATGATGTCAGTGACACAGTCACTACAGATTTCAAAGTGATGTATACTGTATACAATAAATACTGTCAACATTACGTAATGCATTACTTGTTGTAAGTAAGTTCTGTTCAGATTCACTACACCTGCGTTCTGTTCGGGTCATTTTGACCCGGGGGATATTTGGTTTAAAAAAAACAACACTAATATAAATTTGAACTTAACAGATCATCATGATACATTGACTTTGACTCAATACCAAACAATTCATATGATATATATGGTAAATGTTTGCATTTCTGCTTTGCTATATCACATTAAACACTGAACGAGCTAGGCGCTTTTACTGATTTAGCTGGAATTCATGTAAAAGAACTACTTTATTTAATACTGGGCAATATTGCTCATGCTTATAGGAAAAAAAATTAAAATCAGACAGGGGGGCTTCGGAAGGGGGGTGTTAGAAGGGGGGGGCTGTGTGTCTGTGTTTTGGCACAATACGGTGTATTTCTGTGCATAATTATGTGCTTCCGGGTCAAAATGACCCGAACAGCACTTAAGGTTCAAAAAATATGAGGGGGGTGTAGCATGGGTGTAGTGCAAAAATATTTTTTTTACACGTTCATCTCAGAAGAATCTTTAAGGCCAGTGAGTTTCAGGTGGAAAAAATTTAAACTTCTACCTTTTTTTTTCAAATGAAAATGTAAAACGGGTCAAAATGACCCGAACAGAACTTAAGGGTTAAATTAATATCCTACTTAATCATACTGTACAACAGTTTAACTCAAAAGCAACTCAAAATGTGATGAGAAGTGACGTGTTTTGAGCTTGTAGATCTGCTGCCTTTAATTTAATAAAATAATTTTTAGGAGATTTAAAAGCTTACCTTTTCTTGCATCTGTATCTGTTTGATGATACAACCTACAACCCAATACCATGCAATGACCCTCTTACACTCGGGCACTAGACACCAGCCTATAGACCAATTATTTGTTTACAAACATTGAGACTGAATGCACAGCTGACTGTATCATGTAATCAATTCCCAACAGATCCCCAAACCTGTTGTTTTGGGGAGCACTGGTTATTCAACCTCCTCTTGTGTGCTAGTGAGGTGCTCCCATGGGTGCGCCCTTATCGAGACATATATACTTCATTGCGCAACGGTGTTCCACGTCAAGAGTAGCTGATATACAAACTCACATCGCGTCACCAATGCAACCCTTCTGAGCTTGGAGGTCTGCGGCTCTGCGCGCGACACAGTCGCAGGACGAAGCATAATTACTAATTAGGCTTCATGGACTGCAGCTGGGCGAGCAGTAGACGCTCTGGTGATCCAGTGGATCGGGTGGGTGATCATGAGGAGCGCTCCCTCTGTTCTGATGACGGTGAATAGAGGTGGGGTTTGAAGGTTTTGAACTGTTTTGAATCGCTATTATTGTTTACAATCAACAGAAACTAAGGATTATATATTTCAAGAGTGAGAATTTACAGTAAAAATCCTAAGCATTCTTCCTCCACACTGGGAGAAAAACGGCATCTGAAAGTTTGATGGAATGCATTTTTAAACACGAGTGCCATCCATTGCATCCTATGAACGGTGGGGTTCATTTGGTGCCGACCGGCGTGCGCATGCTGGTTTATATCAATGTGACTTGGACCATTAAGGCATCTATATCACATGATGTGCTTTGTGTTGAGTCAGGTAGAGATAGTGCATCAACACTCACTGGTGCTGTGGTGGAAAAAGTACTCACATTATTTACTAAGTAAATGTATCAATACTGCGATGTAGAAATACTCAGCTACAAGTAAAAGTCCAGAATTCGAAATGTACTTGAGTGAAAGTACAAAAGTGTTGGTATCAAAATGTACTTAAATTACAAAAGTAGAAAGTACCGCAGAATGTTTTCCAATGTATACAAACTATTTGAAAATAGATCTACAAGCTCACAATGCATCGCATCGCGACGCATTGAAACTGAACTTAAATGCAGTACTTAAAGGGCGATTTCACCACTTTTCAACCTATCTTCATATAATTCGTCCTCTTCATGTTCATGGTAAAATAGTAAAAAGAAAATCTACCCAGTCTGTGTCTCAGAGGAGGGCTGTGGACAGGTCAGAAACCTATCGTCCAGTGACATCATCGATGGGAATCCAAGCTATTAGAAAATGCAGGCTTGATGATGATGGTTTTCTGAACTTCCCACAACAATTCCCATGTAAAATGTTACTGATATATCGTTTAGCTTGCCTTGAGGGGAGCAAATGTAAACATTGTCTCACTTTACCCCCTGTGAATCCTCAAGTGCCGCAAAGGTACCTTGTTCACTTTACCCCCTTGTTTTCTCTCATCCGTCTCAGTTTACCCTGCTCAAAAATGGCTTGTTTTTCTAGACCTGGTTGCCTTTTTCTCCCAGAATGTATGGCAACCGCGCACACGCACGCACAGACACACACACACACACACACACACACACACACACACACACACACACACACACACACACACACACACACACACACACACACACACACACACACACGCGCGCCATGAGTCCACATTTTTTTAATATATTTTCAAACATACAAAACGACATCGGTGATGAAAATATGAGGTTATGATACATTGTTATTATTGTCTTGATGCAAGAATTGATTGACTGACTGACTGACTGATTGAATGATTGAGTAAATACTTTATTAGACCAAATGTAAACAGCCCAGCAGTATAGAAACACATAAAGGAGTTATTTATGTGTAAAGAATAATCAAAATGAAATACATTTGATTTGACCAGTAGTTCACACATAGAGCAAAACATTAAAACATAAAACATAGTGGGTCTCATTCACCAAGAGCCTGATCTGATTCTTTACTTTATTTCTATCTATTATTTGATTTTTGAATCTCGTTCTTGACCGCCAACAGAAAAAACCTGAAACTAATAAAAACTACATTTAGAACAAAGCATTTCCCCCAAATTAGAACTAAACTTGCAACCCCGCTTTAAAAAAAGGGATAAAAACTGAAACAATACAACATAGGCTATTGTATAAATGAGATACGATACTAGCCTACATGTTGTATAAAATCGTCCTGCAGATTAAACTTTTCATTGATTTCATAGATATCTTCATAGACTCCATGGACCGTGGTGTGTAAATCAATTTTAATATTCTTCTATCCACCTGTTTCCTCGAGAATTTACTGTAGCATTATCTGCGCGACACTTCCGGTTAACAGCATACATACAAGCTCACATCGCGTCGCAGATGCAACCATTGTGAGCTTGTAGTTCAACACTCGGCTGCGGCGCCGGAACTGCCGCACACCTTCTGCGCAATGCATGATGGGATGTTGGAAAGTTGTGGATATATTATATATTTCCTCTTACTTACACGGAATAAAACAAGTCATTAAATACAAGGGGAGCGTGTCGCTGTTACTACGCACATCTTTTCGACACCCGACTCTAACCATAACCTCCGTGGAGTGAGTCGCTAACCCTCCGGTCGAAATGATGGACGTTCGCACAAGCGAGATTTTCCCAAATACAAGTAAGAAACCAAAATAATAAAAAATAAAACCTGAGATAATAGTGATCCGTGGTTACTTAAAGCTGCACTATGTAACTTTCCTCTATTACCCCGCATTTGATAAACTGAATATCGACCTTCAGGTCAAAATCGGTGTCAGAGCCTGTGTCTAGAGGAGGCATGACCTTTGACACCATCTACTTGTCTCAATAGAAGAGCAAGGAGACAAAATACAACCACAACAATAATCGTTGTGGATGTATTTTGTCTCCCTGCTCTTAAAGTTATTGTATTAGCATACTCTATACTCTATAAGTTATATTGTATTAACATAGGGATTACAATCAAATTACATTTTATGAATAAAAAAAGGTTACTTAGTGCTGCTTTAATGAATAGAAGTTTGCCAACAATCATGACATTCGCCGTACATTTCAGGGTTAAAATGAACTGTTAGGGTCATTTGTGACCCGTTTTCAAGTTTAAATATGTAAAAAGTAAGTTTTACATTTCTTTATTGGAACAAGGCCTCATGATATCCTCAGAAACAGCTATTCTAACACAACAACATTCAATTTTATCATCATATTGGCATCTCCTACGCAGGCCAGTGTTATGAGATAACCCTAACCCTCGTACCACCAGAGGGGGCTCAAGTTCCACCAGCGGTACTAGTAACACAGGTTGAGAACCACTGCTCTATAGCAATGAAAATAACAACACAGAGCCATTTAACACTTACTTTAACCCCAAAACCCTCTTACAGCACCATTTCATGCTTTCATGTTTACATTCCCGTACTAAGCGTTGTGCACGGTCCACCTCTCTAATCTTTGCATAGTTTGAAGGAAGAGGCTGAAGCCTAATTTATGCTTCGTCGTATATGACGGTGCTGCACAACGAATCATGAAACGGGTCTTTAGTTGTACGTGTCTTCATAATACTCCCGTAGCCTGGCCTCCACCTCGGCAAAGGAAGGCCTCTCCTCCCAGCTGGAATGACAGACAACATGTTTACAGTTAGTGTAGTCTCGCGTAGCCAGACAACTATTCCACAATCTCAGAGTGCTTTAAAGAGTCTGGAACTTCAGCTCCTGAACAGTGGTGCTTTGGGATTTTCTTTTCAGGGCGGACGGTCATTTATTGTGCGCACATAGAGGCTATTTAGAAAGAAAGGATGTCAACAGATCTAATGGTGGGAAAACAATAACGATAGTCTAGTCTTAATTACATTTGCATTGTTACTTAGGATTTTATTTTGTACTTTCATTTAATTCAATTAGACAATACAGTGCTGCAGTAGAGAAACAAAGTTTGCCTTGAACGATTCTCAAACAGTAGCCTAAATACCACAGTAATTGAGCCATGTATGAGGACGCACACACATCAACACATGCACATGCAGTCACCGCTGGAAACCTAGGTGTTAAAGTAGGCTATATCCATATGAATTGAAACCTAGGTGTTAAAGTAGGCTATATCCATATGAATAGAGGGTAGGCCTACTTGAGCTTGTGAATCTTGTGACACCACTCAGTGCTGTCCTGCGTTATACAGTGGATGAGGACTCACACATTCACCACTAGAAATCTGTTATGCAAAGTATTAGCCACTGATTAAAGTGCTTAGCTTACTAGTTATCGCAGATTCGCGGGGTGGGGGGTTGTCGCGGCTCACTCGGGGGGTACCTGGCATGCACGCGTTTACACGCTCGTGAACCGTTCGGTGCCGTCTGTGCGCGACTGCGCGTGCATGTGGGAAATATATTGACCACACACGGCGTCCGGTCGCGTCCGGCCTCAAAAGCGCTAATGCTCTTGAAAGCTGCGTAACGGAAGCTGGCATTTCCTTTCACGCAAATTTTTAAATGTCATTTCTGATTAGCAGCAATATATACCTGTATATATATATATATATATATATATATATATATATATATATATATATATATATACTTAGATGAATTGTATTTATATTAGGATAAATGTGTGCGACTGTAAAAATGAAACAGTGGGAGTGGAGTGGGGGGGAGGCTTCACATCTGCTTTATCCCTTCTCATTTCGGATACGCATGATCAGAACTTCCATCTCCCAGACTGTATGATGGGAGCATTTGCAAATTGTGGGAGTCAACAGTCTGGCCACTACAATTAGTGCCTGTTCCTTATAATGTGGATGTCGTGTGATCATTTATTATATCATGCTTACTGTAGTTGCTCTAGATAAGAATGCCTGCTATACACAGTACTGGTTCTGGCCCATAGTGTTAAAAGGGTTTCTTAACACTATGGGAGCCATGAGCCCTTGCGTTCACAGCCCAGGCTGTGACGTCTATTGTTGAAAATCTGCTGATCATGTCTGTCCGTCCGTCCGTGGGACTTGTGATTCGTAACGGTGCTCATCGGATCCTCATCGGAGTAAGAGAGGAAATGACCGTTTTGTCTACCCAGGTCGGAGATGCGAGAGACTAGGAAAGTCTTTTGTACCGACAGCTCTCAAGCTGTACAACGAGACTCACAATGGTCGATTAACAAGGACTACCTTCCTAGGACGACGGTAGCCTTTTTTTTCTTTACTGGAACTATATCTGCACTGACTTTGACCTCTAAGGATCTTCCAGGGAGGGTGTTTTTGTGCGTCTTGCAGCATCACCCTTTCTTGTTTTTTTATTTTCTTTTGCTAGCTTTTTATCACTCTGACCTTTGGACACTGCACTATTAGGTTGTGTTAGTAGTTTTTTTTGTATTTCTGCTTGTGTTTGACATGTTGTAGAGATAAGATACCTGTTGCACTAACTAGCATTGACTGTTATGGTCACTTTGATTTGGGCACTGTATTATATTGATAGTCGTGCTTATATTATTCGTTCCCTTTCCTGTTGTACCTTGCTCTTACTGTACGTACTGTACTCTGTTCTTGTTTTTTTGTTTCTTTTTATCTTTTTACATACTTCTCTGTAACTTTGTAAATAACCTTATACTGCTGTGCTGCCTCTGGGCAACTCATCTTCCCCCTTGGGATAATAAAGGTATCTATCTATCTATCAGTAGAGATATACAGGAAACAGGGAGAGAGAAGGGGAGAGAAATGCAGCAAAGATCGTCGGGATCAGGTCTCGAACCCGCAACAATATACTGTCAGGCTACATTGGAGCCTATAGGTGCCCGGACCGCTGCGCCAGCCGTTCGGGCCGCACTTGTAATCCTTGTAAGCTTCTAGGTGACACATTGTAAGCTTGTAGATCTACATTTTTGCCTTTTTTACAAGCCCAACATAGGGATGTAATTCTAGGAGAGTCAGTTCCCAGCGTGTCTCACCTGTAGGTCCAGCAGTGCTTCATGAGCTCGTACATCTCCAGAGGACAGTTGTTCGGGGGGTCCAAGCGACCGCCTTGTTCGATCATCTTCATCACCTCTGTACCCTTCTTGCCCTGTCAGCACATAGTGATGATGTCAGCAGTGGTGGAAAGTAACTAAGTAAATACATGTACTCAAGTGCTGTACTTAAGTACAATGCTGAGGTAATTTTAACTTTACTGAAGTATTTCCAGTTTTCAGTAGTTTTCTGTCCCCGTGTGCAGGAACTCGTTTCATTCTCAGTAAAGGGGGTTTGTTGTATTTTAGAAAATCCAGGGGATGAAAGGTAGCATTTGTACTACATTCACAATAATACATTCATCTGGTTCATCCAATATAATTGTGATGTCCGTGTCAAATACATAAATACAACACAACACAACACAACACAACACAACACAACACAACACTTCCGACGTAAGCAAGACCAATTAGGTTAACCTAGGACAACCTTGGACAACTGTTACCTAACTCAACTGGAACAAAAGTTGTACTGACTCTGACCTCTAAGTACTTTCCCAGAGAGGGTTGCTTGTGGCGTCTTGCTGTGGCACCTTTCTTGCGTTTTTTTATTCTTGATTTATTTGCACTGACACTTTTTTGGCCCTGCACTGTTGGGTTGTGTTGGTTGAATTGAGTACTATTGCTGTGTTGACATGGTGGTGAGATACTTTTGATCTGTTTGGCACTGCATTGTTATCTATCTATCTATCTATCTATCTATCTATCTATCTATCTACCTATCTACCTACCTTTAAAACGACTTATTTGGGATGCTGCTTTTAGGCAGGGTGTTTAACTGTACTTGTACCGTAGCCTACAGACCTTTTTATTTTATTGACTATACTTGCACTGTTCTCCATTTTTTGTCTAATGAAATATTCAATCAATCAATCAAAAACATAACCTACCCTGTAGGGTCTCTGTCCATAGGAGTAGGCCTCCCACATCACGACCCCAAAGCTCCACACATCACTCTTGGAGTAGAACTTCAGGAAGTTCATGCACTCTGGAGCGTACCATTTGATGGGCCACTTCCCAAGCTGAGCGGCCTGGAACGGAAGGAAAGGAAGGCACACAAATCTGGGGGTCAAGTTTTGCCAGATCTTTTTCTATGAAAACAAGCTTAAAAGTAACGACTGTAGGCCACGTGAGGTATTTGAAAATAGCCAATCTACATACAGTAATCGTCTAAAGGGGGACACACATACCGGTTGCGTCATAACAGCCGCACCCATTATTTTCAATGAACTTACTATACCCACACGGGCAGCGCAGAGTCACGCGTTCACCCCCCGCCCGCCGTTTCGATACACCACTGTTCTATTTTCCAGGTGTTGCCGCGCGGTGAGAAATGTGTGCAGCCTGTCCGCAGTCGGCGTGTGTTCCCCTTAAAGGGCCACTTCACCTCTGGGACAACCTTATCTTATTTTATTGTTGTTTGGGACACTATCAACACAATCCTGAGTTATGTTTTGTGTTCAATCTGTGTTTTTAGATATTTTAGTATTTCAGCATGACTAGTGATGCATTTTGCATCATCAGTGATGCATTTTGCATCATCAGTGATGCGTTTTGCATCATATGATGCAAAATGCATCACAAGTAGGCCTACATGCTGAAATACTAAAATATCTAAAAACACAGACTGAACACAAAAAATAACTCAGGATTGTGTTGATCGTGTCCTAAACAACAATAAAATAAGATTGGGTTGTTCCAGAGGTGAAGTGGCCCTTTAAGTGCTATTTTGTAAAGATAAATACATTTTAATTTCAGAAAAAAATGGGGGTATCAAAAAATAAGTTACCACTTAACTCTTACCATGCCACAGAGGTAGATTGACGTAAATGGTCCAAAAGCCGTCATTGCCAATGACGTATTTTGACGTATATAATGAAAAATGATTTTTTTTTTCTTTTTTTCTTTTTTTTCAAAGATGTCAAAATGACCTGAGATCAGAGAGATGCTTTTCTCTGTTTGTGTGTTGGCTCCCTCGTTTAGCTGATTGAGAAAATGTGTGTCCATTCTAGTGGATGGACACTTCATTCAGCTCTATCTCTGGAACCATTTGTCTGATTGACAACATTTTTTTTGCCACTGAATCACAACAACTGGGTCTGTTTCTGTGGGGGAAAAAAAATCAAAAAAAAAAAATCTTTTTTCATTGCATAGTAAAGAAAAACATCAAAATCCTGGCACAGGGACCTTGGGGCCATTTTGGCCTGGAATGGAAAGTGTTAAGCTTGCACAGCACTAATATATATATATATATATTATATATATATATATATATATATATATATATATATATTAGTGCTGTCCAACGATTACATTTTTAATCGCGATTAATCGCATGATTTCTGTAGTTAATCGTGCGATTAATCGCATAATAAAAATATATTTTTTATTGGCTCAAACTTGCATAATATGTTGTATATTTGGTGCAGGATGCATCCAAATAAATGTATTTTTTATAATTATACTATATGTATCCAATACATTATAAACTCAATGTTATTTATTTCATTATATTATAAATTATAACCCCTCTGCACTACATAATTTAAGGCAGTGGTGGTTTTCAACCAGTGGTCCTTGAGGGGGTTCCAGCTAAACAGTGGTGTAAAGTAACTAAGTACATTTACTTAAGTACAATTTTGAGGTATTTGTACTTTACTTGAGTATTTCCAATTTTCCAATACTTTTACTTCTACTCGAAATATTGCACTTTTACTCTACTACATTTATTTGAAAACTTTATTACTGGTTACTTTTCAGATATAAGTTATAATATTTTAAAACATACATGAACCACTTTAGCCATGTTGTATACTTAGGCTGTTTGAAAATAGCCGATCTACAAGCTCACAACATGTCACATCGTGACGCGTTGTGAGCTTGTAGATCTGCTATTTTCAACACTTTCATACTTTTACTCAAGTATATTTTGAATTCTGGGCTTTTATAATTGAAACAGAGTATCTCTACATTGTAGTATTGGTTTTACTTAAGTAAAATATGTGAGTACCTTTTCCACCACTGCAGCTAAATGATGGAGAGTTGGTAAACCAAATTGACCCTTATAGATCTTTAACTCTTATTTTTGGGGTCTGGGAGAATAAATGTAATCAAATGGTGGTCTGTGGCTCAAAAACACACACACACACACACACACACACACACACACACACACACACACACACACACACACACACACACACACACACACACACACACCATTTTGTTCCTACAGTGTTCAGCTGGGGGCTGCCGCTAACATACAGTAGCCTACTAAAGACAGTCACAGTAGTCCTGGCTATCTGGAGGCTAACTGTTAGCGAACTTGCTAACAGCAGGGAAGGCACCTGTAGATGAGTAATTCCACTGTGTTTTCATCATTCATTCAACCCAGCTTCCAGACAAACACACACACTCATGGTCTCACACACAGTGAGCTTGAGCTCCGTTCCTGACTTTGAGCTGAGCTGCTCTGGGCTCACCACCATGCTCACCACGCTAATGTGACAACTCTGAGATGCGTAGCGCGGAGGGAGCGCTAAGCGTTAAAATAATTAACGCCGTTAATAGGTTGATGCGTTAATTAGTTAATAACGCGTTAACTTGGACAGCATTAATATATATATATATTAGTGCTGTGCGAGTGATTAATCGCGATTAACTCACCGTTATGTTAATCGCGATTAATTATTTTAATCGCAATTAAGCGCATATTTATATTTTATAGCCATTTGGCCTTTAGACACTGTTTCTCAACATTATTATCTCAATTATTATTTGGGGAGGTCTGCAGATGATTAGCTTAATGTGCAATATTGTTTTCTCACTTAACAGTGAACAAACCAACATACTTACAGAGTATCTGCACATTTATAAAGTGACAATTTAATTATTTTATTAATATCTCTAATATCTCTAAAGTAATTAACTAAAATGGTCAAACATTGGATACAATTTTGGCTATTTTGGCTACAAGGTCCATCCCTGTTGATACAAAATATAATTAAAGCCTAAAGGTGGACACAACAGTAATCAGATTAAGTAAATTTAGCAGATCCTTATACGAATCAGCTGCAGCCTGTTTAATGCAATACCATTATGATTTATTTGGGTTTTTAATTGCTTTTGAATAAAAGATTAACATACTTTCGCATAAAGCCAGCATATTTCTCCACTCCCAAGTTAATAAGGCCATGAAAGACTTGAAAGATATCCCTCTAAGTTACATTGTGAACTGATAAAAGCTGATGACCTATTTGCGATTAATCGTGCGATTAATTAGCTAAATCATGTGATTAATCTCGATTAAAATATTTAATCGTTGAACAGCACTAATATATATGTAACGGAGGTGATCCAAACTTCCCCACCCGGGTTCGTACCCGGGTCTCCCACGCGAAAGTCCAATATCTTAACCACTAGACCACTCTTTGGTCTGGGGGAGATACTAGACTTTTGAGGCTTCAAGGCTGGGGATGCGACTCTCTCCATCACACTCACCCCCTTTTTGACCTCCTCCTACGGGGAAGCCCGAATCCGGGTCACGGCACCAATGTAACGGAGGTGATCCGAACCTCCCCACCCGGGTTCGTACCCGGGTCTCCCATGCGAAAGTCCAATATCTCAACCACTAGACCAAAGAGACATCTCTTTGCTCCGGGGGAGATACTAGACTTTTGAGGCTTCAAGGCTGGTGCTGCGACTCTCTCCGTCACATATATATATACACACAAACACACACACACACTCACACACACACACACACACACACACACACACACAGTATACCTTATAGTAGTCCTGCTCCTCCGTCAGGACCTTGGACATGCCAAAGTCACTGATCTTGGCATGGTACTGGGTGACCAGCAACACGTTGCGGGCTGCCAGGTCTCTGTGCAAAAAGTTGTGTTCCTCCAGGTACTTCATGCCCATGGACACCTGGTGCACCAGCTCTGTGATGTTCTTCACTGAGAGATGTCTGGTTAGAGAACAATGATTAATATTACACCAGCTCTGTGATGTTCTTCACTGTGAGATGTCTGGTTAGAGAATAATGATTAATATTACACCAGCTCTGTGATGTTCTTCACTGAGAGATGTCTGGTTAGAGAACAATGATTAATATTACACCAGCTCTGTGATGTTCTTCACTGAGAGATGTCTGGTTAGAGAACAATGATTAATATTACACCAGCTCTGTGATGTTCTTCACTGTGAGATGTCTGGTTAGAGAACAATGATTATTATTACATCAGCTCTGTGATGTTCTTCACTGTGAGATGTCTGGTTAGAGAACAATGATTATTATTACACCAGCTCTGTGATGTTCTTCACTGTGAGATGTCTGGTTAGAGAACAATGATTATTATTACACCAGCTCTGTGATGTTCTTCACTGTGAGATATCTGGTTAGAGAACAATAATTATTATTACACCAGCTCTGTGATGTTCTTCACTGTGAGATGTCTGGTTAGAGAACAATGATTATTATTACACCAGCTCTGTGATGTTCTTCACTGTGAGATGTCTGGTTACAGAACATTGATTATTATTACACCAGCTCTGTGATGTTCTTCACTGTGAGATGTCTGGTTAGAGAACAATCAAGCAATATTACACGAGAGGGTGTGCATATAACACGGTTATCCTGCACGACAGCCTACCGCAGGAACGAGCCGACAGGCGAGTTCCGTCGGTAGAGCTGGAGTTGCCCTTAGTTGGAGTTGGGCTGGAGTTGCACTTAAAAAAAAACGTCAACTTCATTTCATTGTAATTAAGATATTCGATAGGAATTTGTATTTTTTTAATGACACCAGGGCAGGAATTTCACGGCGGCCACGACGGCCATGGCCGTCGTTGCCCCTCTCTTTGGCCGTGTGTCCCTCGAAAAATGACATGCCCAAACGGCCACAGTGGCCGTGGTGCCCCGGCGCCCACAGCAGTTCATTAAATGCTTATTACCGCTTTTTCCTATGCGCGATTTTCCAGTCATTACGGTAACAGCAGTGCATGGTTGGTTGAGCTGCTCACATGACCAGTAGTAGATTCCATTTACGCTCGTAGTAGCAGCATAGCAGCCACCGCATAGTGGAGCCGCCGACCCAGTGATTATACAACACAAAAACATCACCGGGCTAAACGGGAGTTACATCTAACGCAGCCTGTTGAATAAATCCGAATGTGCGAACGAATGCCTTCAAACGGAGCTCTGCTGAGCTCAGGACAACAACCGAAATGCAGCACAAGGGAACCAAAAGCTATTCTTTCCCCAAGAGGCTGAGCTGTCAGAAAGTACATTATTGTTGAGAAAGGGATCACTCCGCGAACGGGAGGGAGGAGTTTGTGTGCGTGTGTGTGTGTGCGTGCGTGCACAACACATGGCCAGTGGTGGAAAAAGTACTCAAATGTTTTACTCAAGTAAAAGTATCAATAGCCTACTCTGCAATGTAGAAATACTCCGGTTGCAAGTAAAAAGTCCTCAAATTCAAAATATACTTGAGTAAAAGTACAAAAGTATTGGTATCAAAAATGTACTTAAAGTACCAAAAGTAAAAGTACAAAATGTTTGAAAATAGCAGATCTACAAGCTCACAACACATAGTTATGCGACATCTTGAGCTTGTAGATCTGCTATTTTTTCTACAAGCTTGGTTATTTTCAAATAGCCTAAATAGGGCTAAAGTGGTTCATGTTTAATAATATAATATTATAATTTATATATGCAAAGTAACTGTTAACTAAAGGTTTCAAATAATTGTAGTGGAGTAAAAGTACAATATTTGGATCCGAGATGTAGTGGAGTAGAAGTAAGTGTTAGAAATACTCAAAATTACAATAAGCAATTAAGTACAATACTTAAGTAAATGTACTTAGTTACTTTACACCACTGCACATGGCAAAACAGAAATAAACATTTTCTTGATATTTATTTAATTGAAAGGTATTACATTAAACCTTAACGTTTAAGCTAAATTAATTATGACTGTGGCGTGGACTTAAAATCATTGTTTTAATGATGGCCTTCCTGCCCTGGCACTTGGCCTTTGTGCCCTCAAAAATTTTACAACACCAAAGGCCAATTGGCCTTGCCCCTAAACTGATGAAATTCCAGGCATGAATGACACATTTAGCTACTATGTCCCTGAACGTCACATGAAAACCGCTAGCCTAGCCTCCTAGCATGGTGTGGGGAGAGAGGCGTGCTTGCTGTCTTTCGTGACCAACGCAGCTGATTACTTTACTTGATGAGAGACAGTGAATCTGTGCTCGTTATATGCACGGTTGGAGAGCCTGTTTTCCATTGAGAGCCCGACTACCTGTTGTATGATTATTATTACACCAGCTCTGTGATGTTCTTCACTGTGAGATGTCTGGTTAGAGAATAATGATTCATATTACACCAGCTCTGTGATGTTCTTCACTGTGAGATGTCTGGTTAGAGAACAATGATTAATATTACACCAGCTCTGTGATGTTCTTCACTGTGAGATGTCTGGTTAGAGAACAATGATTATTATTACACCAGCTCTTTGATGTTCTTCACTGTGAGATGTCTGGTTAGAGAACAATGATTATTATTACACCAGCTCTGTGATGTTCTTCGCTGTGAGATGTCTGGTTAGAGAACAATGATTATTATTACACCAGCTCTGTGATGTTCTTCACTGTGAGATGTCTGGTTACAGAACAATGATTATTATTACACCAGCTCTGTGATGTTCTTCACTGTGAGATGTCTGGTTACAGAACAATGATCATTATTACACCAGCTCTGTGATGTTCTTCACTGTGAGATATCTGGTTAGAGAACAATGATTAATATTACACCAGGTCTAACATGAAAAACTGAAAAAAATGGGATTCAAAAATACGTTCTACTCATCTTACGATAAGGGACATGCAAGGGGTGTTGCAATACTTATTTCAAATAAAGTGATATTTCAGCCCACTACCCAAATTGTTGATAAAGAGGGACGATACGTCCTGGTAAAGGGGACCCTTGATTCTAAGGAAGTGACACTACTTAATGTTTATAGGCCACCAGGCCCAGATAAGCTACTAATTAAGAAGATATTCGGGTTGATTGCTACTGAGGTCTCAGGCATACTTATTGTAGCAGGAGATTGGAATATTCAGTTAACGGTTCGAGATTCCTCAAATCCACAAAAGAAATTAAACTCAGAATCACTGTATGTCAAAAAGCTACTTAATGAGACAGGAATGTTTGACGTGTGGAGGGACCTTAACCCAACAGTAAAACAATTCAGTTTTTTTCACACCCCCACCATGTCCACAGTAGGCTCGATTATTATTTTATGCTTAATACGGAGAGGCATAGGATTATAGACTGTAAAATAGGGGTTAAAGATGTGTCTGACCACGCAGGAGTATACCTTAGACTTCATTTGGATGTTCGTCCTAAAAACACAGTTTGGAGGCTTAATACAAGTCTCCTAAACGACCCACAATGTCAAGAATATGATACGAAGGAAATAACTGACTATCTAGAATTTAATAATACAGAAGAAATAAAACCAAGTGTCTTATGGGATGCAGGAGCCAAAAAAATGTTGGCATGGAAACTACGGAAACAACAGAATGAAAGATCAATCTTTAAAATTAGGGACCCTGCTACTAATAACTTTAGTTACACCACTGAAGAAATACATCAATCCTTTGAAAAATACTATACAAAGCTATACACCCAACCTGAAGCAGCAGAACCAGCACTTGTACAAGACTTTTTGGATTCCCTGGACTTGCCATCAATAGGAGAAGCACAAAACAAACTTTTAACAAAAGACATTACAACAACAGAGATTGATGAAGCTATATCGAACTTGAAAACAAATAAAATGTCTGGAGACGATGGCTTTCCGGCCGAATGGTATAAAAAGTTCAGTGAACCACTGACACCTTTACTAAAAGAATGTTTTAACCACGTTCTCCAGGGCGGAGAGACACCTGTTTCTTGGAGACAAGCTATAATATCGGTGATTCCGAAACCAGGCAAGGACAGAAAGGAATGTAGCTCCTATAGACCTATCTCTGTCTTGAATATAGACTATAGACTAGAAAAGAAAAATTCTAAGACATTTTAAGTGTGCCTGCAGCTCGCTAAGTGTGTGCAACCTTGTATAGCAGTTGGTGTTAGCATTAGCATCCTTGTATAGCAGTTGGTGTTAGCATTAGCATTTTGCATTAACATTAACATCATTATTCAATTTTTTTACATCTGCATTTTTATCATTAGCTTTAACATTAACATTTGTATTAGCAGTAGCATTAGCATTTGTTAGCATTAGCATTTGTTAGCATTAGCATGTGTTAGCATTAGCATTTGTTACCATTAGCATTTGTTAGCATTAGCATGTGTTAGCATTAGCATTTGTTAGCATTAGCATTTTTGTTAGCATTAGCATTAGCATTAGCATTTGTTAGCATTAGCAAGTGTTAGCATTAGCATTTGTTAGCATTAGCATGTGTTAGCATTAGCATTTTTGTTAGCATTAGCATATGTTAGCATGTGTTAGCATTAGCATTTGTTAGCATTAGCATTTTTGTTAGCATTAGCATGTGTTAGCATTAGCATTTTTAGCATTAGCATTTGTTAGCATTAGCATGTTTTAGCATTAGCATGTGTTAGCATTAGCATGTGTTAGCATTAGCATTAGCATTTGTTAGCATTAACATGTGTTAGCATTAGCATTTGTTAGCATTAGCATTTGTTAACATTAGCATTAGCGGTTAGCCGTTGGGACTGTGGGACCACCCACCGAGTTTGATACCAGTAATGTTTTGGGAATTGGAGACATGGCTGTTTAAAGCCCAGCCAATAGGAATGCAGAGGGGGCGGGGCTTAAGCAATTACAGATAATTCCTATTTGCCACACACAGCGAGTTTCCAGACGGTACCATGCTGCAAACTGGAGATATAGCTGTTTAAAGCTAAGCCAATAGGAAGATAGGGGCGGGGCTTTAGAGGGGGCGGGGCTTAAGTAACTAGAAGAGAAAATTTCTAAGAAATTTTAAGTGTGCCTGCAGCTCGCTAAGTCTGTGCAACCTTGTGTAGCGGTTGGTGTTAGCATTAGCGTTATTTCATTTGACGCAACCCGCGTGTCTGTATGACAAACGGTTCACGAGATCAAGGGTCACTTCCTGTTTGGTGAGGGGCACTTCCTGTTTGGCGAAATAGGCCCCAATTAAGGTCATGGGCGATTAATGAATTAAAGCTGCAAGCAGCGATGACCAGGCCCTCGCAGCTCTACCCACGTCACAAGGCCAGCAGCCAATCAGAAACCAAACAGGAAGTCAGCCATTTCGACTAATTAGTGGCGTTTTGGAGCATTTTTGGCCGTTATCACGGGTCGCACTTTAACGACAGTTTTTTGAGAAAAAATTGTTTTGTGAGAAAAAAAATTTGAGAAAAAAACTTTTTTGAGAAAAAGAAATTTTGAAAAAAAAATTGAGAAAAAAAATCTTGAGAAAAAAAAATGTGAGAAAAAAAAATTTTGAGAAAAATTGAGAAAAAAAAATTTTGAGAAAAAAAAAATTTTGAGAAAAAAAAAATTGAGAAAAAAATTTTTTGAGAAAAAAAAAATTGAGAAAAAAATGTTGAGAAAAACATTTTTTGAGAAAAAAAAAATTTTGAGAAAAAAAATTGAGAAAAAAAATTTGAGAAAAAAAAATTTGAGAAAAAAAAATTTTGAGAAAAAAAAAATTTGAGAAAAAAAAAATTTGAGAAAAAAAAATTTGAGAAAAAAAAAATTTGAGAAAAAAAAAATTTGAGAAAAAAAAATTTGAGAAAAAAAAAATTGAGAAAAAAAAAATTGAGAAAAAAAGAAAAGGTATGACACCAGCCGCAAGTCTGTACGACAAACGGTTCATGAGTTATAGAGGCACTTCCTGTTTGGTGAAGGGCACTTCCTGTTAAAGAGGGGGCGAGGCTTAATCAATTACAGCTCATCCCTATTGGTCGGAAAAAGACCAAAGTTGTGTGAGCATTTTACATTTTAAATGACGTTGCTAGGCAAAAGTATGGCAGAGTTATGTGGCGCCAAAGTTTCTGGGTTTTTTTCGGAGTCCCCCATTCAAAGTCAATGGAGTTTTTGGGCGTTGTTTTTTGCGAATTACATCGCAATCGGAAAGCGGATCGGAAAGAAAAGTAATAGCACACCATTCCCGGCCGAGCCGCACATTTTGATGTATATATTGCGGGGGTGGCGTAAATCGTGCGGCAGTTATTACGTGCCGAAGTTTCCCCCATTCTAAGTCAATGGGGTTTTTTGGCGTCGTTTTTTGCGAATTACGTCGCAATGGTAACGCGGATCGGAAAGAAAAGTAATAGCACACCATTCCCGGCCGAGCCGCACGTTTTGATGTATATATTGCGGCGGTGGCGTAAATTGTGCGGCAGTTATTACGTGCAGAAATTCGTGGCGAAAGACTTAATTAATTAAGTATGGCGGATTACAATAAGTGTTTTGCTATTGCATAGCAGGCACACTTAATAAGTCCCTATTGGCCGTTTAAGTCCAGACACCAAGTTTCAAGACGGTACCATGCTGTGAACTGGACTAGTGGCTGTTTAAAACCCAGCCAATAGGAATACAGAGGGGGCGGGGCTTAATCAATTACAGCCCATCCCTATTGGCTGGAAAAAGACCAAAGTTGTGTGTGCATTTTAAAGTTTAAATGACGTTGCTAGGCAAAAGTATGGCAGAGTTATGTGGCGTCAAAGTTTCTGTTTTTTTTTCCAAGTCCCCCATTCAAAGTCAATGGGGGATTTAGCGCGTAGTTTTTTACGAATTACGTTGCCATGGTAACGCGGATCGGGAAGAAAAGTAATAGCACACCATTCCCGGCCGAGCCGCACATTTTGATGTATATATTGCTGGGGTGGCGTAAATCGTGCGGCAGTTATTACGTGCAGAAATTTCCCCCATTCTAAGTCAATGGGGTTTTTTGGCGTCATTTTTTGCGAATTACGTCGCAATGGTAACGCGGATCGGAAAGAAAAGTAATAGCACCCCATTCCCTGCCGAGCCGCACGTTTTGATGTATATATTGCGGGGGTGGCGTAAATTGTGCGGCAGTTATTACGCGCCGAATTTTGTGGCGACATTACTTATGTATGTATGTATGTATGTACTTAAGTATGGCGGATTACAATAAGTGTTTTGCTATTGCATTGCATGGCAGGCACACTTAATTATTCGCCTCAATAATGGCATGACAACTAGAAGACATCCTTCCAACTTTAATTGATCCTTGCCAATGTGGTTTCATAAAAAATACAGACACAGGACAATATCAGACGTGCTCTGTTCCTATTAGACAAGATGAGCAAAAGCAACTAGAAAAGAAATTTCGAAGAAATTTTAAGTGTGCCTGCAGCTCGCTAAGTGTGTGCAACCTTGTATGTGTTAACATTAGCATCTTTGTTAGCATTAGCATTTGTTAGCATTAGCATGTGTTAGCATTAGCAATATGGTTTCTTGTTTTTAAGAAATAGGCTCCTCCCACAAGTTCCGCAAGGCGATTACGTTCCGTCGCTCCCGAGATCGTTTGTGTTTCGTTTTGAGAGGGTCGTTCCCCCTGAAAAACACGTTTTGGCATGAAACGGTTACGTTTTGCGCGTTTGTGGTGCCCCCTATGGGTCGAAGTGGAAATGCTTTTGGGTATATGTTCAGTATAGCGCCCCCCACTTGTGGTTAAAATTTGGTGTTGACTGGATGTTTCGTTTGTGATTTATGGCTACTTCTTACAAAACGGGCTCCTCCCGCTAACTTTGGAACCCTGTTACAGAAGAACGGTATGGACTATCAAAATATCGTTTAAATATGTTTATCGCATGAGTGCATAGATCGTGTGTATCGATTTTTGTGACATTTGGAGAAAATATGTAGGAAAAGGAGCAAAAAGTGTTTTGAAGAAAATTCAAAATGGCGGAAAATCTATCCTGACGCAAATGGGCGTGGCCTATATGAGGAGATGCGTCATGACCCAAGGAATCCAGGGAAAAAGGAATTTTAATTTTCCGACCCACGGTTCAAGAGTTACAGGCCGAAAGGTAAAGTGGACTGTTATAGCGCCACCATGAGGCCAACTGACAAAATTATTTTTCATTTAATCCTTGATATCATTATAAATCTCCTCTCCAAGTTTTGAAACTGTAGCCCCTATGGTTTGCGAGGAAAAAAATATTGAATGTGAGTTTTTGCGATTCCCATTATAAGTCAATGGGTAAAATTAATTCACTAATAAATTAATATCAATTAAACAATACAACTTTTCTCTTAGAAAAGTAATAGCACACCATTCCCGGCCGAGCCGCACGTTTTGATGTATATATTGCGGTGGTGGCGTAAATCGTGCGGCAGTTATTACGGCTCCAAATTTGTGGGATCATTATTATTAATTAATGAACCGTTGCCGTCCCCGCTACCTGCAAATTATTACATGCCTACAGACAGGTCTCCTACAGACCTGTGTGCTTCCAAATGGCACACACTTGATCTGCCTGTATGCCGTCAAATTGTAATTCAAGTACCAAAAGTAAAAGTACAAGATGGCCAATTTGCTTAGTTAGTCATAATACGTAACAAAGAAATCACAATAAGATATTTGCTCAAAATCATTAAGGCCTAGCCTACACACGGCACAATTATATTATTCATATTAACCATACATGTATGTTACTTTTGTCAAATTGTAATTCAAGTACCAAAAGTAAAAGTACAAGATGGCCAATTTGCTTAGTTAGTCATAACCCATAGCTTTATACATTTGCACAATACATATTCAACTGAAGTTAAACTTAAAGGGGAAGACCACCCATTTTCAATATTGAAATATGTCATTAATATACCTTAGAGGAGTTGTGTGGAAATAGAAAAAAAGTTCCCCCCCTTCTGTGTTGCCTAGAACTGGAAGATTGATTTTGGGGTTTGTATTGTAAAGTCCAGAGTGTGATGTCATCATTCTGGACTTTACAATGCAAACCCCAAAATCAATCCTCCAGTTGTAGGCAACACAGAAGAGGGGGAACTTTTTTTCTATTTCCACACAACTTCTTTAAGGTATATCAATGACATATTTCAAAATTGAAAATGGGTGGTCTTCCCCTTTAAGGTTGGATAGTGATTTTCTTTGGTTAAAATAATAATATTCCTAAAATAGTGTTTTAATCTTTTAAAAAAATATATAATAATTATCTAACAAAGAAATCACAATTAGATATTTGCTCAAAATCGTTAAGGACTAGTCTACACGCGACAATTATTATATTCATATTAACCTACATATATTTGTGTTACTTTTTGTGTTCATCCTGCTCTCACTGTGTGCGATGACGTCATTTCGGTGGAAACAGTCGCCTTTTTACGGTCCGATTTACACACTAAAATGTCACCCTGCCGTGTTAAGTCCCATACCGCCTGTCCCCGTAACCGCGAACTTAAAATAATATAATTTGCTGCATGTTTTCACCTGTCAAGCACGCGTACCCAGGCCATTGCAGGACTGCCCCACCCCTGCTGTTACTGTCATGTCCCTCCCCTCCCTCATGTGTCTCCCACTCGCGGCCTGCACCTTGTCGTTGGTGAGTGGGCTTTAAACCAAGACAGGCCTTTAACCAGCAATAAAATAGATGGAGTTGCATTGTCATCTTTTTTGTTTTCTTTTTTATATTCAAGGTCAACTCTGGAAAGGTAAGGTCTGGAAAGGTATAAGTTTGTATGACAAACGGTTGATGAGTTATAGGAAAATATAGTTTCGGTCAATCAGAAGAGGGGACGGGGCTAAGTTAAACCAATTAAGGTTAAGGACTCTTAATCAAGTCATATGACACCACCCACACGTCTGTACGACAAAAGGTTCATGAGATATAGGGGCATTTCCTGTTTGGCGAATGGCACTTCCTGTTTGGCGAAGGAAGCACTAATTAAGGTTAAGGACTCTTAATCAAGTCATTTGACACCATCCACGCATCTGTATGACAAGCAGTTCATGAGATAAAGGGTCACTTCCTGTTTGGTGAGGGGCACTTCCTGTTTGGCGAAATAGGCCCCAATTAAGGTTAAGGACTCTTAATCAAGTCATTAGACGCCACCCACAAGTCTGTACAACAAACAGTTCATGAGAGATACGGTCACTTCCTGTTTGGTGATGGTCACTTCCTGTTTGGCGAAATAGGCCCCAGTTAACGTTAAGGACTCTTGATCAAGTCATTTGACGCCAACCACAAGCCTATACACCAAACGGTTCATGAGATAAAGGGTCACTTCCTGTTTGGTGAGGGGCACTTCCTGTTTGGCGAAATAAGCCCCAATTAAGGTTAAAGACTCTTAAACAAGTCATATGATACTACTGTACGACAAGCAGTTCATGAGATAAAGGGTCATTTCCTGTTTGGTGAGGGGCACTTCCTGTTTGGCGAAATAGGCTGCAAATACGGTTAAGGACTCTTAATCAAGTCTTTTGACATCACCCACAAGTCTGTACGACAAATGGTTCACGAGATATAGGTTCACTTCCTGTTTGGTGAGGGGCACTTCCTGTTTGGCGAAATAGGCCCCAATTAAGGTTAAGGACTCTTAATCAAGTCATTTGACGCCATCCACGCGTCTGTACGACAAACGGTTCACGAGGTAAAGGGTCACTTCCTGTTTGGTGAGGGGCACTTCCTGTTTGGCGAAATAGGCCCCAATTAAGGTTAAGGACTCTTAATCAAGTCATTTGATGCCATCCACGCGTCTGTACGACAAACGGTTCACGAGGTAAAGGGTCACTTCTTGTTTGGTGAGGGGCACTTCCTGTTTGGCGAAATAGGCCCCAATTAAGGTTAAGGACTCTTAATCAAGTCATATGACGCAATCCGTGCGTCTGTACGACAAACGGTTCATGAGATGTAGAGGCACTTCCTGTTTGGCGAAGGGCACTTCCTGTTACAGAGGGGGCGGGGCTTAATCAATTACAGCTCATCCCTATTGGCCATCTAAGTACACACAGCAAGTTTCGAGACGGTACCATGCTGCAAACTGGAGATATAGCCGTTTAAAGCTCAGCCGCAATATATACATCAAAACGTGCGGCTCGGCCGGGAATGGTGTGCTCGGCCGGGAATGGTTTCTCAAAAAAAAAAATGTTTGAGAAAAAAAAAATTGAGAAAAAAAAAATTGAGAAAAAAAAAATTGAGAAAAAAGAATTTTGAGAAAAAAAAATTTTGAGAAAAAAATTTTTTTTGAGAAAAGAAAATTGAGAAAATAAGATTTTTGAGAAAAAAAAATTTTGAGAAAAAAAAATTGAGAAAAAACATTTTGAGGAAAAAAAAAATTGAGAAAAAAAAATTATTGAGAAAAAAAATTTGTGAAAAAAAATTTGAGAAAAATCTTTGAGAATTTTTTTTTTTGAGAAAACTTTTTTTGAGAAAAAAAATTGTTTTGAGAAAAAAAATTGAGAAAAAAAAATTTGAGAAAAAAAATGTTTTGAGAAAAAAAAATGTTTTGAGAAAAAAAAATGTTTTGAGAAAAAAAATGTTTTGAGAAAAAAAAAATGTATGACACCAGCCGCGAGTCTGTACGACAAACGGTTCATGAGATGTAGAAGCACTTCCTGTTTGGCAAAGGGCACTTCCTGTTATAGAGGGGGCGGGGCTTAATCAATTACAGCTCATCCCTATTGGCTGGAAAAAGACCAAAGTTGTGTGTGCATTTTAAAGTTTAAATCACGTTGCTAGGCAAAAGTATGGCAGAGTTATTTGGCGCCAAAGTTTCTGGGTTTTTTTCGGAGTCCCCCATTCAAAGTCAATGGAGTTTTTGGGCGTCGTTTTTTGCGAATTACGTCGCAATGGTAACGCGGATCGGAAAGAAAAGTAATAGCACACCATTCCCGGCCGAGCCGCACGTTTTGATGTATATATTGCGGTGGTGGCGTAAATCGTGCGGCAGTTATTACGGCTCCAAATTTGTGGGATCATTATTAACTAGAAGAGAAAATTTCTAAGAAATTTTAAGTGTGCCTGCAGCTCGCTAAGTCTGTGCAACCTTGTGTAGCGGTTGGTGTTAGCATTAGCGTTATTTCATTTGACGCAACCCGCGTGTCTGTATGACAAACGGTTCACGAGATCAAGGGTCACTTCCTGTTTGGTGAGGGGCACTTCCTGTTTGGCGAAATAGGCCCCAATTAAGGTCATGGACGATTAATGAATTAAAGCTGCAAGCAGCGATGACCGGGCCCTCGCAGCTCTACCCACGTCACAAGGCCAGCAGCCAATCAGAAACCAAACAGGAAGTCAGCCATTTCGACTAATTAGTGGCGTTTTGGAGCATTTTTGGCCGTTATGACGGGTCGCACTTTAACGACAGTTTTTTGAGAAAAAATTGTTTTGTGAGAAAAAAAAAATTTGAGAAAAAAACTTTTTTGAGAAAAAGAAATTTTGAAAAAAAAAATGTGAGAAAAAAAAAATTTGAGAAAAAAAAATGTGAGAAAAAAAAATTTGAGAAAAAAAAATTTTGAGAAAAAAAATTTGAGAAAAAAAAAATTGAGAAAAAAAAATTTTGAGAAAAAAAAATGTGAGGAAAAAAATTTTTTGAGAAAAAAATTTTTTGAGAAAAAAAAAATTTGGAGAAAAAAAAAATTGAGAAAAAAAAATTTGAGAAAAAAAAATTTTTGAGAAAAAAAAATTTGAGAAAAAAAATTTTGAGAAAAAAAAAATTTGAGAAAAAAAAAATTTGAGAAAAAAAAATTTGAGAAAAAAAAAAATTTGAGAAAAAAAAAATTGAGAAAAAAAGAAAAGGTATGACACCAGCCGCGAGTCTGTACGACAAACGGTTCATGAGTTATAGAGGCACTTCCTGTTTGGTGAAGGGCACTTCCTGTTAAAGAGGGGGCGGGGCTTAATCAATTACAGCTTATCCCTATTGGTCGGAAAAAGACCAAAGTTGTGTGAGCATTTTACATTTTAAATGACGTTGCTAGGCAAAAGTATGGCAGAGTTATGTGGCGCCAAAGTTTCTGGGAAAAAAAAAATTTGAGAAAAAAAAAATTGAGAAAAAAAAATTTGAGAAAAAAAAATTTTGAGAAAAAAAATTTTGAGAAAAAAAAATTTTGAGAAAAAAAATTTGAGAAAAAAAATGTTTTGAGAAAAAAAAATGTGAGAAAAAAATTTTTTTGAGAAAAAAATTTTTCGAGAAAAAAAAATTTGGAGAAAAAAAAAATTGAGAAAAAAAAAATTGAGAAAAAAAAATTTTTGAGAAAAAAAATTTTGAGAAAAAAAATTGAGAAAAAAAAAATTTGAGAAAAAAAAAATTTGAGAAAAAAAAATTGAGAAAAAAAGAAAAGGTATGACACCAGCCGCGAGTCTGTACGACAAACGGTTCATGAGTTATAGAGGCACTTCCTGTTTGGTGAAGGGCACTTCCTGTTAAAGAGGGGGCGGGGCTTAATCAATTACAGCTCATCCCTATTGGTCGGAAAAAGACCAAAGTTGTGTGAGCATTTTACATTTTAAATGACGTTGCTAGGCAAAAGTATGGCAGAGTTATGTGGCGCCAAAGTTTCTGGGTTTTTTTCGGAGTCCCCCATTCAAAGTCAATGGAGTTTTTGGGCGTTGTTTTTTGCGGATTACATCGCAATCGTAAAGCGGATCGGAAAGAAAAGTAATAGCACACCATTCCCGGCCGAGCCGCACATTTTGATGTATATATTGCGGGGGTGGCGTAAATCGTGCGGCAGTTATTACGTGCCGAAGTTTCCCCCATTCTAAGTCAATGGGGTTTTTTGGCGTCGTTTTTTGCGAATTACGTCGCAATGGTAACGCGGATCGGAAAGAAAAGTAATAGCAACCTATTCCCGGCCGAGCCGCACGTTTTGATGTATATATTGCGGCGGTGGCGTAAATTGTGCGGCAGTTATTACGTGCAGAAATTCGTGGCGAAAGACTTAATTAATGACTTAAGTATGGCGGATTACAATAAGTGTTTTGCTATTGCATAGCAGGCACACTTAATTAAGTATGGGGGAGTACAATAAGTGTTTTGCCATTGCATGGCAGGCACACTTAATGAAAAGTCATTAGCAATTAGCCTTGACGCTGAAAAAGCCTTTGATGCCTGTCGTTGGGAATTCTTATACCTGGTACTGCAACGCCTTGGCTTTGACGAAAAGATTATAACATGTTTTAAGACACTATACTATCAGCCAACTGCCCGAATTAAAGTAAACGGCAGCTTGTCCGGTGTAGTCAAGCTGGAGAGAGGTTGCCGCCAAGGTTGTAATTTAAGCCCCTCCCTATTTGCGCTATTCATAGAAGCCCTTGCACAATCAATAAGGGAAGATACATCCATATCAGGAATTTCACTTTATGGCAGAGAACACAAGATATGCCTGTTCGCAGATGACGTATTGGTGACACTCTCTGACCCAGAGACCAGTTTGCCAAGACTCATGTCACGTCTTGAAACATATGGTTCATACTCTGGGTACAAACTAAATATAGACAAAACACAAGTCCTCTCTTTTAACTACTCACCACACAAGAGTATGCGTAAGAAATACAACTTTAAATGGAATATGGAGGTTATCAAATATTTGGGGATTAATATACCTAAAAATCTGTCTAATATTTACCAACAAAATTATGATTCAATCACAAAAGATATACAAGCTGACTTGGATAGATGGGTTCCATTGGTATTAGGTTTGTGTGACAGAGTAGAAACCATAAAAATGAATGTCTTGCCAAGGTTGCTATTCTTGTTTCAATCTTTACCTATAGACATACCAAAGAAACAATTTGATAATTGGAACCGTATGATCTCCAGGTTTATTTGGAGGGGTTGTAAACCTAGGGTACGTTTCAAAACACTACAACTACCGAAAGATGAGGGGGGCTTATCTCTACCCTGCTTGGAAGGCTACTATAAAGCGGCTCAATTGAGATATCTAGTCTGCTGGTGTAATGACGAATACGAGGCCAAGTGGAAGGACAGAATTAGATCAACTGGATGTCCCACTTCAAGCCGTTTTGGCTGATAAAACCCTCATGAAAATGCACGCAAAAGAACTAAGCGATTGGACAAAGGTCCCCCTAAACATCTGGTTTAAGGAATGTAAAAGGCAAAACATAGAAAGAGAGTTAAGGCTTTTGAAGTGGGTGGCATACGATAGAGACTTCGCACCAGCACGGCTAGATTATAAATTCAAACAGTGGATCCGGTACGGTATTACAACATACAGCTCGATCTCATCTACTAAAGGTATGAAAGATTTTCAATATCTAATTGATAAGCACAACTTAGGAAAACAAGATCGTTACAGATATTTTCAAATGAGACATCATTACGACAAAAATATAAAAACTGAGAAGGTTGAATCAGATCTCATCAATATTCTCATTGATGCCTACAAGGGCAACACCACCAAAAAGTTAATATCAAGAATCTACTCGAGTATACAGACGGCAGGGAATCACTCCACCCTTTATGTCAAAACTAAGTGGGAAAAAGAGGCAGGTATGACTTTGGAGGAGGAAGATTGGTTGAATATATGTAATGTAATGTCCACCACCTCTAGCTCTGGCATTTGGAGAGAGTTTTCATGGAAAAATATGATTAGATTCTTTATTACTCCAAGAAGAAAATATGTACAGAATGGTACTCCGGAATCTGGGGTCTGTTGGAGGAAATGTAATAATACAATGGCTGACCACTTCCACGTATTCTGGGATTGCCCAATAATCCTAACATACTGGCAAGAGATCATATCTGATATCAACACAATAATGGGATTTGAGACAGAATGTAACTTCACCAACATTTACTTGTGTAATATACCAACCGATCTCAGCACAGCAGACAAATACCTCCTCAAAATATTATTGGTAGCCGGTAAGAAGGCAATAACCCGAAAATGGTTAGACAAAGAACCACCAACAAGGGAAGAGTGGACAGCCATTGTACGAAGCATTTATGAAATGGAAAAACTTACTTTTTCTGTAAGGCTGTGCTTAGAGAAGTTTTTTAAATACTGGCTAAAATGGATACTTTACATGAAAATGGATATTCTGGATATTCTGTGAGACATTCTGTGTACCTGAGTGTGTTATATTTCTACCCCTGTCATGTTTATTTCCTTGTACATCTCATATCTACCCAACTTTTTTGTTTTATTTTACTATCTATTCCACCGTTGTATCTGGAGACCTGTCCAGCATGTTGCTGGGACGGGGAATGTGACGTTGGAAAGTCTGTTAACAGGCATACCAGATCTGTAGTTTCTGGAGGATCAGAATGAGGACTTTATAACGGACTGAAGTTGTGATGGAATAAGACCTCTCACACATGGACTGTATGAGCCGTAACATAATGAGTGTTTAAAAAATGCTGCATCGTAATTGTTTATTTTCTGTATCTCTGCTGCCCAAGTTGACCTGTTCACTATACAAAAAAGAAAAAGTTAAAAAAAAAAAAATATTACACCAGGTCTGCTACTCAAAGTGACAACTGGCCAATCACAGTGTGTCTTTTCCGGGACTTATTCATTCAATTCAAAGGAACTTTATCGGAATGTTTACATTGCCAAAGCAAGCGTTGCTGATATTGCGCGGCTCAGCTGTCCCCCCCCCCCCCCCCCCCCCCCCCGCGCACACCTGCCTCTGAGCGAACCTCAGTTTCTGTGACACACAAGGATGCATGCTTCTGAATTCTGCCTTTTTTTACAGACGCCCCCAGAGCCGAGCAGGCGTCTACCTTTCTATGTCTATGCACTGAGCACCATGCACTCACTTGTTGATCGGGTCCAGGTCTGCCAGCTCCATGATGAGCATGAGGCTCTACTCTACTGTATATGAGACAGCCAGACAGCTAGGGGGCAGTAACACTCACATGTTCTTCCGCAGGAACTTATTGAGCGAGCCCAGGTCTGCCAGCTCCATGATGAGCATGAGGCTCTCGGCCTCGCAGATGCCCATCATCATGAGGATGTAGGGGTTGTCCAGCCGCCGCATCAAGTCCACCTCGCGCAGCATGTCCTTGCGCATCACGAGGTCGTCACTGTTCTTCAGGATCTTCACCGCTACCGTCATCTCCCTCCTACGAACAAGCAGGAGTGATTGATTTAGACAGCAAATACATTTGATTTAATTTGAGTCATAGTCATTGTATTTTGGCAGGCATTGATAGTGATTTGACACAAAGTGTTGCGCTGCGACACATTTTGTGAGCTTGAAGATTGGCTATTTTCAGAGTGCAACCAAACATAACATGACGTTTTGTTTAGTTCTACTGGATCTCTTCTCCCGGGACTGCCCATAAGTCTGAAGGTTCATTAGTCCGAAGGTTCATTAGTCCGAATTTAGTTAGGGTTACTGAGGTTAAGTTTAGGGTTAGAGTTAGGCATAGTATTCTTAACAAATTCGGACTAATGAACCTTCGGACTAATGAACCTTCGGACCAATGCCATGGCACCCTCTTCTCCACTAGTCCCTCCCTAACATTTTAGTCCACGTTTTATTTTCTGACAATATTTAAACTATATTTAGTCTTAATTTTAGGCATCATAGATTGTATTTAGATTTTGATTGACATGAATAATTTTGTAAATGTCTATGGAAAAAAATGATAGCAGAGTTTTTAGCGGCACCAAAACTTACACCCTAAATATAGTCTAAATCTTATAATATTTAGTCTACCAAAACTAGACTAAAACGAAAACCTTTCAGATGACTAAAATGCGACTAAAAAACGAAATGAAATGTTATTCAAAAGCATAGGCCTAAAACTAAATAAAATCAGAATCAGAATGAACAGATTTCTGCAAACCTTTGGATAAACTGTATCTTTTTTAAAGTGAACATTTGTAACTCAAATATTTTCTTATGGGGTCCCTCATACATAATATTTTGAGATGGGTTAGCGGTCAAATACATATAATTCTATAATTGACATTAAAAGGTCTGAGAACCGCTGACCATAGAAACATGCATTTTTCAAAAACCTTAGAAGGATTTAGAAGACATTTATAGAATCAGGTCGAAAATATTCTAAGATGTGTTCACGATTTAAAAAAAAAATAACAGATCTACAAGCTTTGCGGGGTCGGCCCTCCATTCCGAAACCCCCCCATTTCGAAACACCCCGTTTTCGAAACCCCCCGTTTTCGAAACCCCCCCTTTTCGAATTTTAATTTTCGGAAAGGTGGGGTTTCGAAATTGCAGTCGGGACCTCGCGATTCCGAAATTTTGAATTTGAGCAGATTATTCCACCAGCAGGGCTTAAGGTGAGCCAGAACGGCCGGAACCCCCGTCAACACTAGGGCTTTGCACATAAAGAGTGCTGCTGCATTATATCCTATATTAATTATATTGACCTATAATTGCAACATGTCGATAATAAAGTGAATAATATGAATGCCATATAGGCCTATTGATTATATGGACGTATAATATGCATGACGCACTGTGCGTCCTGTGCGTCTGGGAACACATTGCCAAAGGGCACCAAAAAATAAAAAAAGAAGAAGAAAAGGCCAAGCCGATCATCATCATAGATTCAGAGCCTAATAACTAATATGTAGGCCTACCGCCTACCGGTATTTGCTCCGCCTAAAAATAAACACGGAATGCATGCCAAAATATTGCGTGATGCCTGATCAATGGTTGTTGTGATAATCGATTTGGGTGCACAGTCAGTCAGTCAGTCAGTCAGTCAGTCAGTCAGTCAGACAGACAGACAGACAGACAGACAGACAGATTGATAATTTTCCCATTGCACACGAGAACGTGAAGTCAGTTAGTTCAGCACCGCAGGCAGCCCCTCATCACAGACAGCGTGTTAAAAGTGGTTGCACTTACGTATATGAGACAGAAATGGGCCTCTAATATTTGACAATTTGGCCAATGTTTAATTTGTCATGTTAGAAATGTGCAGATACTGCTCTATAGACGTAGACTTTGTTGGTTTGTTTACTGTTAAAATGGCGCATATTAAGTTAATCATCTGGGGACAAAATAATTTGGGTCCCAACCCACAGGTTGAGAACCACTGGTATAGCTCCCAGTTACCAATGGATCAATTAGCGCGGTCATTATTTGCTTTCAAGGAAAAACAAACAATAGATGTGTGAATTGCGCCGGTCATTAGCTCCTGCTGTGACATCAAACGAATATGGTCCACCAATTAAGGATCAAAGTGGTGATGTCTGGAGGTTTGTAGGTATGAGTGGAGTTTTTGGTGTGGGGATTCGACAAGAGATGACATCTGCTAATTAGACTACAGTCTCACAGCTGAAAAAGGGAACTGCCTGAACTTCATGACAACTAGGCCTATAACTACTTCCTAAACGTCAAGGATGTCCACAATTACAAGAGGGCGCTCCACTAATCACGTACAACCAATTTGACAGACACTAAAACGTCTCCAATTCGTTCTCCTGCACGCTACCACGAAAATGTGGAACTCCCCAGATCGTGCATAGTTTATTTTGTGAGGAGTTGCTCAGAGAGTCAGATAAAAGGAAAGTGCCACTGGAGTGAGGAGAAATATTGTATGTATCCTATAGGCTATATGCCTAAAATAGAATATTGCAGGCCAAATCGTGGCAAATGGAGACGTTTTACGCGCGGCGAAAGCCTGGTGATGCGAGGTTACGCGCGGAGCGGGCTGCGAGGAGAGAGTGATAGAACAGAGAGGGAGGGCGAGAGGAGAGACAGGGAGAGAGGAGAGATAGAGAGAGACGTTGAATATACATTCATATCTTGCTAAACTAAGTATAGGCCTAAGCTCTATATGATCTGTCTGGTTTATTGCAGGGTTTATCACCGCTGGTTTTATTTTTTGATCGCCCGTTTCCGACCGAGATAAGCGCCGCAATTTTGCTGGGGTGCACTGTTGATTTGTAGACCTATACATTTGAAAACTTGAATTGGGACATTGTGCATGAGTAGGCCTATACCGTTGTTATACTTACATTTTTATGTTAATAATCATTCATAATTCCATTGTTTTATTTGCTTTTTTTTGCCGTGGAGTAAATCTCATGTCTACTTTGAAATAAATATACAAGTTCAGCTGTGAAAGATCACATTTTAAGCCTGGGCTTTGTTTAATTTGGCTTCTAATTTAGTGTGTAGACAAAACAATAAGTTAAGATAATACAATGTATAAAAAGCATAAAGTAAAGTGTCCCGTCTCACAGCTGTGCGTGTTGAGCGCAGCTACAGCTCTGGGATGAAAGCTGCTGTTGGATGTTTTAAAAGGTGTGCGTTTAACTGTAAATTCTGCCTGGCATCATAACTTAGTTTCGAATACCGTTATGTGGTAGATGTGCGCACATTGTGTGTTGGGTCACAGGGGACGGGGACGGTGGGAGAGAATTAGAAATGAGTAGGCTATAACAGACATTCATTGAGAATTATAGATGAGAAAAGGCCTTCTGAATGTTGATGGTTTTTTGGAGAGCTATCCAAGAGCCCCAAATTACACATGAACGAGAAGTAAGCTGCGTTTCAGAGAGAGAGAGAGAGAGAGAGAGAGAGAGAGAGAGAGAGAGAGAGAGAGAGAGGCCGCCGCTGCAATCCATTTTGTGCCCGATTGCGCACTTTTTCTATGCACCACCCACATATCAAATTAATTAAACAGAGCAGGCATCACAACCATTGATCTGGCATCACGCATGCTTGCTTGCATGCATGCATGCAGTGATTATTTTTAGGCAGCGAAAATATGAGTTATTATGATGATCATGATTCTTTTTGCTTTTTCTCTCATTTTTTGGTGCACTTTGGCAGCGATGCCCGACGCACAGTGCGTGCGCGTAGAGAGAGAGAGAGAGAGAGAGAGAGAGAGAGAGAGAGAGAGAGAGAGAGTTATAGGCTATTCGGAATGGAGGGGTGCTATAGAAAAATAAATAACACCGCCATTTCGAACAATAAAGTCAATGTTCGAAAAGGCGGTGCTGTTTCCTTTCGGAATGGCGGGTCTTATATAACATTTGGACACACCGCCATTTCGAAGAATGGAATTCAATGGTCGGAATAGCGAGATTTCGGAAAGGCAACGTGCACCCCACTCGGTGCTGCGCTGTATGCTTGTTTATCTTCTATTTTTCAATATATAAAGCATGAAATAATGGTTACAATGTGTTGCATACTTCCTCGTCTTGTAGATTCCTCTCATCACGGTTCCAAAGTTCCCAGAGCCCAGCTCTTCCTGCAGGATGATCTGGTGGCGCTCCACCGTGGCACTCCTCAGCTCGCCAGGGTCTGCGGAGGGCCCAAGGCCAATTAGGCTCAGTGTTTCAAATCTGCATTTTTGTCGTCTGTCTGTCGGTCTGTCCGTCACACCTCGCGTCACACTTTTACCCTACTCATATCTCCATGCCAAATTCTCCTTCTACATCACTGCCACCCAGGTGTGGAATTCCCTGACTACCTCCCTTAAAACAAGTAGCTCGCTGGCATCATTCAAAACTGCCCTGAAAACTCACCTTTCAGGAGGCCAGAGAAGGAGGTAGTTATCACTTCTCCCATAGACAGGTGAAAACTCACCTTTCAGGAGGCCAGAGAAGGAGGTAGTTATCACTTCTCCCATAGACAGGAGAAAACTCACCTTTCAGGAGGCCAGAGAAGGAGGTAGTTATCACTTCTCCCATAGACAGGAGAAAACTCACCTTTCAGGAGGCCAGAGAAGGAGGTAGTTATCGCTTCTCCCATAGACAGGAGAAAACTCACCTTTCAGGAGGCCAGAGAAGGAGGTAGTTATCACTTCTCCCATAGACTCCCGTAGCCTGGCCTCCACCATGGCAAAGGAAGGCCTCTCCTCCCAGCTGGAATAACATGTTTACAATGTTAGTGTTGTCTCGCATAGCCAGACAACTATTCCACAATCTCAGAATGCTATATAGAGTCTGAAATAGTATATATGAATTTTACGAAACAGTGGGAGTGGAGTGGGGGGGAGGGGAGGCTTCACATCTGCTTTATCCCTTCTCATACCGGATACGCATGATCAGAACTTCCATCCAGCATTTGCAAATTGTGGGAGTCAACAGTCTGGCCACTACAATTAGTGCCTGTTCCTTATAATGTGGATGTCATGTGATCATGTATTATATCATGCTTACTGTAGTTGCTCTGGATAAGAATGCCTGCTATATACAGTACTAGTAGCTCTGGCCCATAGTGTTAGAAAGGTTTCTCCTTAACACTATGGGAGCCATGAGCCCTTGCACTCACAGCCCAGGCTGTGCAGTCTGTTGTTGAAAATATGCAGATCATGTCTGTCTGTCTGTCCGTCCGTCCGTCCGTCCGTCCGTCTGTGGGACGGGAACGGCCCCCTATTCCGAAACACCGCTATTCCGACGCACCCCTATTCCGAAACGGGGCTATAAACACTGCTATTCCGACGCCCCCCCCCCCCCCCCCACGCCCTTATTGCTCATTACTTAAAACACCCATCACCCATTCACCCTCTAAATGATTTGTCTCCTATTCCGAAACACGGCTATAAACAGCACCAACGGTCGACCCCCCCCCCCCCGCGCTCATTACAAACACCCATCACCGATTCCCTCTCTAAATGATTTGTATAGGACTCTCTCCCCTTGCGCTTATTCTCCCCCGCTCTCCCTCTCTCTTTCTCTCTCTGTGCTCCTTCCCCTCTCTCTCTCTCTCTACTATTTATTTTATTATAATGTAAATACAAAATATGTATGCTCTAAATATTCACTATAGGCCTATATTTCCTTTATTTGTAAGAATTAACTTGGTAAAGTGTCTTTTCAGGTTGTGATGACACGTTGCCTACCCCAACCAACATCAAACACCTGTGTATTAATCCTTCATTATTCTTCCTTTTATTAAATACGGTACAATAAAATGTCTACCTCTGTCTTGCCTGTATATGTCCTTTCGTGAAAGCAAACGGAAAGTTTGAGCATTTGAAGAGATTCCATTTTAACCTGGACAAACATGTTGATATACAAGCTTGAAACGCATCACAGCGCGACGCCTTGTGAACTAGGACAGTGTTTCTCAGTTTCTCAAACTTTAAAATATTAAGGTCTCCTCTTAACTCTGACCAGTAACGACTCTCCATCGGGCCCAGCGCAAGGTGCTCAGAGGGTCTAGAGCTATATAGCTTGGAGCTATATACGGAGGGAAAGGTTCCGATTAGAGCTGAGTGACACAGGTCCAGACAAAAACGTTTTTATGACAAAATATAGCCCAGGAGCATGCTTTGTCAAACCGACATTTCCTTGCAGGATGATTTAATTCAGTTTCGTTAAAAAGCCCCCAGGTCACTAAAGACAGACAGATCAGGACCATAGACAGCTCCTCGATTGAGGAGCGCGCAACGCCAGTAAATCTTTTCTGACAATGTTTTATTTTTTAAGTTTTTAAATTATCCAACACCAGGACTCTCCCAGTCTCCCTGCACGACGATTGGCGATTTGAATGTATGGCGCTGCCATATTCTTATTAGTGTTGAAAAAGAGAGACGCTCTTTTTTTAAGTTGCCATTAACAACGAGTCAACGAGTACCTGTCTGTCTGTGATGAGCTGTCTGTCTAGGGTAGACAGAACCTCGCCATCACAGACAGACAGGTACTCAATGTTATTGGCAACTTGACATGCCAATAAAGTATTCAATTCGCCGAGGCCAATAAGTTTGAGGCAATCTTGTACAGTACAAGATTGCCTCAAACTTATTGGCTTTGGCGAATTGGAAGCAGATGTTAATCAATCAAGTTCACGTCTATAAAAGAGTGTCTCATCAGTGGTACATTCTCTTTTTCAACACTAATAAGAAGATGGCAGCGCCATACATCCAGATTGCTAACCGTCGTGGAGGGAGAGTTCTGATAATAGATAATTTCAGACATTTAAAAAATAAAACTACGCCAGAAAAGATTTACTGGTGTTGTGCTCGCCAGGGGTGCGGCGTGTGGGTCCACACGCGGTACCTCAATGTGGACGCCGAAAACCCAGACATTGTCATTTTAAAACCGCCAGGTGACCACGCGCACGCGGCTGAGGAGGATCTGGTCGCCACCACGGCTGTAAAAGAGCGGATGCTCAACCTGGTGGCGGCCGATCCTACTCAACCCGTCAAGCGGGTCTATGACCAAATAATGGCCCAAGCACCACGAGGCCAACACCTCCCCATTTGGGAATCAGTTAAAACGCGTCTGGAGAGACGCCGGGCCAGCTACATGCCTCCCATCCCCCGCACACTCCAAGAAGTCGCCGTGCAGGGGGAATGGGCGGCTACATGGGGAGGGGACCAGTTCCTTTCCAAAAATAATATGCAGCACGGCTACCTGGTCTTCACGACTGAAGACAATTTGGACAGACTGTGTCATTGTGACCAGGTGAGAACCCTCTCCCATAAAACGCCCTGCTAATTAAAATATGTTGTATTATCAATGCTTGATCATTTTAATAAGTGTTTTCCGTAATGATACAGGTCTAGTTTATATCAGTATGAATAAAATGGATTTTGACATTTGTTTTAGATATACATGGACGCCACATTCCGGACGTGCCCGAGGCCCTATTACCAGTACGCCACAATTCACGGGCTGTACCTTGATAGGATGGTGCCTTTGGTGCACATTTTAATGTCCGGGAAAACGGAGGCCATGTACAGGTCTGTCCTCAGACATGTGAGGAGGCGTGTGGAGCGCGTCACAGACCGACGGTAAGAGAGAGAGAGAGAGAGAGAGAGAGCGAGAGAGAGAGAGAGAGAGAGAGAGAGAGAGAGAGAGAGAGAGAGAGAGAGAGAGAGTGTGTGTGTGTGTGTGTGTGTGTGTGTGTGTGTGTGTGTGTGTGTGTGTGTGTGTGTGTGTCGACACTCACTGTCGGCCTTCTTGCCAATGCACCTGCCTTTTTCATATTTTATGCAAAGTAGAATAATATATTTTCCTTCTTTTTTAACACCTGTTTGTCCATGCGTCCGTCCATCCATACCCCCATTCACGATGGAGCCCTATTAGAGTTCTCTCTGATTACGAGATGGCCCTAATGAACGCCCTGAGGGAGGAGCTGCCAGGGACGCGCATCACAGGCTGTTTTTTCCACCTGTGCCAGTCTCTGTGGCGCAAAGTGCAGGACCTTGGCTTGGCAGGTCAGTGTTGTTAACTGACCACAACAAAGAGTAATTTTGTGTAATGTAGAGGTGTTATTGTACATGGTTATATGTGAGTAAAATGAGTATATTGAGTCATTTTAAATAGGGCCTATATGGCACATTCCTATACTTGTGAAAGAGGTATAGGCTTAAGCTCTTTACAGATAAATTCACATAATATAGCCTATTCACTCATGGGTTAGAAGCTTTTTCTTTGTTGTTGTTATTATTATTATTACCCCTATAACACCCTTATTGTTATTATTAGTATTACTTGTAAAACATATAACTATATTGAATGTTGAGTGCTTATGAAATGAGTAAATAGCCTAACTTTTACTTCACTCAACTTTTCATCCATACAGGTCCATACAGGCAGGACCGGCACCTCAGAGGCTGGTTCAGGAAGGCCATGGCCACAGGATTTCTGCCTCTGCCTATCCTGAGGCAGAATTTCAGGCTCTTTTGCGCAGCCAGAGAGACCCGCCGCCAGCTCCGCCAGTACCCCGCAATTGGTGATTTCATCAACTATATGGAGAACACATATGTGGGGGAACAGGCCCTGCTGTTCCCACCGGCTGTCTGGTGCGTGCATCGCCGTCGGTCTGACAACCGCAGCAATAATGCAGTGGAGGGTAAGAACTTGGATGAATGTATTAACTTTATTATTATTAGGCTATTATTAGTTATTAATTATTAATGATTAATTATTAATAATAATAATCATCATCATCTTTTCTTCTCTTTTTTTCATTCCAAATCATCTGTTGTATTTGCTTCAATATCTCTAAGCAACATGTGAATGAAATGTTAATGGGCCATGATGTGTCCTGCATGTATCCTTTTTATTTCAGGTTTCCATCACAGATGGAATGCCCGAGTAGGCCGGGGGCACCCGTCCATCTGGGTCTTCATCAGGAAGATGAAGGACGAACAGAGGCTGGTGGAGAGCATCTGCGAGCAGGCTGAACGCGGGGATCGCCCACCCACCCAGCGGCTGAAGTGGCGCCGTTTGGACGAGAGGTTTGAGAGATATTCATACTGAGACAAATGTAATAATAAAAGTGGGCATGGTACAGTGGACTACAGTGCACTTATTGTGCACACCAAAATGTGTTCACCTATGTATTTATAATATTAATCAGTGGTGTAAAGTAACTAAGTAGGCCTACTTATACTGTACTTAAGTACAGTTTTGAGGTATTTCTACTTTACTTGAGTATTTCCAATTTCAGTCATTTTACTTTTACTCCACTACATCTCAGAGGCAAATATTGTACTTTTACTCCACTACAATTATTTGAAATTTTTACTTACTACTTACTTTGCAAATATAAATTATAATAGTATTATAAAATATACTTTAATCCACTTTAGCCTTATTTTATACCGATGCTATTTGAAAATAGATGATCTACAAGCTGATGCGACACGTTGTGAGCTTGTAAATGTGCTATTTCCAAATATGTTGTACTTTTACTTTTGGTACAAGTACATTTTGAATTCCAGATTTTTACTTGTAACGGAGTGTTTCTATATTGCAGTATAGATACTTTTACTTAAGTAAAACATCTGAGTACTTTTTCCACCACTGATATTAATGAACTAATTATGTTCTCCAACAGGCTTAAGCTGCTCCGACGCCAGTACCGCCGAGGAGGAAGAACCATCGAGCAGTACTGGAATGCAGTCCAGCACTGCATCCATAATTTTGTCTAGTTTATTATTATTATCAGTGGCATCAGTTCAGCAATGGCAAAGATGGGAGTCCTCAAGGAAAAGAGGCATATATTTTGTATAACACGGTTCTATTGTGAAAATAGCAGATCTACATGATCTAGATCGTTTTTTTTTTTTTTTTTTTTTTTTTTCTGAAAAAAACGAGTTTTGTCAGTTTTTACACAGGTTTCTTGGGCTGGATATGGCAGCCTGGAATTGTTGTTTAAGTGCAGCTAAACTTAGCATGTTAGTAAACGTGGCACATGCATTGCACCTGTGCAGCTGACCTACAGAACTGCATCCATCATTTTGTATAGTTTATTATTATTATTATCATCAGTGGCATCAGTTCAGCAATGGCAAAGATGGGAGTCCTCATGGAAAAGAGGCATATATTTTGTATAACACGGTTCTATTGTGAAAATAGCAGATCTACATGATCTAGATCGTTTTTTGTTTTTTTGTTTTTCTGTCTGAAAAAAAAAAAAAGTTTTGTCAGTTTTTTACACAGGTTTCTTGGGCTAGATATGGCAGCCTGGAATTGTTGTTTAAGTGCAGCTAAACTTATCATGTTAGTAAACGTGGCACATGCATTGCACTTGTGCACCTGACCTACAGAATCTGGGAATTTACCATTTTGTCAAGATGGGGAGAATACAAGTGTGAAGAATATAATTATAATACCTTGTTAAAGAGAACATTTTGTTATTTTTTATATAGAGTTTTATCATTTCCCTTTATTTATTTTATTTCTATTCTGTGAGGAAAATATTGCACTTTTATTTCAATACAAGTATAGGCCTAAACTCATGTTGGATGTTTTTATTTTTATTTTTGTATCCATATAAGTGCCGATGTGAACCGGCTGATGTCATGACATGTCGACATGTATAAGGAAGAGTAAAGGCCCTTTTGACATGATTACCAGACTTAAGTGTAACAGAGTATTTCTTCATTGCAGTAGGCATATTGATATACTTAAGCAAAACTTTTCCACTGTGCAAATTGTTGGTATAGGGTTAACGATGTCCATCCTTTGAATGGGTTGAGCCCACTAATGTTGAGTCCTTTTGTTCTGAAGAGATGATTTCAGCGGGTGTTGCACTTGGTTTTATCCGGTTTTGGTTGATGTTATTACAGTTACCTACGTGTGTATTGACCCCCCACAACGGTGTAACAAGGAGCTGTGTGTGATCAGTAGGCTATACATTTTTTTTTGTCAAGACACACAGACGTGCACAAGCCTGCATGGCTAATCACTGCTGTTCACCCCCTTGTGTTAACATGGTTGGATAGATTTTAGTTGTGCTATATGCGCACAGACTCTACTGTTGCACAATCATTTATTTATTTATGTAGCCTATTGCTTGCTGCGCTATTAATAGACTTCAGTGACGGGCCGGCCGGGCTACACCAGAAAACGCGCATGCATGCCGTGCGCTGTCTGTGGCTGTGCGTGTGCGTGTGCGAGAGACCGGGGAATTTGCGCTGGCCAATTCAGCAGGCTACACCAGGCGTATGGATAGCGCGAACCATGGATATTGATTGATTGACTGAAGAATTTATTAGAAGATTGCAATAGAAAAAAGTACAGTTTCAGCACAGTACAAATCACTGGTACAAGGTCAACTAAAAGGAGATCCTAGAAAGCCGAGGCTTATTTCCACAGGAACCACACTTTAAGTATATCATATAACATTGAATATATGATACGCATCTCTCCCTCCCCGTCTCTCTCTCTCTCCCCCCGTCTCTCTCTCTCTCTAGGGATAGGGAATTAGGGATACGCATTCCCTAAAAATAGGATTCTATTTTTTCCTCCTTGGTGTAGCCTTGGTGTAGCCTGGAGCTTTTACGCATACGCGAGCGTCTTCACCAGGCGTTTCTTGCGCAAAATATAGATATATGAGACCCAGCGGCAGTTTGCCAGGCTATCAATTGGTGATTTACGTATATACATATATATATATATATATATATATATATATATATATATATATATATATATATATAGAGAGAGAGAGAGAGAGAGAGAGAGACGGGGAGAGAGACGGGGAGAGAGAGAGAGAGAGACGGGGAGAGAGAGAGAGGGAGAGAGGGAGAGAGAGAGAGAGAGATGGGGAGAGAGAGAGAGAGACGGGGAGAGAGAGACGGGGAGAGAGAGAGAGACGGGGAGAGAGAGACGGGGAGAGAGAGAGAGAGACGGGGAGAGAGAGACGGGGAGAGAGAGACGGAGAGAGAGAGACGGAGAGAGAGAGAGAGAGAACGAGAGAGAGAACGAGAGAGAGAGAACGAGACGGAGAGAGAGACACTTTGGAAGCAGAACAGACTGCGCCTATAAACACTGTTCGAACGGTGTGAACGGAATGGACGATATGGACTAAATATTAAATAATAGCCTATAGGCTATTCGGAATAGCGGGGTCTTATATAAAAATTATAACCACCGCTACTCCGAACAATGGAAGTCTACGTTCGGAATAGCGGTCTTTCGGAAAAACGGTGTGTAACCCTGTGGGACTTGTGATTCGAAACGGTGCTCACTAAAGAAACGTCCAGTCAACACCAGATTTGAATCACATGTCGAGGGTCGTATACTCAAGGAATGCCCAAAAGCACTTCGGGCGCCACAAATGCGCAAAACGTAACCGTTTCATGGCAAAACATGTTTTTCGGGGGGAACAACCCTCCCAAAATGAAACAAGTGATCACAGGAGTGACGTGACAACGCAATTGGCTTGCCAGTTGTGTGGGTGGAGCCTATATATTAAAAACAATAAAACGTATTCATATATCACTAACGCAGGATCCAATTAGCACCGTTTTGAATCGCAAGTCCCATGGCCTCCAACGTCTTCCTCAGTTCCCAGCGTTTTCCTCTGGGTCGCGTCAGGGCGAGTCGGCAACCGCACTCGCAATTTTCCAAATTTCACATTTTCTAGTTATAATTTTACAGTAGAGATATACAGGAAACAGGGAGAGAGAAGGGGAGAGAAATGCAGCAAAGATCGTCGGGATCGGGTCTCGAACCCGCAACAATACGCTGTCAGGCTACATTGGAGCCTATACTGTAGGTGCCCGGACCGCTGCGCCAGCCTTTCGGCCACACTTGTAATCCTTGTAAGCTTCTACGTGACACATTGTAAGCTTGTAGATCTACATTTTTGCCTTTTTTTATCTATAATGAGAAGCCCAAAATAGGGATGTAATTATAGGAGTCAGTTCCCAGCATGTCTCACCTGTAGGTCCAGCAGTGCTTCATGAGCTCGTACATCTCCAGAGGACAGTTGTTCGGGGGGTCCAAGCGACTGCCTTGTTCGATCATCTTCATCACCTCTGTCCCCTTCTTGCCCTGTCAGCACATAGTGATGATGTCAGCAGTGGTGGAAAGTAACTAAGTAAGTACATGTACTCAAGTGCTGTACTTAAGTACAATGTTGAGGTGATTTTAACTTTACTGAAGTATTTCCAGTTTTCAGTAGTTTTCTGTCCCCGTGTGAAGGAACTTGTTTCATTCTCAGTAAAGGGGGTTCAAAGCATTGGAACTCTTCACCTGTGGTTCTAAAATTAGGTTATCTTCTCCCTCCTGGCCCCCAAACTGTGGAATAAACTCCCTGTTGCACTTACAACGGCAGACTCACTCCCTAGCTTCCAACGTGGTCTGAAGACCATGTTGGAAGCTGACTATGGGCATTCCCAGATGATGCCCTGTTAGGGTACTCCCTTATGCCCATATATGGAGATCCCCAGGCATCAAACCAAGGCCCTAACTCGCCAATACCCTGCTTGGCTTGACTAATTAACATAAGTTTTAAGCCCATATATGGAGCCCAATGTCATCAATATTAAGGACATATCTGGGAATGCCCGTATTTGATAATGCCCATATATGGGCATGTTTTGACATACTGTAACATTGTTGACTATCATGCAGGGGTCTCCATCTAAGGGTTACTGGTCCGATATACATCACTGGCCAGATGGCCAAGAATTACTGTACATACACATTCCCTTTTGTACTTGATTGGGTTTGTTGTATTTTGGAAAATCCAGCGGATGAAAGGTAGCATTTGTACTACATTCACAATAATACATTCATCTGGTTCATCCAATATAATTGTGATGTCCGTGTCAAATACATAAACACAACACAACACAACACTTCCGACGTAAGCAAGACCAATTAGGTTAACCTAGGACAACCTTGGACAACTGTTACCTAACTCAACTGGAACAAAAGTTGTACTGACTCTGACCTCTAAGTACTTTCCCAGAGAGGGTTGCTTGTGGCGTCTTGCTGTGGCACCTTTCTTGCGTTTTTTTATTCTTGATTTATTTGCACTGACACTTTTTTGGCCCTGCACTGTTGGGTTGTGTTGGTTGAATTGAGTACTATTGCTGTGTTGACATGGTGGTGAGATACTTCTGATCTGTTTGGCACTGCATTGTTATCTATTAGGGGTGTAACGATATAGTAACTGTATCGAAATATTGTTTTTAACTTAAAAAGTAGAAGTATATCGAAAAACAGCTAAAATCGAATCGTATCGTTTTATTTTTTATCGTATCGAATCGCCTATGCAAAGAATCGATTGTATCGATACTACCTACTTGTGGTAGTATCGATTTAGTATTTTTAAGAAGAAAAAATTAAAAGGTAAAATGTGTGTTATCTCTGTGTTCATGTCAAGGTGCAGGTTTGTCAATATACAATGTCCATGTATTTGGCAGATAATCACTGCGTTTACTTATTTATATCCATAATAATACATGTTTCCCTTAAAAACCTGCACTATCCACACCTTTCACACTGATTTAATGTATTTGATAAATAGTTACTATATCGATTTCTATCTATCTACCTTTAAAACGACTTATTTGGGATGCTGCTTTTAGGCAGGGTGTTTAACTGTACTTGTACCGTAGCCTACAGACCTTTTTATTGTATTGACTATACTTGCACTGTTCTCCATTTTTTGTCTAATGAAATATTCAATCAATCAATCAAAAACATAACCTACCCTGTAGGGTCTCTGTCCATAGGAGTAGGCCTCCCACATCACAACCCCAAAGCTCCACACGTCACTCTTGGTGTAGAACTTCAGGAAGTTCATGCACTCTGGAGCGTACCATTTGATGGGCCACTTCCCAAGCTGGGCGGCCTGGAACGGAAGGAAAGGAAGGCACACAAATCTGGGGGTCAAGTTTTGCCAGATCTTTTTCTATGAAAACAAGCTTAAAAGTAACGACTGTAGGCCACGTGAGGTATTTGAAAATAGCCAATCTACATACAGTAATCGTCTAAAGGGGGTGTTCTGTTCCCACAATGTGTTGTATACTTCCAGTATGTTAACAAGGTTAAACAGACAGCCAAACTCGGTTTTCACGAGCCAGGAAGCGAGCGCCTTGCTCCTTTTAATAATTACAATCTTCAGAGTTACAGGTGAAAATCGTGTAAAACTGTAGCAAACAGAAAAACAAAGACAAAGAAATGTCTTAGCTATCATCAAAATATCACTCTATGAATTTAAGCTGGCTAGTACGTGCTAATATGAAATATAAACACAGCTACATGAAATGAAATACTGTCTCTGAAAAGTAGCCGATCTACAAGTTTCCATTAACATCATATTTCTTAACAAACATGAATTATTTACATGAATTCGCTCATAAACAAATCAAAATAGTGTACAGAAAGTGAATCAAGTTCAAACTTACAGCCATTGCTTTCAAAGGTGCAAAAAAGGTTCACGATACAGAAAACACTGCCATCATGTGCTTGTCAGCTTGTTGTGTAATGGAGTCTACTGAGTTACTGAGCTTCTTCTTCCCAGCATGCACTGCTAAACCACTACTGACATGTCAGAATAAGAGTCTGCTAACCTTAGCATTTCAAAATAAAAGCACCTCATTGGATTACTACAAAATAAACACACAAGCAATGTAAACGTAAGTGTCTAACATGAACATAAACATGAACTCAAACTGAGGGCAGAATACTCCCCGCCTGGCATTACTGATGCCACTACAATTTCTTATCTCAGTCCTTTTCTAGGAGGATGATGACATCAGAGATGGGCCTCAGGTAAGTCTTTGAGGTGCCCTGGGATGATGTCCTCACTTCAACTTTGCGGACCCTTCCATCGGTCCCTGGAGGTTGATGTGACCAAAGCCATTGGCCATTCATTCCTTGGTGCTTGACTTTGTTTAAGCAGCACAACGTCTCCGGTTTGCAGGTTGCGTTGTGCCTTGTGCCACTTGCGTCTTGAATGCAGAGTGCTGATGTACTCATTTCTCCATCGGCTCCAGAATTCGTTTGCAAGTGCTTGCACTTGTCTCCACTGGTATTTCAGGAGATCTTTTCCAGTGAAGTCTCCTGGTGGAGCAGCTAAGCTTGGCTTTTGGGTCAAGAGCATGGCCGGAGAAAGCAGGATAGGTGCTGCGGGATCTGATGAGACGGGAACCAATGGTCTTGCGTTGACTATCACAGATACCTCCGCCATCAGCGTAGAAAGTACTTCATGTGTCAGGCGAGTATGCTTGTCTTGCAAGAGCATGGAGTCTAAGATCCTGCGTGTTACGCCAATCATGCATTCCCACACTCCTCCCATGTGGGACGCGTGTGGGGGATTAAACTTCCATGTGCAGCCATTGCTATGGAGATACCTCAAGATGCTGGTCTGTTCATCATCAGGACGTGCCATGCCGAGTTCTGAACTGGCAGCAACAAAGTTGGTCCCCCTGTCCGACCAAAGTTGCTTTGCTGGGCCTCTGACTGCGAAGAATCTTCGCAAGGCGTTGATGCAGCTGCTTGTGTCCATTGACTCTATCAGTTCAATGTGTACTCCTCTGGTACTCATGCATGTGAACAGAATGGCCCACCTTTTATTGTGAGTTGCACCTCCGCGGGTGCGTCGAGTGACCACTGTCCACGGTCCGAACACGTCTAGACCGACGTAAGTGAAAGGTGGAGATGTGTCAAGCCGCTCTGGGGGGAGGTCAGCCATCTTCTGTACTTCTAGCTTCCCCCTGAGCTTGCGGCATATCACACAGTGATGGAGGATAGAGCCAATCAGCCTCTTGCCGGCCACAATCCACAGACCAGCCGCTCTGATGGCTCCTTCTGTGAATAGTCGTCCCTGATGCTTCACTTCCATGTGATGGTGCTTCACAAGCAGTTTGGTCACATGGTTTTGCTTTGAGATGGAATGGAAGCGTGTCTGAGACGTCCTCCGACTCTCAGTAGACCATCGCTGATGTAGGGATCAAGGTTCAAGATCGAACTTGAACTAGAGACTTCTTTATTTGCTTGAAGAGCAGCATACTCGTCTGGATAGGTGTCTCTTTGAACAGTCTCAAGGATGAGTCTCTTTGCAGCTGCAAGTTCCTCTGGAGTGCGCGGTTTGCTGCATTGATGCCATCCCTTACATGTGTGCTGTGATGCATCTGTAGAATCCGCCTTGTAGGAACGTGCCTGGTGAATCAGGTAGGAGACAGCTCTTAACAAGGATTCCCATGTTGAAAAGCGCTGGAAACGTTCAGATTTGAGCCCTCTGGCTTCAACATGGGTAGAGAGAGCGGTTACTTGTGGTTTGACTTCCACGTCGACTTCAGGGTCTATCAGTTCAAAGGGCTTGTGCACTTCAGGCTCTGTAGGCTTGCGAAGGAAGTCAGGTCCCTTGAACCACATAGTATCCATGAGCTGCGATGCAGGTACAGACCTGGTGGCCAGATCAGCTGGGTTTTGTTCCGAAGGAATATAGTGCCACTGATCAGGTGATGTCGTCTGGCGTATACGCTGCACACGATTATGCACGTACACGAAGAAGCGTTTTGTGTCATTGCAGATGTATCCTAGGACCACCTTGCTGTCACAATAGAACTTCACAGCATCTGGCTTGTGGTCCAGTTCATCCAGGATGACGTCCGCCATCTCGACCGCGAGGACAGCTCCACATAGCTCGAGACGGGGTATTGTAGGCTCTGGCTGTGGTGATAGTTTTGCTTTTCTAAGCACGAATCCAACTTCACAATGACCCTCTTCAGTGACAGATCGTAAATAAGCTACTGCCCCTATGGCCCAGTTTGAGGCATCGCAAAAGAGACACAGCTCTGTGTATGTAGATCTTGAGAGGGACATTGGTAGATAGCAGCGGGGTACTTGGAGGCTGCTCAGCTCTTGCAGTGATGATTTCCACGCTTCCCATGTGGGCATTTTATCATCCGGAAGAAGGGCATCCCAATCTTGGACTCCACTGGAGAGCTCTCGCAACAACAATCTGCCTCTGATTGTCACTGGTGCTGCGAATCCCAAGGGGTCGAAGATGCTATTGACGACAGATAGCACTCCCCGGCGGGTGTAAGGCTTGTCAGTCACAGCTACTTTGAAGGTGAAGGTATCTGTGCTTATGTCCCAGCACAAACCCAGACTCCTTTGAGCAGGCAGAGTCTTATCGTCAAGACCCAAGTCTTTGATGTTTGAGGCCAGTTCTTCTGGTTCGAAGGCTTGCATGACGGTAATGCTGTTTGAGGCGATTTTGTGCAGTTTCAGGTTCGACTCTGCAAGTGATGCACAAGTACGCTTCATGAGGTCTATAGCTGCGGACTCTGTTGGAAGCGATATGAGACCATCATCCACGTAGAAATGCCTCTCAACAAAGTGCTGTGTGTCGGCGCCGTACTTAGGCTCACCTTTCTGTGCAGCTCTCCGCAGACCATAAATAGCTACCGCCAGGGACGGGCTATTGCCGAAAACATGTACTCGCATGCGGTACTCCTCTACCTCCTTGGAGAGGTCGTTATCCTTATGCCATAGGAATCTCAAGTAGTCCCTGTGGTCGTCTCTCACCAGGAATCCGTAAAACATTTGACGAATGTCAGCTGTGACTGCGATGGGTTCCTTCCTGAACCGCATTAAGACCCCTAGCAGTGTGTTATTTAGGTCGGGACCTGTCAGCAACACTGAATTGAGGGAGACGCCATGCTGTTGGGCACTTGAGTCAAACACAACGCATATCTGCCCCGGCTTCTGGGGATGGTAGACCCCGAAAATGGGCAAGTACCAGCACTCATTCTCTTCTTGGACAGGTGGTGCCTTCTCTGCACGCTTGTTCTCAAACAGCTTGTCCATGAAGGCGGCAAACTGCTCTTTCATCTCAGAGTTTTTGTTCAGAGTGCGTCTTAGGGAACTGAGGCGGGACAACGCTTGCTCTCTGTTGTTGGGGAGCAGGGGACGAGGTGACTTGAATGGCAGTGGAGCCACCCAATTGTTCAGTTCATCCTGATGAACCTCTTGATCCATAATCCCCAAGAAGGTTTCATCCTCGAATGACATGGCGTACTTGTTATCGTGAGCAGTACGTTCAAATACTGCATGCCCTAGCTCGTCTCCAGCTGGCATGGGCTTTGATGGGCGCTTGAGGAGGTCATGCTTGTGCTCCCCGCCGTAGCTTGGTTTCTCCTTAACACTGATGTTGTTTGGACAAGGAGTGAGGAGAGAAGGACGTCCATTCTGCAGGACTTGGGTTCTGAAGACACTTAGAGTCGGCTTGTGAGCATTGTCGATGTAGCCTGACTTCCGTCAGATGGTGGCAGTAGTGCGTAGGGGTAGAGAGTTCTCTGGGTAGAGAGTTGATAACACTCGTAAAGCCCCGGGCCGGACCAATCAGCGGCAGCTACGGGCGGGCTCTGAGCGGCTCTGAGCCAATAGAGTCTGATTGCAGACCACGTGGAAACCCAGGAGGCGGATTCTGGGTGTAACGTCATGCAGACAAGCCAATATGAGTGGTTGGAGTTGGCACTCCAGACTGTGATAGACAGACGGCCCCATCCAATCACCTGCTTAGCAATTCAAAAAATGGCCCGCCCCTTACATCGAGTGTGCCGGAGCAGTACCAGATGCTAGTAGGCAGAGTGGACGCACTGCTACTATCATCTGGCGCAGTCAGGTTATTGTCGATGCACACCTCACCAACAATTACCCAGCCCAAGTCGAGGCGCTGAGCAAAGGGTGAATCATGGGGCCCATTGACTTGTTCTCTCACCTTGTGCACCCGTATCATGTCTCTCCCCAGCAGGATCATCATCTGAGCTTCAGGGTCTAACTTGGGGATGCACGGAGCAAGATGCTTTAAGTGGGCATGTGCAAGCGCCACGTCTGGTGTTGGTATTTCTGATTTATTGGTCATGATTTCATTGCACTCAATGAGAGGTGGGAGATCCAGGCATTCGCCTCCGTTGACTGCTTGGATCTGAAAGCCTACAGCTTTCCTTCCTGTCATCTCTGTTGTGCCAGCGCATGTCCTCATCAGATATGGTGACAGGCTGCCCTCAATCCCAAATAGTTGGAAAAACTCAGAGCGGGCCAGAGAGCGGTTGCTCTGATCATCAAGTATGACGTATACCTTGACGGAGCGGTCTGGTTGGCCTCTAGGGAAGACCCGAGCTAAGCACACCTTTGCACAGGACCGAGCAGGGCTACCTTGACCACAGACCTTGGTGCACCGTGCCGTCACCTCGAGTTGGTTGCCGTCTTGTGGTTCTGCATCTGCTTCTGGTGTGGGTGATGCAGAATTAGGTTGAGGCTGGGAGGTGCTAGGATGCATAGCAGAGCAGTGTCTGTCACTCTGGCATTCATCACATTTCAACGTTACCTGACAGTTCTTAGCCAGGTGGTTTGGAGAGCAGCACTTATAGCAGCGCTTGTTTTCTTTCAGGATATCCTTCCGTTCTTGAAAGGGTTTCAATTTAAAGGCTCTACATTTAGCCAAAGGATGTGGCTTGTTGTGCACAGGGCAGTATCGAGCAGGATCACTGTCTATCTTCTCAGTCTCTGCTGCACCTGTGTGATCTGCGTCAGCAGTTGCACAAACATCCGTCTTATGCAGAGACACAGCAAACTTGAATCCACCTTGTCTTGGTGGCGTTCTCTCGCTTTTGTTGTAAGGCTGGCTGCTGGTTGACAGGACGAAGCTTGGGTCATTTCTGGCCTTAGCCTGGCCATAGATAAAGTCAACAAAGAATGAGAAGGGCGGAAAGATTACTTCTTGTTCTTCCTTGTAGCGAGAACCGGTGCTGAGCCATTTTTCCTGTAGGCCTGGAGGCAACTTCTCTACTACTGGCTTTATCCCGCGAGGCGTATCAAGATAGCTGAGGCCGGGAAGATGTCCTTCGTTCTTAGCTGCCAGCACCTCCAAGAGAAGATCACTGAGTTCTCTCAGTTTGACATTGTCTCTAGCAGACAGACGTGGGAAGTTATCCAGTCTTTTAAACAGAGCATTTTCTACTATTTCAGGTGTAGCATAGCATTCTTGAAGTCTCTGCCAAGACAACTGGAGGGCAGCTTTGGGATTGGTGACATATACAGAACGGATCCTTTTAACATGCTCTGATGACTCTTTACCGAGCCACTTTACTAGGAGGTCCAATTCTTCGCTATAAGTGAGGTCTAAGCCCTGTGTTGCATTGAGGAATGAGGACTCCCATGCTCTATAACTTTCTGGTGTATCATCAAATTTTGAGAGACCAGTAGTCACTAGCTCCCTACGTGCGAGGAATTTTGCAAAATCTTCCATTTGTAGGGGGTTGGCTTCTTGCGAAGAACGATCAATGTGATCAAAGTACTGTCGAGGAGTATAATAATTTTTAGGAGGAGACCGATCATATTTTCGAGGGCTAGGGTCATCATATTGTGTGTGTGGGTTAACTGATGGCCCTGGGATAAACGTGCGATCCAATGCTTGAGCACGCTCATAAATTGAGGGTTTGAAAATGTGTGTGGGGCTTTTCTTCATGTACCCGGCTGGAATCTGTGGGGTGGGATTTTTATCATGAGGATTTAACATTTCCTTGTGCAGTGGCAAAGCAAAATCTTGAGCACGGAGCTGTGTTTGATGTTGCACATAGTCCGCTGTTCTTTGTTTGACCACTTGTGATGGGATTTTACTTTTTACACTTGGTGCATCATCATCCACCCAACCTGCCGCTTCCTCTAACACCTCAGCTTTTGTTTTAGCAGCTGCCGCTTCCCCTTCAATTTCCAAAACCTCCAAATCTGCCTCGAGTGTAGCTTTATTTGCATCTAGTGTAGCCTTTTCCAGTAGTCGGGGATCCACATGCCCAAAAGCTCAAGGAATAGGGTTGAACCTGTGATTTTCTGCCGCACTTTTTATTTCTGTTTTATCTATTAGTTTGGTCATTAAGGTCCACAGAATGAGAGGCCTGCTCTGCCGGAAACATTGCGAAAAAAAGTTACGGCCATTTGTATATTCACTGTCCCATTGACACTAGAAATATTTAAAAAAGAAAATAAATCTGCTTTAAGTAGCATGAGGGGTCAAACTAGGGGTTCTTCATCATTCTGAATCCATTGCAAGCATTTGTTTTGCATGAAAAACATTCCTTGGGCAAAATATTGGCCCCCAAACACTGTGAAAACACTGTGAAAAGTGATGAGTCATCACTTTTTTTCCACTTTTCACAGTTTTGGATGTGCTTGTCAGCTTGTTGTGTAATGGAGTCTACTGAGTTACTGAGCTTCTTCTTCCCAGCATGCACTGCTAAACCACTACTGACATGTCAGAATAAGAGTCTAACCTTAGCATTTCAAAATAAAAGCACCTCATTGGATTACTACAAAATAAACACACAAGCAATGTAAACTTAAGTTTCTAACATGAACATAAACATGAACTCAAACTGAGGGCAGAATAGGGGAACACACATAACGGTTGCGTCATAACAGCCGCACCCATTATTTTCAGTGGACATTTATATATGTATATAAATATATATATATATATATTACAGTTAGATTGGGTAACTCAGTTAGATCGTGGTAAGAGCACTCGTTTTGTCGTTCACCACACACCCCAACACCACCTGGATCAATTCACTTTGATAGTCTCTTATCAGCACACCTGTGTAATTCTGCATAATCACCATGATATGGCGACAACAGCCATTCACTCATTCAACATAAATACACACACACATATACAGTATATACCTTATAGTAGTCCTGCTCCTCCGTCAGGACCTTGGACATGCCAAAGTCACTGATCTTGGCATAGTGCTGGGTGACCAGCAGCACGTTGCGGGCTGCCAGGTCTCTGTGCAAAAAGTTGTGTTCCTCCAGGTACTTCATGCCCATGGACACCTGGTGCACCAGCTCTGTGATGTTCTTCACTGTGAGATGTCTGGTTAGAGAACAATGATTATTATTACACCAGCTCTGTGATGTTCTTCACTGTGAGATGTCTGGTTAGAGAACAATGATTAATATTACACCAGCTCTGTGATGTTCTTCACTGTGAGATGTCTGGTTAGAGAACAATGATTAATGTAAAGTTCTTGAATGAATCCCCACAGCAGTTCTTTAACTCCAAACAGTATTTATTTTAACTTCTTTACTTGGTAACATGAGAGCAATCATAACGTGTCCTTCACTCGCAATGTCAACATCAGATCTGAATCTACATCCGGGGCACTGCTTCAAGTGTGTTACTACTACTAGTATATTCCAGTGCCAAGCGCCCCCTTGTGGAACAAATATAATATTGTCAGACCATGAACATTACAACCCTCTTCTCCTTAGAGATTTTTTTCTTTTAAACAGCTGTTCACAATTCAACAAAACATTCAGTTCACAGAAAATTCAATTCACAGTTCAACGCTTCTTTTTTTTTTTTTTTTTTTTTAACAGCTATTGGAAATACACACAAGGAACATAGTCCATTCACATTATTCAAACTCAGACAGGTATGACGGGGGCCCCCTGTTGGCTCTGACCGGGTACCTACGGACAGGTGACTGTGGCTGAGGTGCGTTAGGGCCCAAGGGCTCTGGGGCCAGGGGCTCCGGGTTTGGCATTTCACACCAGTTCATGACATCTTGTCCATCATCCACAGTCTTTGAGTCACACAGAGAGTGATCTTTGACCACCAGTATTGGTTTGAAGTGGGATGAGTTTCGGGTGATGATATGATCGTTATTTTTAGCTGTCACCATCGAACCCTTGATAGCAATGACCTTGTAAGGTCGGGGATTGTAAGGAGGGCATAGTTTGCCTTGAGCCTTTTGACGGCATAGGACCGTGTCACCCACTTTCAGAGCCAACGGAGCAGCATGACGTGTCTTGTCAGCGTGGAGTTTCATCCTGTTCTTTGCCACCGCATCTTCTCGACGCAGCATTGCATCCGTGTGAGAGAGACGGGGAACAGGAGATTCAGGTAGCTTGATTCTGAGGGGCCTGCCAAACAGTACATCAGCGGGAGCCATGCCAGTCGAACAGTGAGGTGTGGCACGGTAGTTGCGGAGGAATGTGTACAGAGTCTGTTTCCATGGAAGGCCCTCAACATGAGCAGCACGTATAGTCTTTTCAAGGGTACGCATGAAGCGTTCGGCTTCTGCGTTGGCCTGAGGCCACAGCGGTGTTATCTTCCGATGTCTGAAACCCAGGTATGCCGCGAAATCAGCAAATTCAGAGCCTTGGAAAGGAGGGCCATTGTCTGTTTTTACCTGAAGGGGTATACCCAGCGTAGAGAAAATTTTGTCAAGTTTGGGAACCGTGGCTCTAGCCGACGTGGACTGTAGGATCTCCACTTCTGGATACCTGGAGTATTCATCAATTACAACTAAAAGATAATCACCAGAGGGGAATGGACCACAGAAATCCACACCAACCTTTTCCCAGGGTGATGACGGCAGCTCAGACATGCAGAGAGGTTCCTGTGTGTGAGTGGGCACAACAGCCTGACAGGGCAGACAGCTAGCTATCATGGTTTCTACTTGTCTGTCAATGCCAGGGAACCAGACTTTTTCCCTGATCAATTTCTTGGTTTTGACCACGCCTTGGTGGCCTTCATGGGCAAGTGATATTGCCTTGATCTGTAGAGAATGGGGAACGGCAATCCTTGTGCCTCGTAACACCGTGTCATCTGTGGCAGTTACAGTCAGTTCATCCTTGATTCTTTTGTATGACAACAGTGCAGCAACATCAACCCCATCAGGAAAATCTTGGTTTTCTGACAGTGAACGCCATGCGTTTGTTTTAATGAGTCGAATGACCTCACATAGAGTGGGGTCAGTTTTAGTTGCATTCTGGATTTCGGCCAGTGTCATCGCTTTGGGAACGGCGGTCGTAGCGATGAAGTGTACATATTCTTCCGCTTGCCGTTCATCTCCTGAAGCACCTTGCAAGAGTGCGATAGGGTGCCGTGACATGTAATCTGCTGGGTTGTCTTTACCAGCTCTGTAGCGTTCAGAGAGCTTCACGTTCAGTCTGTGAATATTTTTGTTCAATGGGAGACAGTGCTCTACTTGCATAGCTTAACACTCTGGCTGGTTCATTTGGGCCATCCCTTTGGGCTAATACAGCTCCAAGGCCCACTGGACTTGCATCGACTACCAGTTCAGTTAGTTTCTGTGAGTCAAAGTAGGTCATCACAGCATCAGTTGTCAAACTGCGTTTCATCTCATCAAGAGACCTCTGGTGTTCTTCTGTCCAACTCCAACGAGCATTCTTTTTTGTAAGTTCCCTCAGCGGTTGAGTTATTGTGGCAAAATCTTTAATGAAACGGGCGCTGTAATTGGCCATGCCAATTAGACTGCGAACTTCACTGGCATTGTTTGGGGAAGCTGCGTCGTGTAAGGCCTGAACCTTCTTAGGGTCTGGAGAGAATCCTCCATCTGAGAATGTGTATCCAAAGAAATCCAGCGTTGTTTGTGCATAAGAGCATTTAGCCTTGTTGAGGGTCAGGTTCTTCTCCTTTAACCTCTTGAATGTCGCCCTCAGAGCTTGATCATGATCAGCCTTTGTCCTGCCAAACACCAAGATGTCATCACTGAGGTTGATAACACCCGGGATGCCATCCAGGGCTTGTTGAATGGCATTTTGAAATACCTCAGCAGCCGATGAGACCCCAAAGCTCAGTCTCTTGTAACGTCGTAGTCCTACATGAGTGGAGAATGTTGTGATGTAACGTGAGGATGGCTCTAATTCTAGCTGATGATACCCACAATTTAAATCCAGCTTTGAGAAGAATTTGGCTCCATTGAGTGATTGTATCACATCATCCACGGTAGGTGTGAGATGTCTTTCTCTTTCAATGGCCCGGTTTGGTAATCGCATGTCCACGCAGATACGCACTGCTTCTGGGTCTTTTGGCTTTGGAACAGGGACAATTGGAGAAACCCATGGAGTGGGGCCATCCACTCTTTCAATGATATCAAGGTCTTCTAGGCGCTCTAATTCCGCCTCGAGTCGCCTCCTTACGTGAAACGGTACTCTCCTGTGAGGTTGTGTGACTGGAGGGACATTTCTCTTTATGTGCAATTTCACTTGCAAGTCCTTCAATTTGCCCACTCCATGAAACAAGTCAGCATATTCAGTGAGTAGGTCATTCACTGTTGTGACTTCTGGCTGGTTTTCAGTCATTGTGGGCTGCACTGGCAGTCTTGGGGACGTGTGGAGTGTGTTGGCAACCGTGATTAATCCCAGTTGAATGGCAGTATCATATCCAAGTAGACTACCATTGCTGCCTTGTAGTACATGGAATGTTGCATTTGTGAAACGTTGCTTGGATTCCACCAGTGAGGTGAATTTTCCCATGGCAGGCAGCGGTGTGTGTGAGCCATAAGGAAAAATGGGAACTGTGGATTTTGTGAGTAGGGGCTTGTACTTCAATTTCTGATAAGTCATTTCATCAATGATGTTTACAGATGCCCCTGTATCAAGCATGACTTGTATGTCGCAGTCACTGACCTTTATCTGTGCATGTGGGAGATTTGCTCTTGGACGAGAAATTGTGTAAAGATACTCCTCAGAAGGCACTGTGTCCTCCTGTTCGCCTGTCGCTTGGGACGTTGTACCACCATCTCCACTGGTGTGAACATAATGCACTTCATGTCGACCTCTGATGCCTCCCTGTGGCCGTTTAGAGCGACAACATTTTGCAAAATGTCCTTGCTTTCCACAGGAATTACACATTTTCCCTCGTGCTGGGCACGGAATGCCATCACGATGGGGAAATGTGCCAGAGCAGTTGTAACATTTTTTCTTTAGAGCTCCCCGCTCCACATCCACAGCCATAACATCTTCTCTTGTATGTTCTTTAATTGCACTGTGTTGTGGTTGTTCCATTCCAGATGCTTGTATCTCAACAAGTGCCATGGTTCTTCCTAATAACAGTAGCTCTGGCAATGTCATCTCTGGTTTCTGTAGTGCTTGACGTCGTAGTTTATTGCATGTACATGTTTGAATGATCATAGTTTTGATCTCCCTTTCAACATCATGAAAGTCACATGTTGCTGCCAGTTGCCTCAGCCTTGTGTGATATGAGTCAAGTGATTCTCCTGCAAGTTGTTTAGCTTGTCTGAATTTGTAAGTCTCATAGGTAATGTTGATTTTAGGGGAGAAATACTCACTTAGTTTTTCTGTTGCCTTTTTGTAGTCCTTTGCTTCCCCAGTGTCAGTGAGTGTATCAAAGATGTCCTGCACACCTTCCCCAGCATAGTGCAAAAGCATAGCACGTTTCCTTGTATCATCCTTTACATCCAAAGCAATGATAAAGTTCTCAAACCTCTGTAGCCACTTCTTCCAACGGACAGAAGAGTTCTGATCATCAGCAACATCAAAAGCAGGGAATGACGGTAATGCAGCAGCCATGGTGTTGTCTTCGTTTTTTTTTTTTTTTTTTTAAGTTTTATTTTGTCTCACTTTTCGTTGTTGTTGTTGTTTTAAATCCTCGTCGCCAGTGTAAAGTTCTTGAATGAATCCCCACAGCAGTTCTTTAACTCCAAACAGTATTTATTTTAACTTCTTTACTTGGTAACATGAGAGCAATCATAACGTGTCCTTCACTCGCAATGTCAACATCAGATCTGAATCTACATCCGGGGCACTGCTTCAAGTGTGTTACTACTACTAGTATATTCCAGTGCCAAGCGCCCCCTTGTGGAACAAATATAATATTGTCAGACCATGAACATTACAATTAATATTACACCAGGTCTGCTACTCAAAGTGACAACTGGCCAATCACAGTGTGTCTTTTCTGGGACTTATTCATTCAATTCAAAGGAACTTTATCGGAATGTTTACATTGCCAAAGCAAGCGTTGCTGATATTGCGCGGCTCAGCTGTCGTCCCCCCCCCCCAGAGACGAGCAGGCGTCTACCTTTCTATGTCTATGCACTGCAGGTCTGCCAGCTCCATGATGAGCATGAGGCTCTACTCTACTGTATATGAGACAGCCAGACAGCTAGGGGGCAGTAACACTCACATGTTCTTCCGCAGGAACTTATTGAGCGAGCCCAGGTCTGCCAGCTCCATGATGAGCATGAGGCTCTCGGCCTCGCAGATGCCCATCATCCTGAGGATGTAGGGGTTGTCCAGCCGCCGCATCAAGTCCACCTCGCGCAGCATGTCCTTGCGCATCACGAGGTCGTCACTGTTCTTCAGGATCTTCACCGCTACCGTCATCTCCCTCCTACGAACAAGCAGGAGTGATTGATTTAGACAGCAAATACATTTGATTTAATTTGAGTCATAGTCTTTTGAATAACATGTCATTTAAAACGTTTAGTTTTAGTCAACTAAAATCTAGAGTTGAAAATTTTATTTTTGCAAGCATTGATGGTGATTTGACACAACATGTTGCGCTGCAACACATTGTGAGCTTGAAGATTGGCTATTTTCAGAGTGCAACTGGATCTCTTCTCCACTAGTCCCTCCCTAACATTTTAGTCCGAGTTTTATTTTCTGACAACATTTACACTATATTTAGTCTTTAGTTTTAATTGACATGTAAATGTCTAAGGAAACATTTATAGCAGAGTTTTTAGTTGCACCAGAACTGCCATATACACTCTCAATAAAGTCTGAAATCATATAATATTTAGTCTACCAAAACTAGAATAAAACAAAAACATTTCAGATGACTAAAATGCGACTAAAAAACTAAGTGAACATTTGTAACTCAAATATTTTCTTATGGGGTCCCTCATACATAATATTTTGAGATGGGTCAGCGGTCAAATACATATAATTCTATAATTGACATTAAAAGGTTTGAGAACCACTGATGATAGAAACATGCATTTTTCAAAAACCTTAGAAGAATTTAGAAGACATTTATAGAATCGGGTAAAAAATAGTGAGTGTTAACAATTAAAAAAAAAAAAAAAAAGATCTATAAGCTTGCAGTGCAGCAGTCGGTGCTGCGCTGTATGCTTGTATATCTGCTATTTTTTAATAGATAAAGCATGAAATAATGGTTTAAGTCACAATGTGTAACAATGTGTTGCATACTTCCTCGTCTTGTAGATTCCTCTCATCACGGTTCCAAAGTTCCCAGAGCCCAGCTCTTCCTGCAGGATGATCTGGTGGCGCTCCACCTTGGCACTCCTCAGCTCGCCAGGGTCTTCGTAGGGGCTCTCGTACTCCGGCAAAGCGTCCCCGGTTCCAAAGGTCCCAGAGCCCAGCTCTCCATCCTCCAGGGGGGTGATCTGGTGGCGCTCAACCTGGGCACTCCTCAGCTCGCCAGGGCCTTCGTAGGGGTCCTCGTCCTCGTACCCCTCTGAGTCTGTGTCCATGATAGATAGATTAGGCCAATTAGGCTCAGTGTTTCAAATCTGCATTTTTGTCGTCTGTCTGTCCGTCACACCTCGCGTCACACTTTTGCCCTACTCATATCTCCATGCCAAATTCTCCTTCTACATCACTGCCACCCAGGTGTGGAATTCCCTGACTACCTCCCTTAAAACAAGTAGCTCGCTGGCATCCTTCAAAACTGCCCTGAAAGCTCACCTTTCAGGAGGCCAGAGAAAGGAGGTAGTTATCACTTCTCCCATAGACAGGCCAGAAGTGAGCCCCCCCCCTTACCTAGCCCCACCCCCTTGTTACCCCGATCCTGTACATAAAGTGTTTTTATAACTGCAATATTAAGTGTTTTTTTTTTTTGCTTGCTATTTATTATGTCCATGAATTAAATACAGAGGGCTTTCAACGTAAAAAATACTGTAAAGTCTTATTTGAGATGTTCCTTTTAGGCAGAGTGTACTTGTACTGTACTACATTTCAATTGTATTGACCGTACTTGTACTGTTCTCCATTTTTGTCTACTAAAATAATCAACCAATCAATCAAAAGTGGTTCTCCACCTGTGGGTCCCCACATGATTATGTTGGGTGGTCCCCCAGATGACAATGAAGTGATTCTTTTTTTAGGAATTTAAGTTAAAGGACCACTCCGCACTAAATAACATAATGCTAATTTTCCTACTTATATTGATCCCAAATGACTGTCCATGGGGTCTATGAGGCAGAAATGCTCCTGTAGTCCAGTTTCCCCAGCAGCCCTCATAGCTTGGTGGTTGGGTCCCCTTTCTGTATCGTGCTGCCTCTGTTACACTTATTTCCTGTTATATTAATCTGGGTAAAATGTCACGCATTGGGAAGTAAAGGGGGACACTTTATTGTGAAGGACAACAGGAAGAGAAGACAAATGTTATGGCTTCTATCTTCACAGACAAATAGACAATATGTTGATTACGTGTAGTGAGAAGTGTAGAGATGGTTGCAGTTGAGCCGTTCATATTCAAAACCTTTTGTATCAATTAAAATACACCACGGACACTTTCAAACGAGAAAGGCAGCGATGCACAAGCAAGCAAGGCATTAATCATGATGGTGGACTTTGGACAATTACACCAGCGAGGAAACTATAATGATATTATCATCGGATACTTTCTGGAAGTGGAACAATTACGCTGTGAGTATTATTGCCTGAACAAGTCAGCTTAGGACTTCTCTTCTCTATCCCAGCTCAAAGCCTGTATCAACAGAATGTGGTGCGCGTGTGTGTGTGTGTGTGTGTGTGTGTGTGTGTATGTGCACGCGCGATTGCGCCATCACCCTGCGTAATTTGGTTGCATAACATCTGTTGCATTGCATGCCTAAAACTGTATAGGCTACTACTATTGTGTATGTCAGATAGTGGCCTGTAACTGTTTTGGGTCGCTGTATTGAATATATGGCATAAAGGCAGAGTCACTGTCAGACACAGCCGGTGGAGGAGGCGGCGGCGGGAGCCGGATCATTGTGGCACGCTTACCGGCCCGGTGTTCGCTTGTTCCGCTAGTGGCGGGCGGGATTGGTCAGAAATCAAGCGGGAGCGGGCGGTATAGGGATTAAGACCTCTACCCTAGCCTTAGAGTGGAGCTCAAAGTGCTTTTACGCTATTTGTTGCAGTCAAAAGTTATTTATTTTTTCATTAATGTTTTACTAGTTAAGTGTGCCTGCCATGCAATGGCAAAACACTTATTGTAATCCACCATACTTAAGTAAGTCAGTCAGTCAGTCAAGTCGCCACAGATTTCGGAACGTAATAACTGCCGCACAATTTATGCCACCCCCGCAATATATACATCAAAATGTGTGGCTCGGCCTGGAATGGTGTGCTATTACTTTTCTTTCCGATCCATGTTACCATGGCGACGTAATTAGCAAAAAACGTCGCCCCAAAAACCCCATTGACTTTGAATGACTTTGAACTCAGAATAGCCAAAAGGGACAATCTGTAATTGCTTAAGCCCCGCCCCCTCTGGATTCCTATTGGCTGGGCTCTAAACAGACATAACTCCAGTTCACAGCATGGTACAGTCTTGAAACTTGGAGTCTGGACTTAAGTGGCAAATAGGGATGTATTACTTAAGCCCTAACCACTCTTAAGCCCCGCTCCTATCTTCCTATTGGCTGAGCTTTAAACATCCATAACTCCAGTTTGTAGCATTGTACTGTCTTATAATTTGGTGTGTGCACTTACACGGCCAATAGGAATGAAGTGTAATTGCTTAAGCCCCGCTCCCTCTGCCTTCTCATTGGCTGGGCTTTAAACAGCCATAACTCCACTTCCCACAGGCTACTGGTCTCAAACTCGGTGGGTGGTCCCACAGTCCCAACGGCTAACCGCTAATGCTAACTGCTACTTCCGCTAATGCTAAAGCTAAAAATGTTAATGCTAATGTTAAAAATGCTAATACTAACAAATGCTAATGTTAAAAAAGCAAATGTTAAAATACTGATGCTAATGTTAAAGTTGTACCATGTAACTTTTTTTATAAAACAAATCTTAAAATTGTCCTAACTGTTAAATCGCTAAAGTTTTAGAACACCCACTCCGTGAATTTCAGCCTGTAAAGCCTTCTCTATATATGTAAACTGCGATCCTTGCCGGGGACCGGATCTCGCGCCAAAATTGCGTCATCACACTACCGGCCAATCACAGCGAGGGTTATACAACTGCCGGCCAATCACAGCGCATCTTGAAGTGGGGTCGCTATGGCAGCCATATTTGTTGTCGCCCGTTTGTACAATCCCTTCTCTAGGTAATTTCGCCTACCAGGCAGGGTGAAGGAGTCCGTATCTCTGGAATTACTGAACGCACAGGAACAAGGGACCCCTCAAAAGATAGATCTCAGCGAGGTGGAGGCAGACGCGGGGGTCTGAAGGTACGAAAAACGGCCGAAAGACGCGGACGCGACCGCAGTTTGCTATAGGGCTAATGACCACTAGTTGGGCATCTTACACAGTATAGCTTTAACAATTGCTAATGCTAACAAATGCTAATATGCTAATGCTAAAAATGTTAATGCTAATGTTAACAATTGCTAATGCTAATGCTAGATAATGCTAAAAATGCTAATGCTAAAATGCTAATGCTAAACATGATAATGATAATATAAAAAATGTGAAAGCTAATGCTAATAAAAATGATAATGCTAAAAATGATAATGTTAAAACTAATTGAGTGTAGAGGTGAAAGAGCAGACCATACAGAGCCTAGGGTCAAACATACTGAGAGTTTTAAATATCTGGTAAATGCACTGATCACAGCTGTCAAATAAATTCTGTTTGGCTGATTGGAGACTCTCTCTCTTTGCGGGATAAAAAAGTATTATGTAAAGGATAATGAATGGCTCCTCGGTGAATGACGATATAACAGACCGATGGCCTGATAACTCCCCGAGGCGCCAGTGAATGGCTCACCAAGGAGTCATTATCCCGCTTATTACCCGGCTACTAAATAAAATTAATAATTTGACTCAAAACTAAAAACAAAACAAAGTATTTCCTTGTTTACAGACGGCTGGAAGTGTTCCACAAGTGTTGCACTGGGCATCCCCCTAGCGCGACACGGTCGCCTTGGAAAACAAGGAAGTGCTGATTAGATAGAATCCATTTTCTGATACTACGTCGTCTATTTCTCGCTTACAATATTTTTTAAAACATTCTTGAGAGCAATGTTTAGTTCTAAATGTCCCTGTGTGTTTGTTTACATGGCTGACATATTGTATACAGCACAAGATTCACGCAGTGCATCTTGACTGCAGGAGGTGCTCTGAGTCTTTGATTAGGCAGCGGTCTGTTATAGAGCGGAGCGGTCTGTTATCCAGAAATAACCAGTGTTGGGTAACGCGCATAATATAACGCATTACTGTAATATATTATCGAAATGCGGTAATGACTAATATAACGCATTACTGACAGAAAATCGGTAATATATTATTATAATGATAACTTCATTACTGTGTTACTTTCCGCATTACCAACCAGGGTCCCGTCGTCCCGTTTTAAGCCAATATGGTAGTGATTTTTGTCGTGCGACCCAGGTTATACCTCCTGTGCCTTCAGCCTTCCTCTCAAGTTCTGTGGCTGCTGCTGCCCCGCACAGAACGGCACAGATGATGCGCAGGGACGTGCAGAGAATGTTAGAGAGGCAGGGGGCTGACATGTTAGAGAGGCAGGGGCTGAGGCAGGGGCGTTTTGGTGGACAATTCTCTTGAATGCAGCCTTCAGTTATGGTATGGAAAGAGGGCATTTGCATTTATTATACCATAGTAAAGAAATGCATTCATGATCTGAAGAGGGCCCTTTTTACAGACGGATAAAAGGGCAGGGGCTCAAGCCCCCTTTGATGTCTATGTGTGTACATGCCTGAGCCACGCACTGTCGGGTGGATTGGAGTGCCTGGAAACCATTGCGTACAGCGAGTCAGCGCGCCCAGGTGTTTAGAATGATTATTACCCTAGTAAGCTACTAAATTCCACAACATTTCAACAACTGAAGGGAAAACACACGCTAAAATGTATGCATTTCTGAAAACTATCAAATGCCTGGTTTATATCTCCCACCCATGAACTGTAGCGCTGTGTTGGTGGATGTTTTCTCCGACGCACGGGCTGTCAGATAAAACATGCCCAAAACAAGAGCTATCACTCCCATGAAGTAACGTCAGAAACACAGAACACCCCAGCAGCACGCAGCAGTGTCACACAAAGCATCTCCTTATATGGAAGTATTGTCAAATCTGATAAATCCGATCATTTTCGTTGTGTATAGCAACTGGGTGTCAATGTATAGGGATACTGGACATCTGGGCAGCTTGATGTAAAATGTGCTCTTTTGACCAAAATATTAAGAAATAGTACATTTTCTACAAGATGGAATTTGTTTAAGTCAGATAAATAAACACACTACATTTAATAATTGAAACAATTGGCCTATATAGTATTACTGTACACTACAGTAGGCCTATAGGCTGCAATATAATGACATTATTTATTGATAGGCAAATTTGTAAAAAAAGAAATTATATATGTAATTGTTCAATTTAAACATTTTGGTAAAAGTAACGTTAAAGTAATAAGTAATATATTACATATTACTCTAGTGCAGACCGTAATATGTAACGAAAAATATGACTTTAATAAGGTAATATGAAGGTAATAAGTAATCAGATTACCAAAAAAAAGTAACGCTACCCAACACTGGATATAACAGACCGCTGATTTCAGCAACTGACCAATCAGAATCAAGCATTCAAACAAGCCGGGTAATAAAAAGTAATATATAATATATTATTCTTGATTCCAAGTAATAAGTAATATAATATTATTACTTTTTCCACAGAATAATAAGTAAAAAGTAATGATTACTCTCCTAAGTAAATATTGCCCAACACTGGTTGTGTACAATGCAATATAAATGCATGAGGTGAGGCTTGAACACAATAGTGACTCAAGCCTTTCAGACAATGATTTAATAATACAAACCCATAGTACAAACATGGGGAAATTCTCCTTTTACAACACAGCCACTGAAGTGTGGAACTCTTTGACCATTTCCCTTAAAACGAGTAACTCGCTGGCCTCCTTTAAGGCGGCCCTGAAAATTCATTTTTCAGGAGGTCAGAGGCGTAGGTAGCCTACTTTTTTCCCTGAAGACAGGAAAAAAGTGTATTTTGTTTGTATTTTTTTTGCCTCCTGCCCGAACATATATGTGAATTATTTATATTTATCAAATGCAACGAACATTGCCATGTTCTGTAAATTGAGTGCCAAGGACTTCCAATGGAATCAAGACTGTAAAAGGACTTATTGTAAAAGGACTTATTGGGATGTTCCTATTGGACAGAATGCTTTTAGCCCTACCAGTGCTGTGCTACATGTTTTAAATGTGTCCACTGTACATGTGTGTAAATTCATTGTGCCAATAAAATAATCAATCAAAAGACTTGGCCACTCGCTAACCCTAACCCTAATCTACTTCAAAGTAACAGACACATAAACGGTTAACGGGTAAATCTCTCTGGGTGTTCAGAATAATGTTGGTGTTGTGGTTTATACGTCACCTTCACGTCGTCCTCTGACAGGATGAGGCGTCTGTTTGCCGTGTTTGGATCCAGTGACAGAGGAGAATAATCTGAGGAAAAAACACATGATATAATATCAAAACTAATGAAACACTTTCTACCTGATGACTATTCTGGACATGTAATAAACGCCAACATTTTCATGCATAAAAAAAAGAAATGTATTATTAAAAGGTTAAACTTCTTCAATTAGGGACATTAGTCAATTCTAATTAAGTGTGCCTGCCATGCAACGCAATGGCAAAACACTTATTGTAATCTGCCATACTTAATTAAGTGTGCCTGCCATGCAACGCAATGGCAAAACACTTATTGTAATCCGCCATACTTAAATAAGTGTGCCTGCCATGCAATGCAATGGCAAAACACTTATTGTAATCCGCCATACTTAAGTCAGTAAGTAAGTCAGTAATGTTCTTGCAAATTTCTGCACGTAATAACTGCTGCACAATTTACACCACCCATGCAATATATACATCAAAACGTGCGGCTCGGTCGGGAATAGGTTGCTATTACTTTTCTTTCCGATCCGTGTTACCATGGCGACATAATTCGCAAAAAACGACGCCCAAAAACCCCATTGACTTAAAATGGGGGAAATATCGGCACGTAAGATTTACGCCACCCCCGCAATATATACATCAAAATGTGCGGCTCGGCCGGGAATGGTGTGCTATTACTTTTCTTTCCGATCCGCGTTACCATGGCAACGTAATTCGTAAAAAACTACGCGCAAAAACCACCATTGACTTTGAATGGGGGACTCCGAAAAAAAACCAGAAACTTTTGCGCCACATAACTCTGCCATACTTTCGCCTAGCAACGTGATTTAAACTTTAAAATGCACACACAACTTTGGTATTTTTCCGGCCAATAGGGATGAGCTGTAATTGATTAAGCCCCGCCCCCTCTGTAACAGGAAGTGCCCTTCGCCAAACAGGAAGTGCCTCTACATCTCATGAACCATTTGTCGTACAGATGCGTGGATGGCATCAAATGACTTGATTAAGAGTCCTTTAACCTTAATTGGGGCCTATTTCGCCAAACAGGAAGTGCGCCTCACCAAACAGGAAGTGACCCTTTACCTTGTGAACCGTTTGTCGTACAGACGCGCGGGTTGCGTCAAATGACAAGATTAAGAGTCCTTAACCTTAATTGGGGCCTATTTCGCCAAACAGGAAGTGCCCCTCACCAAACAGGAAGTGACCCTTGATCTCGTGAACCGTTTGTCGTACAGACGCGCGGGTTGTGTCAAATGACAAGATTAAGAGTCCTTAACCTTAATTGGGGCCTATTTCGCCAAACAGGAAGCGCCCCTCACCAAACAGGAAGTGACCCTTTATCTCGTGAACCGTTTGTCGTACATACGCGTGGGTGGCGTCAAATGACTTGATTAAGAGTCCTTAACCTTAATTGGGGCCTTTTTCGCCACAAACAGGAAGTGAACCTATATCTCGTGAATTTTTTGTCGTTCAGACGCGTGGGTGGCATCAAATGACTTGATTAAGAGTCCTAAACCTTAATTGGGGCCTATTTCGCCAAACAGGAAGTGTCCCTCACCAAACAGGAAGTGACCCTTTATCTCGTGAACCGTTTGTCGTACAGACGCGTGGGTGGAGCCATATGACTTGATTAAGAGTCCCTAACCTTAATTGTGGCCTATTTCGCGAAACAGGAACTGCCCCTCTCCATACAGGAAGTGACCGTTTATCTTGTGAACCGTGTGTCGTACATGTGGGTGGTGTCATATGAAGAACCATAATGTTAAAGCTTACGCAAAAAATGCTAATGTTAAAAAATGTAACGCTAATGCTAACACCAACCCCTACACAAGGTTGCACAGACTTAGCGAGCTGCAGGCACACTTAAAATTTCTTAGAAATGTTCTTTTCTAGTTAATTAAATAATTATTTAGTTTCGCCACAAATTTCTGCACGTAATAACTGCCGCACAATTTACGCCACCCACGCAATATATACATCAAAACGTGCGGCTCGGCCGGGAATAGGTTGCTATTACTTTTCTTTCCGATCCGCGTTACCATGGCGACGTAATTCGCAAAAAACGACGCCCAAAAACCCCATTGACTTAGAATGGGGGAAATTTCGGCACGTAAAAACTGCCGCAAGATTTACGCCACCCCCGCAATATATACATCAAAATGTGCGGCTCGGCCGGGAATGATGTGCTATTACTTTTCTTTCCGATCCGCGTTACCATGGCAACGTAATTCGTAAAAAACTACACTCAAAAACCCCCATTGACTTTGAATGGGGGACTCCGAAAAAAACCCAGACACTTTGGCGCCGCATAACTGCCATACTTTTGCCTAGCAACGTGATTTCGTTTTTCCGGCCAACAGGGATGAGCTGTAATTGATTAAGCCCCGCCCCCTCTGTAACAGGAAGTGCCCTTCGCCAAACAGGAAGTGCCTCTATATCTCATGAACCGTTTGTCGTACAGATGCGTGGATGGTTTCATATGACTTGATTAAGAGTCCTTGACCTTAATTGGGGCCTATTTCGCCAAACAGGAAGTGCCCCTCACCAAACAGGAAGTGACCCTTTACCTCGTGAACCGTTTGTCGTACAGACGCGTGGATGGCATCAAATGACTTGATTAAGAGTCCTTAACCTTAATTGGGGCCTATTTTGCCAAACAGGAAGTGCCCCTCTCCAAACAGGAAGTGACCCTTGATCTCGTGAACCGTTTGTCTTACATACGCGCGGGTTGCATCAAATGACAAGATTAAGAGTCCTTAACCTTAATTGGGGCCTATTTCGCCAAACAGGAAGTGTCCCTCACCAAACAGGAAGTGACCCTTGATCTCGTGAACCGTTTGTCATACAGACGTGCGGGTTGCGTCAAATGACAAGATTAAGAGTCCTTAACCTTAATTGGGGCCTATTTCACCAAACAGGAAGTGCCCCTCACCAAACAGGAAGTGACCCTTGATCTTGTGAACCGTTTGTCATACAGACGCGCGGGTTGCGTCAAATGACAAGATTAAGAGTCCTTAACCTTAATTGGGGCCTATTTCGCCAAACAGGAAGTGCCCCTCACCAAACAGGAAGTGACCCTTTATCTCGTGAACCGTTTGTCGTGCAGACGCGTGGGTGGCGTCAAATGACTTGATTAAGAGTCCTTAACCTTAATTGGGGCCTATTTCGCCAAACAGGAAGTGCCCCTCACCAAACAGGAAGTGACCCTATATCTTGTGATTTTTTTGTCGTAATGGCTTGATTAAGAGTCCTTAACCTTAATTGGGGCCTATTTCGCCAAACAGGAAGTGCCCCTCACCAAACAGGAAGTGACCCTATATCTCATGAACCGTTTGTCGTACAGACTCGTGGGTGGCGTCAAATGGCTTGATTAACTCATCTGGTGCCGATCCCGAACTAGTTCGGCTTTATTTCAATCCAATACAATTTTTTTTTATTAATTCACTTACCCCGAGCTGCTTGTAGAGTCGTGGGTGGTCCTGGCTCGCTAGCCGCTAGCCAGCTAGCCGTTCTACTCTGTCCGACGATATATTCCATTAAAAATGGTTTAAAATACATTTTTGAGCTCCCCAATGTTCACCCGATGTTCGGCGCCGCTTCCGATGAGTACACGAGTGTGCCGATCCCGAAGTAGTTCGGCTTTATTTAATTAAATGAATAAAATGATAAGAGGCCTTCTGAAGCCTGGCCTGATTTTTGTAGCTACTAGCCGAAAGCTAACAACGTCCCGGCCGGCCGTAATTTGTGAACGCAATCGCCAATCTCCGCCTAATCCAATGAAAGACCGCATCTTTAAAGGCTTATATCTCTTTTTTGTGTTTTAGGAAAGCGGCGCGAGGTTTATTTACGGCGAAATCGCCCAAAAATGATCTTTTAGATGACAAAATGGGAATAGCCATTCTGTTAGCATCTTCATCCGGGACATTTCCATGCCGTGCATGAACGTGAGCACGTGAGGTCCTGGAAGCTGAAGTCCTGGAAGCTAAAGCGCTCGCCTATGAGAGATGCGCTGGCATTCTTTGGCCCCTAGAGGGCGCTGGCACTCAAAGAGTTAAGAGTCCTTAACCTTAATTGGGGCCTATTTCGCCAAACAGGAATTGCCCCTCGCCAAACAGGAAGTGACCCTTTATCTCATGAACCGTTTGTCTTACAGACTTGTGGGTGGCGTCAAATGGCTTGATTAAGAGTCCTTAACCTTAATTGGGGCCTATTTCGCCAAACAGGAAGTGCCCCTCGCCAAACAGGAAGTGACCCTTTATCTCATGAACCGTTTGTCTTACAGACTTGTGGGTGGCGTCAAATGGCTTGATTAAGAGTCCTTAACCTTAATTTGGGTCTATTTTGCCAAACAGGAAGTGCCCCCCAAACAGGAAGTGACCCTATATCTCACGAACCGTTTGTCGCAGACACGTGGGTGGCGTCAAATGGCTTGATTAAGAGTCCTTAACCTTAATTGGTGCTTCCTTCGCCAAACAGGAAGTTCCCTTCACCAAACAGGAAGTGCCTCTATATATCATGAACCGTTTGTCGTACAGACACGTGGGTGGCCTCATATGACTTGATTAAGAGTCCTTTACCTTAATTGGTGCTTCCTTCGCCAAACAGGAAGTGCCCTTTGCCAAAAAGGAAGTGCCTCTATATCTCATGAACCGTTTGTCGTACAGTCGATAATGTTAAAGCAAAAGAATGCTAATGTTAAAAAATCTAAAGCTAATCTACCGCTAATGCTAACACCAAAAAAATCTAACGCTAATGCTAACACCAACCGTTACAGAAGGTTGCACACACTTAGCGAGCTGCAGGCACACTTAAAATTTCGTAGAAATTTTCTTTTCTAGTTAATAATAATGATCCCACAAATTTGGAGCCGTAATAACTGCCGCACGATTTACGCCACCGGCGCAATATATATATCAAAACGTGCGGCTCGGCCGGGAATGGTGTGCTATTACTTTTCTTTCCGATCCGCGTTACCATTGCGATGTAATTTGCAAAAAACGACGCCCAAAAACCCCATTGACTTAGAATGGGGGAAATTTCGGCACGTAATAACTGCTGCACGATTTACGCCACCCCCGCAATATATAGATCAAAATGTGCGGCTCGGCCGGGAATGGTTTGCTATTACTTTTCTTTCCGATCCACGTTACCATGGCAACGTAATACGTAAAAAACTACGCTAAAAAACCCTCATTGACTTTGAATGGGGGACTCTGAAAAAAAAACCTGAAACTTTGACGCCACATAACTCTGCCATACTTTTGCCTAGCAACGTGATTTAAACTTTAAAATGCACACACAACTTTGGTCTTTTTCCGGCCAATAGGGATGAGCTGTAATTGATTAAGCCCCGCCCCCTCTGTATGCCTATTGGCTGGGCTTTAAACAGCCACTTTTCCAGTTCACAGCATGGTACCGTCTTGAAACTTGGTGTCTGGACTTAAACGGCCAATAGGGACTTATTACTTAAGCCCCGCCCCTCTTAAACCCCGCCCCTATCTTCCTATTGGCTTAGCTTTAAACAGCTATATCTCCAGTTTGCAGCATGGTAACGTCTCGAAACTTCTATGTGTACTTACATGGCAAATAGGAATTATCTGTAATTGCTTAAGCCCCACCCCCTCTGCCTTCCTATTGGCTGGGCTTTAAACAGCCATGTCTCCACTTCCCAACATGTTACTGGTCTCAAACTCAGTGGGTGGTCCCACAGTCCCAACGGCTAACCGCTAACAAATGCCTAATGTTTAAAATGATAAAGGGAAAATTCAATGATAATGCTAAAAATGCTAAAGCTAATAAAAATGTTTCTAATGATAAAAATGCTAATGTAAAAAATTCTAATTATGTTAATGTTAATGCAAAAACGCTAATGCTAACACCAACTGCTATACAAGGTTGCACACACTTAGCGAGCTGCAGGCACACTTAAAATTTCTTAGAAATTTTCTTTTCTAGTTCTTGGCAACGAGCCCGTTAAACCCCATATGGGTAACTGGAGAACCTCAGGGCTCTGTACTACAGTACGTTTTACATCACGTTGTGAGCTTGTAGATCCACTATTTTCAGCTAAAGTCTTCCCTGAAATATGGGTGATGGTGTTTAAAGGGGAGTACCACTAATTCAACTTTGAACTATGTCATTAATATACCGTAGAGTTGGAAATAAGAAAAAAGATCCCCCCCTTCTGTGTTGCCTAGAACTGGAGGATTGATTGTGGGGTCATGTGATCAGTGACATCATGAAGATGTACCCTGCAAGCCTAAGAGTACCTCTTCATGATGTCACTGGTCACATGGGAGACTGGGAGAAAGAGTCACAAACCTTTTAAACCTTTAAAAAATACTTCTTCAGTGCGGACTTGAATAGCAGCACAGGGATTTAAAAATTCTGCTAAAAGCAACAGTAAAGAAATAGGTCTTGAGCTGTGCTTTAAAGCTATCCACAGAGGCTGCCTGTCATATGGTGACTTTCACACCAAAGAGACTACTAGTCCAGCAGCAAGCCCTCAAAAAAGGCCTTCTTTTTTAGATACCCCCACCGAGATTGAACTAAGCGCAACCATGTTTTTTTCTTATCTTTGGGGTCTCCCATTAATGAAACGGATTGTTGCGAAATTATATTTTGGGGGAAAATTTGTTTTTAGTTTTTTGGTTATTCTTTACACCTACACCAATCTCTTAAAAAGGCAAATCTGAATAGGGCAAAGGAAGCAAAAAAGCTATAAATGATATAAATGTATGTTTCTGCTTCTGCTTGTGACAAAACTATTCCATTTTCTATTGTTTCCCCAAATGCTCAAATCATGTCTCCTTTTCCACTTTGCTTGTCTTGTCGTATGGGCCATGTGTAATGTCAACTCAACCATCGCGCATAAACCTCAGTTGAGAGGCATATTTCTGCTGGCATGTGACTTGTTGGTAGGATATTATATTTTGTTTCATCTACACCACACGTACATTCTCAATTTTCGACTTTTTCTATGTAGCTGTAGCTTTACCAGCTACGTCAATTTAACACTGAAACCTTTTTCTATGTAGCTGTAGCTTTACCAGCTGTGTCAATTTAACACTGAAAAAGCTACTCATTCTATGTAGGTATAGCTTTACCAGCTACGTTTCTCCAGGGGTAGAAATGTAGCTTGATAAAGCTACTGCCATGGTGAGCTACTTGTAGCTTTACACGCTACGCTTTCAAAGTAGCTTCCCCAACACTGTGCACAGGTGATAAAAGACCCCTATTGTCTATGTGTGCAAATATACCTGGCAATAACATTAAAGAACAACTTTAGTTTTTTACAACAAGGGTTCATATTTTAGATTGTAATTAAAGAATATAAAAGATGGGTGTTAAAATTATTTCATTTACTTCTTTCTATTGTTTTAGAGATTTTTATTTCAGTGGTTGGGGGCATGTGTACAACTGGCTAAATATGTCATTTTACACAGAATAAGCCCATTCCCAAGATACAACGCAACCTTGGTTGGATGTGACTTATGGGGGCTAGAAGTGTTACTGTAAATAGCAATAAAGAAACTGCTGGCTTATTGTGTCTAAAAATACATATTTAGCCACTTGTACGCATGCCCCCATGCGTACGCATGCCCCACATTTTAGCACGGTAAACACGATAAAACAATAGAACAATAGAACGAAGCAAATAAAAACATTTTAACACTCACTTTTCCTTTTCTCTAATTACTGTACAATCTAAAATATGAACCCTTGTTGTAAAAAAAACAAAGTTGTCCTTTAATATGTTTCTAATATCCATATTTATTTCACTTTCATTTTAATGTCTACCGTGGCTTTTGGGAACACCCCACACAGCGTTTAGTCGCTTGATTCAATTGTTTAGATATTTGATATTCATTTTATCAGACATGAGACTTTTTAAATTCCTTTAAAAAATGTTTAATGATTTTGGGGAAAAATAATAAAAGAATGTCATTCTGTATCACATGCCTACATATTTACATCGATAATTATTTCTGGCAATGTAAAACGTTTGACGATTTTTCGATTTTTTTTTGGCATGAATCAGGGCTATTGAACACCCTTTACATCTGATTGTTGTTAAAATAATATTGAACCAATGAAAAGTAGTAAAAAGTGCTTGGAACAAAACCTCTTTCACACTTTCTGCCAAAACAGCTAACTCCACCTGATTGGCCCTCTCTTTTTTTCATTGCGACCGTCAGGTCGCAGTTACTACCAAAACCTCGACAGGCTATCTGTCAGTTTGTCCGTCAGTCTGTCCGTCAGTCCGTCCGTCAGTCTGTCAGTCTGTCCGTCACGTCACACTTTTCCCCAACTCATATCTCCGCCACCGTTGCCCCAATCCATGCCAAACTTTGCACACACACTCCTTGCCTGCCAATCCACAACTTCCACCCCAACTTCCACCAGGGACCCCCGGAGCTCCAGGGACCCCCAGGGACCCCCTGTCGCCGCCGCCAAAAAGTGCTAAAATGACCAATGACCACCCCAACGGGGCTGTTCACGGGGAATTCCCAGGGACCACCGACTCCTGGTGCTCCAGAATGGATGCAAAAGTGGTCGCACCCCTAGCGGAGGACCCCCGCCACTGCAGCGCACATAAAATGCCGTAACTCGGGCTAGGAGCGACCGGAAGAGCCGGGGCCGGTGCCCACGCACCCGCCTCGGCGGCGCTAAGAGAGCCGTCAACATGAATCTGTCCCATATAGCGCCACCATCAGCCCCATTTTCAAACACATTTTTGTACACTGCTCCTACAGATTTTGCCCTAAAACCACGCAAATCGGTACACAGTATGTCTACACTCATGTCATCAACATGGATCTGTCCCATATAGCGCCACCATCAGGCCCATTTTTTCAAACACATTTTTGGACACTGCTCCTACAGATTTTGCCCTAAAATCACGCAAATCGGTACACAGTATGTCTACACTCATCTCATCAACATTGATCTCTCCCATATAGCGCCACCATCAGGCCGACTTTTTCAAACACAAGTCAAAACCTCCCAACTCCACTTGTGCTCATTTTCCTCAAGGAAGGAAGGAACAACGATATAGCAGATAAACACAAATAAAGACCACAGTTTAAATGTACAGTATGAATACAAAATATATATCCACGAGTTTCCATCGCCCCATAGTGCATTAGGCAGACGCTTCCGGCGCCGCAGCCGAGTGTGATTTACAAGCTCACAACAGGCTGCATCTGCGACGCAACGTGAGCTTGTATGTTTGCTGTTAAACCGTGGTCCAAATAATCTCCAGTCGCCTCCAGCAAACTCCCGCGGAAAGAGGTGGATAAAAAAAAAAAGAAATAGCAACATGTATCACACACATTTTTTTGTGATGGCACTTTACATATTAATTATCTTCACAAAAGATGTGACGTGTTTAGCTCTAGCATGTTGGTTTGTTCTATAATCCTTTATGTTTTAAACATGGAAAACTAAATTGAAATCTGTGTCACACTCACTTGTCTAAGATTTTGAGTTTGTCTCCCTTCTTGAAACTCAGGTCGTCACTGTCCTGGGCCTCACAGTCGTACAGAGCGATGGCATGTTCTACAGGGAGGGATGAAGAGATGCATGCGATGGCATGTTCTACAGGGAGGGATGAAGAGATGCATTAAAGACAGGACTCAAACGTCTCACATTAAACACTGTTTGTTCAACAAGCTTGTGTATAATACAGTTTATAAACAGTAGCAGTAAGGTGGGCTAAAGGAGTTTAACCCTTGGATGCATGACCAACCAATACCTACACTCTTCCATGAGTGGGGTCAAAAATTACCCCAATTAAAATCAATGTATTTTTGCAATAAACGACTTGCTCTCACACGTAACTCTGCCATACTTTTGCCTAGCAACGTGATTTCAACTTTAAAACACTCACACGACTTGGGCCTTTTTTCTGCCAATAGGGACAAGCTGTAATTGTTGAAGCCCCGCCCCCTCTGTCTACTAAACGCATGCAGCAGCTGTCACACTTTGCTCTCACACTTTTCTCTCACACGTAACTCTGACATACTTTTGCGTAGCAACGTGATTTCAACTTTAAAACGCTCACACGACTTGGCACTTTTTCCGGCCCCTGTCTTCCTATTGGCTGGGCTTTAAACAGCCATAACTCCAGTTCGCAGCATGGTACCGTCTTGAAACTTGGTGTCTGGACTTAATCCACCATAGGGATGAGCTGCAATTGTTGAAGCCCCGCCCCCTCTTGCCTCCTATTGGCTTGGCTATAAACAGCCATAACTCCATTTTGCAGCATGGTACCGTTTCGTAACTTGGTGTCTGGACTTAGACAGCCAATATGGACGAGCTGTAATTGTTGAAGCCCCACCCCCTCTGACAAGTCTGTTGTTTCCACCCGCCCTGACGGTCACTTCTCGCCCTTAGGGTGTCTTACTGGCAATAGTAGTAATAGTAGTAATAGTAGTAGTAGTAATAGTAATAGTAGTATTTGGACACAGCTCCTACAATTTTTACCCTAAAATCACGCAAATCGGTACACACTATGTCTACACTCATCTCATCAACATGTGACCTGACGGTCGCTTACCTCCCGATTAGGGAGTCTTACTGGTAATAGTAGTAATAGTAGTAATAGTAATAGTAATAGTAGTGATATCAGTAATAATAGTTGCAACCGTAGGTCGCAAGTTTAGTATGTGAACGGTCACAGCTTGTAGGTAGGTATGTATGTATGTATGTATACGTACTGTATGTCTCTCTGTCACGCCTGACACTGTGGTTCAATGGGTTTGTTGCTCTGACATCATGCTCTGATGTCAATGTGATGTCAGGGGAACCACTCTAACAGAATGTGTTTGCCGCTCTGGCTTCACTGTGATGTCACACTAAACGTTTTTATGCCCATACATGGAGATCCCTGTCTGTAGAACCTGCCACACAGATATGGGATGTCTTGGCCTTATGTCTTGGCCATATATGGATTCTGTTAGTGTTGTATGTGGACGATGTGGTCTCCATATATGGGTATTCCCATATGAAGTCCTGTTAGATATGGGCTTAATATTAATGACTTCAGGGAACTCCATGTATGGGCATAAAAGGGATTCTGTTAGTTTGACATCATAGTGAAGCCAGAGCGTGAGGTCAGAGCAGCAAACCCATTCTGTTAGAGTGGTTCCCCCGACATCACAGTGACATCAGAGCTTGATGTCAGAGCGACAAACCCATAGACCCACAGTGTCAGGTGTGACAGAGATACATACATACATATGGACAAGCTTTGACCGTTCACATACTTGCAATCTACGGTCGCAACTATTATTACTACTATTACTACTACTATTACACTATTACTACTTTTATTACTACTATTAATACTATTACCAGTAAGCGACCGTCAGGGCGGGTGGAAACAACAGACTTGTAAGAGGGGGCGGGGCTTCAACAATTACAGCTCGTCCATATTGGCCATCTAAGTCCAGACACCAATTTTCGAGACTGTATACAATGCTGCAAACTGGAGTTATGGATGTTTAAAGCCCAGCCAATAGGAGGGAAGAGGGGGCGTGGCTTCAACAATTGCAACTCATCCCTATGGCGTTCTAAGTCCAGACACCAAATTTTGAGACGGTACCATGCTGCGAACTGGAGTTATGGAGTTTAAAGCCCAGCCAATAGGAAGACAGGGGGGCGGGGCTTCAACAATTACAGCTCGTCCCTATTGGCCGGAAAAAGTGCCAAGTCGTGTGAGCGTTTTAAAGTTGAAATCACGTTGCTACGCAAAAGTATGCCAGAGTTACGTGTGAGAGCAAAGTGTGACAGCAAAGTGTGACACCTGCTGCACGCGTTTAGTAGACAGAGGGGGCGGGGCTTCAACAATTCCAGCTCGTCCCTATTGGCGGAAAAAAGGCCAAAGTCGCGTGAGTGTTTTAAAGTTGAAATCACGTTGCTAGGCAAAAGTATGTCAGAGTTATGTGTGAGAGCGAAGTAGTTTATTGCAAAAATGCATTGATTTTAATTGGGGTCATTTTTGACCCCACTCATGGAAGAGTGGGGTAGTGATACAAAAACTGCAATTTCTTAAAATTAATGAAAGGAATGATAAAAATGCAAATGGCCTCATGTCACAAACATGTTTTATGAGGAATACCTGGAATATGAAAATATTTAAACTTTTAATTTTAAAGATATTGAAGAATAACAACCCCTGGGGTCATTTTTGACCCCACTCATGCATCCTAGGGTTAAGAGTTCTTCTAGTTTTCTCCAGTCTTTAACAAGTATCAGCTTTAACTGATTGCTGTATAAACACACTTGTCTATCATGTCTCCTGATAAAATGTGTATCTCGACCTGACAACCTTCCGTTTAATAATAATAATAATAATAATAAAAAGGGTAATAATCAAAGTCGTGTACACTGTAGGGAGCTACAATGGAAAAAACTATGGCTCGTGTACCAACCGGTGACTTTGTACACGACTTCGTACATTTCCCATAGATTCTATGGGACTTGAACACTTGCTCCTGCCCTTCGTGTACACGGTCTGTGCCGTCTATAGTTTCTCAATGGGGGGCAGCAGAGAGCCATATGTACACAGGCCCTAGTTGGTGTTCACGACCAGTAGTTTTACATGAACCCTCAGAGGGACACTGTGGGCTTATCAAGTGGTCCGTGGTGGTTCTCAAAGTGAGGTCGGGGGACCCTCAGAGGGACACTGTGGGCTTATCAAGTGATCCATGGTCGGTTCTCAAAGTGAGGTCGGGGGACCCTCAGAGGGACACTGTGGGCTTATCAAGTGGTCCGTGGTGGTTCTCAAAGTGAGGTCGGGGGACCCTCAGAGGGACACTGTGGGCTTATCAAGTGGTCCATGGTCGGTTCTCAAAGTGAGGTCGGGGGACCCTCAGAGGGACACTGTGGGCTTATCAAGTGGTCCGTGGTGGTTCTCAAAGTGAGGTCGGGGGACCCTCAGAGGGACACTGTGGGCTTATCAAGTGGTCCATGGTCGGTTCTCAAACTGAGGTCGGGGGACCCTCAGAGGGACACTGTGGGCTTATCAAGTGGTCCATGGCCGGTTCTCAAAGTGAGGTCGGGGGGCCCACAGTGTCCCTCTGAGGGGACACGGCACAGACCGTGTACACGAAGGGCAGGAGCAAGTGTTCAAGTCCCATAGAATCAATGGGAAATGTACACAGGCGTGTACAAAGTCACCAGTAGTTTTACATGAACCCTCAGAGGGACACTGTGGGCTTATCAAGTGGTCCATGGTCGGTTCTCAAAGTGAGGTCGGGGACCCTCAGAGGGACACTGTGGGCTTATCAAGTGGTCCATGGTCGGTTCTCAAAGTGAGGTCGGGGGACCCTCAGAGGGACACTGTGGGCTTATCAAGTGGTCCATGGTCGGTCCTCAAAGTGAGGTCGGGGGACCCTCAGAGGGACACTGTGGGCTTATCAAGTGGTCCATGGTCGGTTCTCAAAGTGAGGTCGGGGGACCCTCAGAGGGACACTGTGGGCTTATCAAGTGGTCCATGGTCGGTCCTCAAAGTGAGGTCGGGGGATCCTCAGAGGGACACTGTGGGCTTATCAAGTGGTCCATGGTCGGTTCTCAAAGTGAGGTCGGGGACCCTCAGAGGGACACTGTGGGCTTATCAAGTGGTCCATGGTCGGTTCTCAAAGTGAGGTCGGGGGACCCTCAGAGGGACACTGTGGGCTAATCAAGTGGTCCATGGTCGGTTCTCAAAGTGAGGTCGGAGACCCTCAGAGGGACACTGTGGGCTTATCAAGTGGTCCATGGTCGGTCCTCAAAGTGAGGTCGGGGGACCCTCAGAGGGACACTGTGGGCTTATCAAGTGGTCCATGGTCGGTTCTCAAAGTGAGGTCGGGGACCCTCAGAGGGACACTGTGGGCTTATCAAGTGGTCCATGGTCGGTTCTCAAAGTGAGGTCGGGGGACCCTCAGAGGGACACTGTGGGCTTATCAAGTGGTCCGTGGTGGTTCTCAAAGTGAGGTCGGGGGACCCTCAGAGGGACACTGTGGGCTTATCAAGTGGTCCATGGCCGGTTCTCAAAGTGAGGTCGGGGGGCCCACAGTGTCCCTCTGAGGGGACACGGCACAGACCGTGTACACGAAGGGCAGGAGCAAGTGTTCAAGTCCCATAGAATCTATGGGAAATGTACACAGGCGTGTACAAAGTCACCAGTAGTTTTACATGAACCCTCAGAGGGACACTGTGGGCTTATCAAGTGTTCCATGGTCGGTTCTCAAAGTGAGGTCGGGGACCCTCAGAGGGACACTGTGGGCTTATCAAGTGGTCCATGGTCGGTTCTCAAAGTGAGGTCGGGGGACCCTCAGAGGGACACTGTGGGCTTATCAAGTGGTCCATGGTCGGTTCTCAAAGTGAGGTCGAGGGACCCTCAGAGGGACACCGTGGGCTTATCAAGAGGTCCATGGTCGGTTCTCAAAGTGAGGTCGGGGGACCCTCAGAGGGACACTGTGGGCTTATCAAGTGGTCCATGGTCGGTTCTCAAAGTGAGGTACATCCTCAAAGTCCCTCCTTCCCAAACAAAGACGAACCAACCAAGGGTGCACAAGGCAGCGGTGTGCGATGGACTAGAAATATCCATTTAAAACTATTGGTCATGTACACACAAACTAAGGCTCCTGTACACAGTGTTTGGTCTCAATTGTGTGAGCAGCTAAAGGGCAGACAATGGCCTAGAACAACCTAATGGTGCCTATTAAGACTCTAGTACACCCTTTGGCCTCGACAAGCCTGATCATCCTACTATAGCTAGTACCCCCCTCACCAACTTTGTGCTCCCACTTGATAAGCCCAGTGTCCCTCTGAGGGTCCCCCGACCTCACTTTGAGAACCGACCATGGACCACTTGATAAGCCCACGGTGTCCCTCTGAGGGTCCCTCGACCTCACTTTGAGAACCGACCATGGACCACTTGATAAGCCCACAGTGTCCCTCTGAGGGTCCCCCGACCTCACTTTGAGAACCGACCATGGACCACTTGATAAGCCCACAGTGTCCCTCTGAGGGTCCCCCGACCTCACTTTGAGAACCGACCATGGACCACTTGATAAGCCCACAGTGTCCCTCTGAGGGTCCCCGACCTCACTTTGAGAACCGACCATGGACCACTTGATAAGCCCACAGTGTCCCTCTGAGGGTTCATGTAAAACTACTGGTGACTTTGTACACGCCTGTGTACATTTCCCATAGATTCTATGGGACTTGAACACTTGCTCCTGCCCTTTGTGTACACGGTCTGTGCCGTGTCCCCTCAGAGGGACACTGTGGGCCCCCCGACCTCACTTTGAGAACCGGCCATGGACCACTTGATAAGCCCACAGTGTCCCTCTGAGTGTCCCCCGACCTCACTTTGAGAACCGACCATGGACCACTTGATAAGCCCAAAGTGTCCCTCTGAGGGTCCCCGACCTCACTTTGAGAACCGACCATGGACCACTTGATAAGCCCAAAGTGTCCCTCTGAGGGTCCCCGACCTCACTTTGAGAACCGACCATGGAACACTTGATAAGCCCACAGTGTCCCTCTGAGGGTCCCCCGACCTCACTTTGAGAACCGACCATGGACCACTTGATAAGCCCACAGTGTCCCTCTGAGGGTTCATGTAAAACTACTGGTGACTTTGTACACGCCTGTGTACATTTCCCATAGATTCTATGGGACTTGAACACTTGCTCCTGCCCTTCGTGTACACGGTCTGTGCCGTGTCCCCTCAGAGGGACACTGTGGGCCCCCCGACCTCACTTTGAGAACCGGCCATGGACCACTTGATAAGCCCACAGTGTCCCTCTGAGGGTTCATGTAAAACTTAAAACTATTGCCCGTGTACACAGTGGTTAATCGCATGTGCAAGGATCTACAGAGCTGGCTGGAGCATGGAGCAGCCTGGTGGAGTCTGGTGCAGTCCTGTCTACCCTGGTCTGGCATATTCAAGCCAGATCTGGACAGTAATGGCCTGGTGGAGTCATCTAACTACCCCCTTTCCCCGGTCTATACTCCTACTCGGCAGGACTGGGCTGGACTTAGGTTTGCTGGACTCTATTGGGCTCTGGTAGGCTGTATTGGGCTCTGGTGGGCCGTGTTGTGCTGTGCTGGGCTCTGTTGGGCTACACGAGGCAGTACAGTACTAAAGCCTAGACATGTTCATGTAAAACTATTGCCCGTGTACACAAAGTCATGTAAAACTATTGCCTGTGTACACAGTGGCTTTTTCCTTGACCTTTCGAGTTAGGAGTGTCGTAGAGACACGAGACCGGGTTTGTTGGATTCAGCGTCAAAAAGTAAGTCAGAATAAGTGTCTTTTATCCGAAAGAATGTGTAATCGTGTTGGTGGCGTGCAAATTTCGTGTCTTTTTCGCAATCATAAAGGGTTAAAATTGTCGGAGAGACACGAAACCCATTCCATCGGATCAGGCATCCTTCAAATATGAAAAGTGTTTCCTTCGTAAAACAAACAGATTTTTTTAGATTTTTTTTATTGATTTTAAGGACAAAAATCCGGGTTTCGGTGTCTTTTTCGCAATCGTAAAGGGTTCAAAGTGTCGGAGAGACACGAAACCCATTCCATCAGATCGGGCATGCTTCAAATATGAAACGTGTGTCCTGCCTGAAACAAAACATATTTTTTTGATTTTTGTATTCATTTTAAGGACAAAGGGCCTGTTTTGACGCCTAAAACAACCCTTTTCCTTGACCTTTCGAGTTAGGAGTGCCGTGTACACAGGATCTACAGAGCTGGCTGGAGCATGGAGCAGCCTGGTGGAGTCTGGTGCAGTCCTGTCTACCCTGGTCTGCCATTACAGTCACTGTAATGGCCTGGTGGAGTCATCTAACTACCCCCCTTCCCTGGTCTATACTCCTATTGGGCAGGACTGGGCTGGACTTAGGTTTGCTGGAGTCTATTGGGCTCTGGTAGGCTGTATTGGGCTCTGGTGGGCCGTGTTGTGCTGTGATGGGCTCTGTTGGGCTACACGAGACAGTACATGTTCATGTAAAACTATTGGCTGTGTACACAAAGTCATGTAAAACTATTGCCCGTATACACAGGGGTTAATTATTATAATTGAATTTAAGGACACAACTGTTCAAGTGTGGAGAGCTACAGAGCTGGCGAGAGCCTAGTGCAGTGTTCCAGACGGATCCAGCCTCATATACTCCCCTTATAAGTCAGTGGTTCAACTATGGGACCCCTAGAGGGGTCTCCATACTCCCCTTATAAGTCAGTGGTTCAACTATGGGACCCCTAGAGGGGTCTCCAAATGATCTTGGGTGGTCCCAAATGTTTAGCTTAATGTGAAACATTGTTTTTCCACTCAACAGTGTACAGAGGCTATCTGCACATTTCTAAAGACACAATTTAAAGTTGTACCATGTAACTTTTTTTATAAAACAAATCTTAAAATTGTCCTAACTCTTAAATCGCTAAAGTTTTAGAACACCCAGTCCGTTATTTTCAGCTTCTGAAGCCTTCTCTTTATATGTTTTCTATGATCCTGACCGGGGTCCGGTTTTCGCGCAAAAATTACGTCATCATACACTACCGGCCAATCACAGCGAGGGTTATACACTGCCGGCCAATCACAGCGCATCTTGAAGTGGGGTCGCTAGCTATCACAATAGGGCGGCCATATTTGTAGGCGCCCGTGTGTCTCTATCTATACTCGGGTGAAACACTCCGTTTCTCCGGAATGCCTGAACGCACAGGAACCAGGGACCCCTCTAAAGATAGATCTCGGCGAGGTGGAGGCAGACGCGGGGGTGACACGGGGGTGTGAGGCCCGGTCCGCGGCGAAAAACGGCCGAAAGACGCGGACGCTACTGACCACTAGTTGAGCAACTTACACAGTATAGCTTTAAGGACTTTTTAATACTTTTAAAATGATAAATTAAATATTAGGGGCAGAAATTGTGAAAATATCAGATCTACATGCTCACGCCGCCCTGCGTTGTGAGGTGTTGTGAGCATGTAGATCTGCTATTTTCACAAGGCTGTGTTTTACAAAATGTAACACCTCAACTCTTTGTCCAAACAGTGAGGCATTGTGAGCTTGAAGATTAGCTATTTTCGCCATCTGTTGGAACCAAGTCAAATAAATGCAAGGCCTACAATTCTCTGTCTGTCTGTCTGTCTGTCTGTCTGTCTATCTATCTGGCAATATCCTCAGGGTGTCCAGTCAAAACGCCACAAAACTGACATTCAAGGAGTAGTTCACCCCCAAAATGACTTATTTTTTCAATGTATTACTCACGCCATGGAGACTTGAGTTCAATAGAAAAAAAGTCACTTTGGGGTGAACTACTCCTTTAATGAAATGTTTTTCTTCTCTTCACCCACACCAAATGATCACCACTCTGTTTTGTTACACACGTGTGGTTCTAAAGATGAAAGAAAAATGCAGGGCATTCACAATCCGGCTAATTAAACAACAAACAAATTGGAATTATCAGAAATATGTTAGTCGCACGCATACTGTACCAACAAAACACAGTAAGTCCAAATGGAAAACAAATACACTTGCACTGATATGAAACATATTCTCTCCCAGTGAACTTGACTGACCAGTGAACAAAGACAGACTGGTGCCACTCATCAAGCAGAAGCCACTGATCAAAAGAAGGCACTAATTGACCACACCTGGCTTGGTGGCCTGAGTGGTGTAGTATAGTGTGTTGACAGCAAGGCTTATGCAGGCCAACCTAACTCTGTCCCTGGCATGTGCGAGGTGCTTGTAGATCTGTGAGGCGCTTGTAGATCTGCTGTATTGGGTTTTTTAACTAGTTTGAAGTGTTGGTGCCGTGCTGTGACAGCTTGAAGCAGGGATGGCTCCCCACAAACCCAATTGTGATGAAAAATATTCATGAAATAAATAAATGAAATATATATATATATATATATATATATATATATATGTATATGTATATGTATATATATATATATGTGTGTGTGTGTGTGTGTGTGTGTGTGTGTGTGTGTGTGTGTGTGTGTGAAAGACAACTGACTTTTATGTAAACCATACTATATGGACAGTTTGTTCTGCATGTCACTATGCTGGAAAGTGTCCTAATCGGGAGATAAGCCCTAGGGGTCCCTGGAGCTCCAGGGGTCCCTTGTGGGGTGGAGGTTGTGGATTGGCAGGCAAGGAGTGTGTGTGCAAAGTTTGGCATTGAGTAATATGCTGGCTGTGTACACATGTTCACAGCGGCGTCAGTTCAGGAAAGGCTAAGGTATGGCAACATGACTGGTGTCTTGCAAGACACCAGCCATACCTTAGCAACAGGCACGATGAAAAGTACATTTAATTATTTCCCCCCTGTAGCCAAGGTATGGCAGCTGCCATAGGTTGCCATACCCAATTGACGCCCCTGCATGTTCACCTCCAGTAGGTTGGGAAAGTAGCCTGCCACCCTGTGGAAATAAGCTTGAACTGCAAGATAGGACCCTAAACAAATAAAATGGAATAAAAAAGCATCCGTAAGACGGATGGGCGAACAAGTGGTGTCCATACGTAGATGGGGTCCCAGAGGACATGTAGAGCCCACCCCCTTATTTTTCACGCCCCCAGGGAACACACAGTGGGGTTTGGAAATTTGTCGTGTACACCAGCCCTAGGACCTCGGCTTCGTGAACCGATTTATCGATAGGGGTAATAATAATAACTAGAAAAGAAAATTTCTAAGAAATTTTAAGTGTGCCTGCAGCTCGCTAAGTCTGTGCAACCTTGTGTAGTGGTTGGTGTTAGCATTAGCGTTACATTTTTTAACATTAGCATCTTTTGCATAAGCTTTATCATTATCGTTTTTCATATGACACCACCCACATGTCTGTACGACAAACGGTTCACGAGATAAAGGCTCACTTCCTGTTTGGTGAGGGGCACTTCCTGTTTGGCAAAATAGGCCCCAATTAAGGTTAAGGACTCTTAATCAAGTCATTTGACGCCACCCACGCGTCTGTACAACAAACGGTTCACGAGATAAAGGGTCACTTCCTGTTTGGTAAGGGGCACTTCCTGTTTGGCAAAATAGGCCACAAATCAGGTTAAGGACTCTTAATCAAGTCATATGGCGCCACCCACACGTCTGTACGACAAACGGTTCACGAGATATAGGGTCACTTCCTGTTTGGTGAGGGGCACTTCCTGTTTGGCGAAATAGACCCCAATTAAGGTTAAGGACTCTTAATCAAGTAATTTGACGCCACCCACACGTCTGTACGACAAACGGTTCACAAGATATAAAGTCACTTCCTGTTTGGTGAGGGTCACTTCCTGTTTGGCGAAATAGGCCCAAATTAAGGTTAAGGACTCTTAATCAAGTCATTTAACGCCACCCACGCGTCTGTACGACAAACGGTTCACGAGATCAAGAGTCACTTCCTGTTTGGTGAGGGGCACTTCCTGTTTGGTGAAATAGGCCCCAATTAAGGTTAAGGACTCTTAATCAAGTCATTTGACGCAACCCACGCGTCTGTACGACAAACGGTTCACAAGATCAAGGGTCACTTCCTGTTTGGTGAGGGGCACTTCCTTTTTGGTGAAATAGGCCCCAATTAAGTTTAAGGACTCTTAATCAAGTAATTTGACGCCTCCCACGCGTCTGTACGACAAACGGTTCATGAGATGTAGAGGCACTTCCTGTTTGGCAAAGGGCACTTCCTGTTACAGAGGGGGCGGGGCTTAATCAATTACAGCTCATCCCTATTGCCTGTAAAAAGACCAAAGTTGTGTGTGCATTTTAAAGTTTAAGTGACGTTGCTAGGCAAAAGTATGTCAGAGTAATGTGGGGCCAAAGTTTCTGGTTTTTTTTCAGAGTCCCCCATTCAAAGTCAATGGGGGTTTTAGCGCGTCGTTTTATACGAATTATGTTGCCATGGTAATGCGGATCGGAAAGAAATGTAATAGCACACCATTCCCGGCCGAGCCGCACATTTTTATGTATATGTGTCCCAGCACCCCCAGCAGCCAGTCATTGCAATTTTTTTCATTTTCATTTTTTCATTTCATTTGAAAGCTGGGGATCATAGCTACAAAATGATATATTGGTTGTGGAGATTGACCCAACAGTTTTGAAGATATGGCTTATAGAATGATGCCATGCTGAAATAGGACTTTTGAGATATTCAAGTTTTAAATAAATTTCTAACCTGCAATGACCTGACTCCGCCACATGGGGAGCAATCTTCAATTCAATCTTCAATTCAAAGAAGCTTTATTGGCATGAGAACACAAACGTTTACACAGTGGTGGAAAAAGTACCAACATTTTATAATTAAGTAAAAGTATCAATTCTGCAATGTAGAATCACTCTGTTACAAGTAAAAGTCCAGAATTAAAAATGTACTTGAGTAAAAGTACAAAAGTATTGGTATCCAAATGTACTTAAAGTACCAAAAGTAAAAGTACAAAATGTTTGAAAATAGCAGATCTACAAGCTCACAACGCGTCGCACCGCAATGCGTTGTGGGCTTGTAGATCGGCTATTTTCAAATAGCCTTGGTATAACATAGGGCTAAAGTGGTTTATGTATGTTTTAAAATGTAGTTATTGCTCTCTAAAAAGATAATGCCACAACAGCATCTCAAGCATTATTGGGCTAAATGTAAAGACGCTACGCTGCGCCAACCGTGAATTCAACACAATCTGCTGTTACGCAGTTTAACCAATTTGCTACGTACGTCTACACAAACGGTCAGATTACAAAGATAAATTGCTTAGTGAAGGCTCACAGATGTCACCATAGGATACGCTCCAGCAGAATGTCCCGTAATGATCGTATTATTTAATGAGGAGCATTTTAATCCGATCGGTCGTCGTTTCCTTAAAAAGGTATTAATGTATCTAAGTGCAGTACACCTCGCAACCGATGGGGTCGCATGGCTGAAAAACAACAGAAAATGGCATCTGATCGGATTAAAATGCAGTTTATTAAACAATACGAAAGATACGGGTAATTCTGCTTGAGCGTACCATACTGTGACATCTGTGAGACTTCAGTAAGCACGTTATCTTTGAAATATGAAGGTTTTTGTAGACGTACGTAGCAAATAGGATTAACTGCTCAACATGAGGGTGAAGCATAGGGGTTGAAGTGAATGTATTACGTGCGCAACAGGGCTAACTGTGCTAAATGTAGCATAATCAGTGTTTGTGTAACTTCAGTCAGAAGAATTATCTGACCTGATAATAAAACACAATCTACAGGCTTAACCGCCTCGCGTTGTGAGCTTGTAGAAGAGAGCAACAATAGAGTTGGGTCACGTTTTATTTGTTTATAGCCTGCAGCTAGCGCTGCAGCTAGCGCTAGCTAGCGTTAGCCGTTAGCCACTCATAGCCAGTCAACCAGAATAGTCTACTCTAAAGTCAACTTTCCGACGGCGAGTGAACGATTGCATTCCATCCATGTTTTCTTGGCTGTCAATTTATTGTCCAAAAAAACAAACGCCCTGAACGTTAGAATTAGATAGTTTAGGACGACACTGATCTATTCAATGCTAAGCTAACTCAGTGACAAAGGAAGCTTCCGCACCGGAGCATACGTCACAGACGTCTCCAGGCCGCTCCAGGATCATTTCACCAGCGTAGAAGAAGAAACAGCGGAAGTCAAGAACGGCGGAAGAATAATAAATAATAATACACAAAATCATACATTACGTGGTTAATAATTGTTCATTTGGAACACACGTGGCATTAAATTAATGGGATAAATACTGTGCGTTGCATCGCTAAGTAATGGAGTCCCGATATTACCGCATTTGGCTACAAACGGCTAACAAAGGCTGGCTAGTTAGCATTTTAGCTAATATAAACTGGGAGGACTAACAGAATTATGTACCGATCTCTCACATTAATTAAAAAAAGTCTTATTTACATGCAGAGTTAAGCTCTGGCGTTTAAGTGAAATGTAGCCTAGATATTATGAGATGCTGTTGTGGCATTATCTTTTTAGAGAGCAAAAAAAAAATCATTTTGGCTACAGGGAATAATGACAGTCCCCGAGATGACTGGCTGCTGGGGGTGCTGGGACACATATATTGCAGGGGTGGCATAAATCGTGTGGCAGTTATTACGTGCCGAAATTTCCCCCATTCTAAGTCAATGGGGTTTTTGGGCGTAGTTTTTTGCGAATTACGTCGCAATGGTAACGTGGATCGGAAAGAAAAGTAATAGCACCCCATTCCCGGCCGAGCCGCACGTTTTGATGTATATATTGCGGCGGTGGCGTGAATTGTGCGGCAGTTATTACGTGCCGAAATTTGTGGCACCGTCATTATTATTATTATTAAGTATGGCGGATTACAATAAGTGTTTTGCCATTGCATTGCATGGTAGGCACACTTAATAATGAATATAGCTGCAATCAGCAATAAAGTGGCCAAGCCAGAAAAAGTAGAAAAAAGCAGTTAACTCTTTGCGTGCCAGCGCCCTCTAGGGGCCAAAGAATGCCAGCGCATCTCTCATAGGCGAGCGCTTTAGCTTCCAGGACTTCAGCTTCCAGGACCTGACGTGCTCACGTTCATGCACGGCATGGAAATGTCCCGGATGAAGATGCTAACAGAATGGCTATTCCCATTTTGTCATCTAAAAGATCATTTTTGGGCGATTTCGCCGTAAATAAACCTCGCGCCGCTTTCCTAAAACACAAAAAAGAGATATAAGCCTTTAAAGATGCGGTCTTTCATTGGATTAGGCGGAGATTGGCGATTGCGTTCGCAAATTACGGCCGGCTGGGACGTTGTTAGCTTTCGGCTAATAGCTACAAAAATCAAGCCAGGCTTCAGAAGGCCTCTTATCATTTTATTCATGTAATTAAATAAAGCCGGACTACTTCGGGATCGGCACACTCGTGTACTCATCGGAAGCGGCGCCGAACATCGGGTGAACATTGGGGAGCTCAAAAATGTATTTTAAACCATTTTTAATGGAATATATCGTCGGACAGAGTAGAACGGCTAGCTGGCTAGCGGCTAGCGAGCCAGGACCACCCACGACTCTACAAGCAGCTCGGGGTAAGTGAATTAATAAAAAAAAGATTGTATTGGATTGAAATAAAGCCGAACTAGTTCGGGATCGGCACCAGATGAGTTAAAGAAGCTATAGTCAACTTTTTCTTGAAAAACAGAGGCTAAAATAAAAAACTAGAAAAGAAAATTTCTAAGAAATTTTAAGTGTGCCTGCAGCTCGCTAAGTGTGTGCAACCTTGTATAGCAGTTAGTGTTAGCATTAGCATCCTTGTATAGCAGTTGGTGTTAGCATTAGCATTTTGCATTAAAATTAACATCATTATTCAAATTATTTACATCAGCATTTTTATCATTAGCTTTAAATTTTTATTAGCATTAGCATTAGCATTTGTTAGCATTAGCATAAGCATTTGTTAGCAGTAGCATTTGTTACCATTAGCATGTGTTAGCATTAGCATTTGTTAGCATTAGCATTTTTTTTAGCATTAGCATATGTTAGCATTAGCATTTTTTAGCATTAGCATGTGTTAGCATTAGCATTTGTTAGCATTAGCATGTGTTAGCATTAGCATTTGTGTTAACATTAGCATATGTTAGCATTAGCATTAGCATGTGTTAGCATTAGCATTTATTAGCATTAGCATTTTTGTTAGCATTAGCGTTTGTTAGCATTAGCATGTGTTAGCATTAGCATTTGTTAGCATTAGCATTAGCATTTTTAGCATTAGCATTTGTTAGCATTAGCATGTGTTAGCATTAGCATTTTTAGCATTAGCATTTTTAGCATTAGCATGTGTTAGCATTAGCATGTGTTAGCATTAGCATTTGACACCACCCACAAGTCTGTACGACAAACGGTTCATGAGATAAAGGGTCACTTCCTGTTTGGTGAGGGGCACTTCCTGTTTGGCGAAATAGGCCCCAATTAAGGTTAAGAACTCTTAATCAAGTCATATGACGCCATCCGCGCGTCTGTACGACAAACGGTTCATGAGAAAAAGGGTCACTTCCTGTTTGGCGAATGGCACTTCCTGTTTGGCGCAGGAAGCACCACTTAAGCTTAAGGACTCTTAATCAAGTCATATGACGCAGTCCGTGCGTCTGTACGACAAACGGTTCATGAGATGTAGAGGCACTTCCTGTTTGGCGAAGGGCACTTCCTGTTACAGAGGGGGCGGGGCTTAATCAATTACAGCTCATCCCTATTGGTCGGAAAAAGACCAAAGTTGTGTGTGCATTTTAAAGTTTAAGTGACGTTGCTAGGCAAAAGTATGTCAGAGTAATGTGGGGCCAAAGTTTCTGAGTCCCCCATTCAAAGTCAATGGGGGGTTTTGAGCTTAGTTTTTTACGAAATACGTTGCCATGGTAACGCGGATCGGAAAGAAAAGTAATAGCACACCATTCCCGGCCGAGCCGCACATTTTTATGTATATATTGCGGGGGTGGCGTAAATCGTGCGGCAGTTATTACGTGCCGAAGTTTCCCCATTCTAAGTCAATGGGGTTTTTTGGCGTCGTTTTTTGCGAATTACGTCGCAATGGTAACGCGGATCGGAAAGAAAAGTAATAGCACCCCATTCCCGGCCGAGCCGCACGTTTTGATGTATATATTGCGGCGGTGGCGTAAATCGTGCGGCACTTATTACGTGCCGAAATTTTGTGGCGACATCACTTACTTACTTACTTACTTAAGTATGGCGGATTACAATAAGTGTTTTGCCATTGCATTGCATGGCAGGCACACTTAATAATGTTTCGAAAATGTTTTATAATAAAATAAGCTTCATATATGTGTTTCTATTAAAAAATGACCACAACAATCGTAAACTAGAAAAGAAAATTTCTACGAAATTTTAAGTGTGCCTGCAGCTCGCTAAGTCTGTGCAACCTTGTGTAGCGGTTGGTGTTAGTGTTTCGTTTTGAGAGGGTCGTTCCCCCTGAAAAACACGTTTTGTCATGAAACGGTTACGTTTTGCGAGTTTGTGGTGCCCCCTATGGGTCGAAGTGGAAATGCTTTTGGGTATATGTTCAGTATAGCGCCCCCCACTTGTGGTTAAAATTTGGTGTTGACTGGATGTTTCGTTTGTGATTTATGGCTACTTCTTACAAAACGGGCTCCTCCCGCTAACTTTGGAACCCTGTTACGGAAGAACGGTATGGACTATCAAAATATCGTTTAAATATGTTTATCGCATGAGTCCATAGATCGTCTGTATCGATTTTTGTGACATTTGGAGAAAATATGTAGGAAAAGGAGCAAAAAGTGTGTTTTGAAGAAAATTCAAAATGGCGGAAAATCTATCCTGACGCAAATGGGCGTGGCCTATATGAGGAGATGCGTCATGACCCAAGGAATCCAGGGAAAACTGAATTTTAATTTTCCGACCCACGGTTCAAGAGTTACAGGCCGAAAGGTAAAGTGGACTGTTATAGCGCCACCATGAGGCCAACTGACGAAATATTTTTTTATTTAATCCTTGATATCATTATAAATCTCCTCTCCAAGTTTTGAAACTGTAGCCCCTATGGTTTGCGAGAAAAAAAAATATTGAATGTGAGTTTTTGCGATTCCCATTATAAGTCAATGGGTAAAATTAATTCACTAATAAATTAATATCAATTAAACGATACAACTTTTCTCTTAGAAAAGTAATAGCCCCCCATTCCCGGCCGAGGCGCACGTTTTGATGTATATATTGCGGCGGTGGTGTAAATCGTGCGGCACTTATTACGTGCCGAAATTTTGTCGGAATATATAAGTATGGCGGATTACAATAAGTGTTTTGCCATTGCATGGCAGGCACACTTAAATGATGATAAAATAATCATTTTGGCCGTTGTAGGGCGGCCTTTGTTTACATCCCTTATCAATCCATAGAAGAGGAATGTAAGTCAGTCTGACAATGGCCAAAATTATTATTAAGTGTGCCTGCCATGCAACGCAATGGCAAAACACTTATTGTAATCCGCCATACTTAATTAAGTGTGCCTGCCATGCAATTGCAAAACACTTATTGTAATCCGCCATACTTGATTAATTAATGATCCCACAAATTTGGTGCGCTAATAACTGCCGCACAATTTACGCCACCGCCGCAATATATACATCAAAACGTGCGGCTCGGCCGGGAATGGTGTGCTATTACTTTTCTAAGAGAAAAGTTGTATCGTTTAATTTATATTAATTTATTAGTGAATTAATTTTACTCATTGACTTATAATGGGAATCGCAAAAACTCACATTAAATATTGTTTTTCTCGCAAACCATAGGGGCTACAGTTTCAAAACTTGGAGAGGAGATTTATAATGATATCAAGGATTAAATAAAAAATAATTTCGTCAGTTGGCCTCATGGTGGCGCTATAACAGTCCACTTTACTTTTCGGCCTGTAACTCTTGAACCGTGGGTCGGAAAATTAAAATTCCTTTTTCCCTGGATTCCTTGGGTCATGACGCATCTCCTCATACAGGCCACGCCCATTTGCGTCAGGATAGATTTTCCGCCATTTTGAATTTTCTTCAAAACACACTTTTTGCTCCTTTTCCTACATATTTTCTCCAAATGTCACACAAATCGATACACACGATCTATGGACTCATGCGATAAACATATTTAAACGATATTTTGATAGTCCATACCGTTCTTCCGTAACAGGGTTCCAAAGTTAGCGGGAGGAGCCCGTTTTGTAAGAAGTAGCCATAAATCACAAACGAAACATCCAGTCAACACCACATTTTAACCACAAGTGGGGGGCGCTATACTGAACATATACCCAAAAGCATTTCCACTTCGACCCATAGGGGGCACCACAAACGCGCAAAACGTAACCGTTTCATGCCAAAACGTGTTTTTCAGGGGGAACGACCCTCTCAAAAGGAAACACAAACGATCTCGGGAGCGACGGGACAACGTAATCGCCTTGCGGAACTTGTGGGAGGAGCCTATTTCTTAAAAACAAGAAACCATATTGCTAATGCTAACACATGCTAATGCTAACAAATGCTAATGCTAACAAAGATGCTAATGTTAACACATACAAGGTTTCACACACTTAGCGAGCTGCAGGCACACGAAATGTTCTTTTCTAGTTAAGTGTGCCTGCCATGCAATGGCAAAACACTTATTGTAATCCGCCATACTTATTAAGTGTGCCTGCCATGCAATGGCAAAACACTTATTGTAATCCGCCATACTTATATAATAATAATAATCACTTCACAAAATTTCGGCACGTAATAACTGCCGCACAATTTACGCCACCGCCGCAATATATACATCAAAACGTGCGGCTCGGCTGGGAATGGGGTGCTATTACTTTTCTAAGAGAAAAGTTGTATCGTTTAATTGATATTAATTTATTAGTGAATTAATTTACCCATTGACTTATAATGGGAATCGCAAAAACTCACATTCAATATTTTTTTTCTCGCAAACCATAGGGGCTACAGTTTCAAAACTTGGAGAGGAGATTTATAATGATATCAAAGATTAAATAAAAAAATATTTCGTCAGTTGGCCTCATGGTGGCGCTATAACAGTCCACTTTACCTTTCGGCCTGTAACTCTTGAACCGTGGGTCAGAAAATTAAAATTCCTTTTTCCCTGGATTCCTTGGGTCATGACGCATCTCCTCATATAGGCCACGCCCATTTACGTCAGGATAGATTTTCTGCCATTTTGAATTTTCTTCAAAATACACTTTTTGCTCCTTTTCCTACATATTTTCTCCAAATGTCACAAAAATCGATACACACGATCTATGGACTCATGCGATAAACATATTTAAACGATATTTTGATAGTCCATACCGTTCTTCCGTAACAGAGTTCCAAAGTTAGCGGGAGGAGCCTGTTTTGTAAGAAGTAGCCATAAATCACAAACGAAACATCCAGTCAACACCAAATTTTAACCACAAGTGGGGGGCACTATACTGAACATATACCCAAAAGCATTTCCACTTTGACCCATAGGGGGCACCACAAACGCGCAAAACGTAACCGTTTCATGCCAAAACGTGTTTTTCAGGGGGAACGACCCTCTCAAAACGAAACACTAACACCAACCGCTACACAAGGTTGCACAGACTTAGCGAGCTGCAGGCACACTTAAAATTTCTTAGAAATTTTCTTTTCTAGTATAATAATAATAATCACTTCACAAAATTTCGGCACGTAATAACTGCCGCACAATTTACGCCACCGCCGCAATATATACATCAAAACTTGCGGCTCGGCCGGGAATGGGGTGCTATTACTTTTCTAAGAGAAAAGTTGTATCGTTTAATTGATATTAATTTATTAGTGAATTAATTTTACCCATTGACTTATAATGGGAATCGCAAAAACTCACATTCAATATTTTTTTTCTCGCAAACCATAGGGGCTACAGTTTCAAAACTTGGAGAGGAGATTTATAATGATATCAAGGATTAAATAAAAAATTATTTCGTCAGTTGGCCTCATAGTGGCGTTATAACAGTCCACTTTACCTTTCGGCCTGTAACTCTTGAACCGTGGGTCGGAAAATTAAAATTCCTTTTTCCCTGGATTCCTTGGGTCATGACACATCTCCTCATATAGGCCACGCCCATTTGCGTCAGGATAGATTTTCCGCCATTTTGAATTTTCTTCAAAACACACTTTTTGCTCTTTTTCCTACATATTTTCTCCAAATGTCACAAAAAGCAATACACACGATCTATGGACTCATGCGATAAACATATTTAAACGATATTTTGATAGTCCATACCGTTCTTCCGTAACAGGGTTCCAAAGTTAGCGGGAGGAGCCCGTTTTGTAAGAAGTAGCCATAAATCACAAACGAAACATCCAGTCAACACCAAATTTTAACCACAAGTGGGGGGCGCTATATTGAACATATATCCAAAAGCATTTCCACTTCGACCCATAGGGGGCACCACAAACGCGCAAAACTTAACCGTTTCATGCCAAAACGTGTTTTTCAGGGGGAACAACCCTCTCAAAACGAAACACTAACACCAACCGCTACACAAGGTTGCACAGACTTAGCGAGCTGCAGGCACACTTAAAATTTCTTAGAAATTTTCTTTTCTAGTTAATTAGTTAGTTAGTTAGTTTCGCCACAAATTTCGGCACGTAATAAGTGCCACACGATTTACACCACCGCCGCAATATATACATCAAAACGTGCGTCTCGGCCGGGAATGGGGTGCTATTACTTTTCTTTCCGATCCGCGTTACCATTGCGACGTAATTCGCAAAAAACGACGCCAAAGAACCCCATTGACTTAGAATGGGGGAAATTTCTGCACGTAATAACTGCCGCACGATTTACGCCACCCCCGCAATATATACATCAAAATGTGCGGCTCGGCCGGGAATGGTGTGCTATTACTTTTCTTTCCGATCCGCCTAACCATGGCAATGTAATTCGTAAAAAACTACGCGCTAAAACCCCCATTGACTTTGAATGGGGGACTCGAAAAAAAATCCAGAAAATTTGGCGCCACATAACTCTGCCATACTTTTGCCTAGCAACGTCATTTAAACTTTAAAATGCACACACAACTTTGGTCTTTTTCCAGCCAATAGGGATGGGCTGTAATTGATTAAGCCCCGCCCCCTCTGTATTCCTATTGGCTGGGTTTTAAACAGCCACTACTCCAGTTCACAGCATGGTACCGTCTTGAAACTTGGTGTCTGGACTTAAACGGCCAATAGGGACTTATTACTTAAGGCCCACCCCCTCTAAAGCCCCGCCCCTATCTTCCTATTGGCTTAGCTTTAAACAGCTATATCTCCAGTTTGCAGCATTAGCATTTGTTAGCATTAGCATGTGTTAGCATTAACATTTGTTAGCATTAACATTTGTTAGCATCAGCATGTGTTAGCATTAGCATTTGTGTTAGCATTAGCATATGTTAGCATTAGCATTAGCATATGTTAGCATTAGCATTTTTGTTAGCATTAGCATATGTTAGCATTAGCATGTGTTAGCATTAGCATTTGTTAGCATTAGCATTTTTGTTAGAATTAGCATGTGGAGACATGGCTGTTTAAAGCCCAGCCAATAGGAATGCAGAGGGGGCGGGGCTTAAGCAATGCTAACAAATGCTAATGCTAACAAATGCTAATGCTAACATATGCTAATGCTAACAAAAATGCTAATGCTAACATATGCTAATGCTAACAGATGCTAATGCTAACAAATGCTAATGGTAACAAATGCTAATGCTAACACATGCTTATGCTAATGCTAACACATGCTAATGCTAACACATGTTAATGCTAAGAAATGCTAATGCTAATGCTAACAAATGCTAATGGTAATGCTAATGCTAATAAAAATGTTAATGTTAAAGCTAATGATAAAAATGCAGATGTAAAACATTTGAATAATGTTGTTAATGTTAATGCAAAATGCTAATGCTAACACCAACTGCTATACAAGGATGCTAATGCTAACACCAACTGCTATACAAGGTTGCACACACTTAGCGAGCTGCAGGCACACTTAAAAGAAATTTTCTTTTCTAGTTAAAGGGATATTACACTTTCAAAGTCATTTTATCGTCTAATCAGGCTTTTATGAACACCCTGAACAGTTTTTAATTTGCTTGATTCAATATTTAGATATTTGATGTAAATGTTACCAGGCCCGACACGCCCAGGCCCTCTCCACATACACACCCATTGTAACTTCAAACTCCATTTTAACCGTGATAAATTCATTAAAAACAACCATTATTTTTTCTGGTGACTCAAACTGCCCTCCTAATACGTGAGCATGCCGTGTTTTTTCGATAACTTTTTCATTTATTTTTAATAATCCATTTTTGTATTAAATATTTTTCATTTTCCCAAATAATTATTAAAAATTAATGAAAAAAGTTATCGAAAAAACACGGCCTGCTCACGTATTAGGAGGGTAGTATGAGTCAACAGAAAAAAACAACGGGTGTTTTTAATGAATCTATCATGGTTAAAATGGAGTTTGAAGTTACAATGGGTGTGTATGTGGAGAGGGCCTGGGCGTGTCGGGCCTGGTAACATTTACATCAAATATCTAAATATTGAATCAAGCAAATTAAAAACTGTTCAGGGTGTTCATAAAAGCCTGATTAGACGATAAAATGACTTTGAAAGTGTAATATCCCTTTAAGTCATTAATTAAGTCATTAGTTTCGCACGATTTACACCACCGCCGCAATATATATATCAAAACGTGCGGCTCGGCCGGGAATGGGGTGCTATTACTTTTCTTTCCGATCCGCGGTACCATTGCGACGTAATTCGCAAAAAACGACGCCAAAAAACCCCATTGACTTAGAATGGGGGAAATTTCTGCACGTAATAACTGCCGCAGGATTTACGCCACCCCCGCAATATATACATCAAAATGTGCGGCTCGGCCGGGAATGGTGTGCTATTACTTTTCTTTCCGATCCGCATTACCATGGCAACGTAATTCGTAAAAAACTATGCGCAAAAACCCCCATTGACTTTGAATGGGGGACTCCGAAAAAAATCCAGAAAATTTGGCGCCACATAACTCTGCCATACTTTTGCCTAGCAACGTGATTTAAACTTTAAAATACACACACAACTTTAGTCTTTTTCCAGCCAATAGGGATGAGCTGTAATTGATTATGCCCCGCCCCCTCTGTGACAGGAAGTGCCCTTCGCCAAACAGGAAGTGCCTCTACATCTAAAGAACTGTTTGTCGTACAGACGCATGGGCGGTGTCATATGACTTGATTAAGAGTCCTTAACCTTAATTGGGGCCTATTTCGCCAAACAGGAAGTGCCCCTCACCAAACAGGAAGTGACCCTTTATCTTGTGAACCGTTTGTTGTACAGACTTCTAGGTGGCGTCAAATGACTTGATTAAGAGTCCTTAACCTTAATTGGGGCCTATTTCGCCAAACAGGAAGTTCCCCTCACCAAACAGGAAGTGACCCTATATCTCATGAACCGTTTGTCGTACAGACGCGTGGATGGCGTCAAATGACTTGATTAGGAGTCCTTAACCTTAATTGGGGCCTATTTCGCCAAACAGGAAGTGCCCCTCATCAAACAGGAAGTGACCCTTTATCTTTTGAACCGTTTTTTGTACAGACTTCTAGGTGGCGTCAAATGACTTGATTAAGAGTCCTTAACCTTAATTGGGGCCTATTTCGCCAAACAGGAAGTGCCCCTCACCAAACAGGAAGTGACTCTATATCTCATGAACCGTTTGTCGTACAGACGTGTGGGTGGCGTTAAATGACTTGTTTAAGAGTCCTTAACCTTAATTGGGGCCTATTTCGCCAAACAGGAAGTGCCCCTCACCAAACAGGAAGTGACCCTATATCTCATGAACCGTTTGTCGTACAGACGCGCGGGTTGCGTCAAATGTGTCCCGATCTCATTGAGAGCCAGTCATTTCGGAAATTACAGCTTTAGACAGGGACTGAAAATACCTTCTTTTTTTTTCTCACTAAAATGTGATAAAGCCACTAAAGCATTTCATAAATTTCAGGCTACATTTCACTTAAACGCCAGAGCTTAACTCTGCATGTAAATAAGACTTTTTTTAATTAATGTGAGAGTTCGGTACATAATTCTGTTAGTCCTCCCAGTTGATATTAGCTAAAATGCTAACTAGCCAGCCTTTGTTAGCCGTTTGTTGCCAAATGCGGTAATATCGGGACTCCATTACTTAGCGATGCAAACCACAGTATTTATCCCATTAATATAATGCCACTTGTGTTCCAAATGAACGATTATTAACCACGTAATGTATGATTTAGTGTATTATTTTATTTATTATTCTTCCGCCGTTCTTCCGCTGTTTCTTCTTCTACGCTGGTGAAAATGATCCGTTCCTGCCTGGAGGCGTCTGTGACGTATGCGTTTGTCTTCCGTGAAGTCACTGAGTTAGCTTAGCATTGAATAGTACAGTGTTGTCGTAAACTATCTAGTTTTAACGTTCATAGTGTTTGTTTTTTTGGACAATAAATTGACAGCCAAGAAAACATGGATGGAATGCAATCGTTCACTCGCCGTCGGAAAGTTGACTTTAGAGTATACTATTCTTGTTGACTGGCTATGAGTGGCTAACGGCTAACGCTAGCTAGCATTAGCTAGCGCTAGCTGCAGGCTAACGCAGGTGTTGCGCACGTAATAAATTCACTTCAACCTGGTGTTGAAAAGTTAAACCTATTTGCTACGTACGTCTACAAAAACGTTCATATTTCAAAGATAAAGTGCTTACTGAAGTCTCACAGATGTCACAGTATGGTACGCTCAAGCAGAATGACCCGTATCTTTCGTATTGTTTAATAAACAGCATTTTAATCCGATCAGACGCCATTTTCTGTTGTTTTTCAGCCATGCGACCCCATCGGTTGCGAGGTGTACTGCACTTAGATACATTAATACCTTTTTAAGGAAACGACGACCGATCGGATTAAAATGCTCCTCATTAAATAATACGATCATTACGGGACATTCTGCTGGAGCGTACCCTATGGTGACATCCGTGAGCCTTCACTAAAGCAATTTATCTTTGTAATCTGAACGTTTGTGTAGACGTACGTAGCAAATTGGTTAAACTGCTCAACAGCAGATTGTGTTGAATTCACAGTTGGCGCAGCGTAGCGTCTTTACATTTAGCCCAATAATGCTAATCTACAAAGCAATAACTAAATTTTAAAACATACATAAACCACTTTAGCCCTATGTTATACCAAGGCTATTTGAAAATAGCCGATCTACAAGCTCACAACGCATTGCGGTGCGACGCGTTGTGAGCTTGTAGATCTGCTATTTTCAAACATTTTGTACTTTTACTTTTGGTACTTTAAGTACATTTGGATACCAATACTTTTGTACTTTTACTCAAGTACATTTTTAATTCTGGACTTTTACTTGTAACAGAGTGATTCTACATTGCAGAATTGATACTTTTACTTTATTATAAAATGTTGGTACTTTTTCCACCACTGTGTAAACGTTTGTGTTCTCATGCCAATAAATAATTGAAGATTGCTCCCCATGTGGCGGAGTCAGGTCATTGCAGGTTAGAAATTTATTTAAAACTTGAATATCTCAAAAGTCCTATTTCAGCATGGCATCATTCTATAAGCCATATCTTCAAAACTGTTGGGTCAATCTCCACAACCAATATATCATTTTGTAGCTATGATCCCCAGCTTCCAAATGAAATGAAAAAATGAAAATGAAAAAAATTGCAATGACTGGCTCTCAGTGAGATTGGGACACAAATGACAAGATTAAAAGTCCTTAACCTTAATTGGGGCCTATTTCGACAAACAGGAAGTGCCCCTCACCAAACAGGAAGTGACCCTTGATCTCGTGAACCGTTTGTCGTACAGACGCGCGGGTTGCGTCAAATGGCAAGATTAAGAGTCCTTAACCTTAATTGGGGCCTATTTCGCCAAACAGGAAGTGCCCCTCACCGAACAGGAAGTGACCCTTGATCTCGTGAACCGTTTGTCGTACAGACGTGCGGGTTGCGTCAAATGACAAGATTAAGAGTCCTTAACCTTAATTGGGGCCTATTTCGCCAAACAGGAAGTGCCCCTCACCGAACAGGAAGTGACCCTTTATCTTGTGAACCGTTTGTCGTGCAGACATGTGGGTGGTGTGAATGACTTGATTAAGAGTCATTAACCTTAATTGGGGCCTATTTCGCCAAACAGGAAGTGCCCCTCGCCAAACAGGAAGTGACCCTTTATCTCGTGAAACGTTTGTCGTACATACGCGTGGGTGGCGTCAAATGACTTGATTAAGAGTCCTTAACCTTGATTGGGGCCTATTTCGCCAAACAGGAAGTGCCCCTCACCAAACAGGAAGTGACCCTATATCTCGTGAATTGATTGTCAATGACTTTTATAAGAGTCCTTAACCTTAATTGGGGTCTATTTCGCCAAACAGGAAGTGCCCCTCACCAAACAGGAAGTGACCCTTTATCTCGTGAACCGTTTGTCATACAGACGCGTGGGTGGAGCCATATGACTTGATTAAGAGTCCTTAACCTTAATTGTGGCCTATTTCGCCAAACAGGAAGTGCCCCTCTCCAAACAGGAAGTGACCGTTCATCTCGTGAACCGTTTGTCGTACAGACATGTGGGTGGTGTCATATGAAGAACCATAATGTTAAAGCTTATGCAAAAAATGCTAATGTTAAAAAATGTAACGCTAATTATAATACCAACCGCTACACAAGGTTGCACAGACTTAGCGAGCTGCAGGCACACTTAAAATTTCTTAGACATTTTCTTTTCTAGTATCTTTTTGCATTTGTCACATTGCCAAGACAAAAATTAGATTTTAGTCAATTTACCCCCATTGATTCCGGATGGGGACCCGAATGTATTTGCGTCCCCATCCGGAAACAATGGGGGTACATTTATTGTTAAGTGTGCCTGCCATGCAATGCAATGGCAAAACACTTATTGTAATCCGCCATACTTAATTAACCCTTAAGTTCTGTTCAGATTCACTACACCTTCGTTCTGTTCGGGTCATTTTGACCCGGGGGATATTTGGTTTAAAAAAAACAACACTAATATAAATTTTTACTTAACAAATCATCATGATACATTGACTTTGACTCAATACCAAACAATTCATATGATATATATGGTAAATGTTTGCATTTCTGCTTTGCTATATCACATTAAACACTGAAAGAGCTAGGCGTTTTTACTGATTTTAGCTGAAATTCAGGTGGGGGGAAGGGTTCGGAATGGGGCTTCGGAAGGGGGGTGTTAGAAGTGGGGGTGACTGTGTGTCTGTGTTTTGGCATAATACTGTGTATTTCTGTGCATCTGTGCTTCCGGGTCAAAATGACCCGAACAGCACTAAAGGTTCAAAAAATATGAGGGGGGTTTAGCATGGGTGTAGTGCAAAAATATTTTTTTTACACGTTCATCTCAGAAGAATCTTTAAGGCCAGTGAGTTTCAGGTGGAACAAACTTCTACCTTTTTTTTCCAAGTGAAAATGTAAAACGGGTCAAAATGACCCGAACAGCACTTAAGGGTTAAGTGTGCCTGCCATGCAATGCAATGGCAAAACACTTATTTTAATCCGCCATACTTAAGTAAGTAAGTAAGTAAGTCAGTAATGTTCTTGCAAATTTCTGCACGTAATAACTGCCGCACAATTTACGCCACCCACGCAATATATACATCAAAACGTGCGGCTCGGCCGGGAATAGGTTGCTATTACTTTTCTTTCCGATCCGCGTTACCATGGCGACGTAATTCGCAAAAAACGACGCCCAAAAACCCCATTGACTTAGAATGGGGGACATTTCGGCACGTAATAACTGCCGCACGATTTACGCCACCCCCGCAATATATACATCAAAATGTGCGGCTCGGCCGGGAATGGTGTGATATTACTTTTCTTTCCGATCCGCGTTACCGTGGCAACGTAATTCGTAAAAAACTATGCTCAAAAACCCCCAGTGACTTTGAATGGGGGACTCCGAAAAAAATCCAGAAACTTTGGCGCCACATAACTCTGCCATACTTTTGCCTAGCAACGTGATTTAAACTTTAAAATGCACACACAACTTTGGTCTTTTTCCAGCCAATAGGGATGAGCTGTAATTGATTATGCCCCGCCCCCTCTGTAACAGGAAGTGCCCTTCGCCAAACAGGAAGTGCCTCTACATCTAAAGAACTGTTTGTCGTATAGACGCATGGGCGGTGTCATATGACTTGATTAAGAGTCCTTAACCTTAATTGGGGCCTATTTTGCCAAACAGGAAGTGCCCCTCACCAAACAGGAAGTGACCCTTTATCTTGTGAACCGTTTGTTGTACAGACTTCTAGGTGGCGTCAAATGACTTGATTAAGAGTCCTTAACCTTAATTGGGGCCTATTTCGCCAAACAGGAAGTTCCCTTCACCAAACAGGAAGTGACCCTATATCTCATGAACCGTTTGTCGTACAGACTTGTGGGAGGCGTCAAATGACTTGATTAGGAGTCCTTAACCTTAATTGGGGCCTATTTCGCCAAACAGGAAGTGCCCCTCACCAAACAGGAAGTGACCCTTTATCTTTTGAACCGTTTTTTGTACAGACTTCTAGGTGGCGTCAAATGACTTGATTAACCCTTAAGTTCTGTTCAGATTCACTGCACCTTCGTTCTGTTCGGGTCATTTTGACCCGGTGGATATTTGGTTTAAAAAAAACAACACTAATATAAATTTTAACTTAACAAATCATCATGATACATTGACTTTGACTCAATACCAAACAATTCATATGATATATTTGGTAAATGTTTGCATTTCTGCTTTGCTATATCACATTAAACACTGAAAGAGCTAGGCGTTTTTACTGATTTAGCTGAAATCCATGTAAAAAAACTACTTTTTTAATACTGGGCAATATTGCTCATGCTTATAGGAAGGGGGGGAAGGGTTCGGAATGGGGCTTCGGAAGGGGGGTGTTAGAAGTGGGGGTGACTGTGTGTCTGTGTTTTGGCATAATACTGTGTATTTCTGTGCTTCCGGGTCAAAATGACCCGAACAGCACTTAAGGTTCAAAAAATATGAGGGGGGTGTAGCATGGGTGTAGTGCAAAAAAATTTTTTTTACATGTTCATCTCAGAAGAATCTTTAAGGCCAGTGAGTTTCAGGTGGAAACATTTTTAACTTCTACCTTTTTTTTCCAAATGAAAATGTAAAACGGGTCAAAATGACCCGAACAGCACTTAAGGGTTAAGAGTCCTTAACCTTAATTGGGGACTATTTCGCCAAACAGGAAGTGCCCCTCACCAAACAGGAAGTGACTCTATATCTCATGAACCGTTTGTCGTACAGACTTGTGGGAGGCGTCAAATGACTTGATTAGGAGTCCTTAACCTTAATTGGGGCCTATTTCGCCAAACAGGAAGTGCCCCTCACCAAACAGGAAGTGACCCTTTATCTTTTGAACCGTTTTTTGTACAGACTTCTAGGTGGCGTCAAATGACTTGATTAAGAGTCCTTAACCTTAATTGGGTACTATTTCGCCAAACAGGAAGTGCCCCTCACCAAACAGGAAGTGACCCTATATCTCATGAACCGTTTGTCGTACAGACGCGAGGGTGGTGCATTATGACTTGATTAAGAGTCCTTAACCTTAATTGCCTATTTGGCCAAACAGGAAGTGCCCCTCACCAAACAGGAAGTGACCCTATATCTCATCAACCGTTTGTCGTACAGACGCGAGGGTGGTGCATTATGACTTGATTAACAGTTTGGCTGCTCTTGGTAGCCAAACACGTTCACAGACGAGATAAGGTTTCCATGGTAACCCGCATCTCAGACGCTTGCTACGGGTGCTGGTGAAAGAAAAAACTGTATGTCATGACGCAACGCAGCCAGAAGCAACCGAGAGCGGCCATTATCCATTGACTCCTATTCTATACTGAAACATAAAAACGGCTTTATCTCGAAATAAGGTGCAAATAACGCCGAGGAGGCCGAGATCAGCTTATCTTCACGGCGACACTATGCCGTGATGGTCGGCCCCGGTTAGGATTTTAGTTTTCGCGACCGTTTGTAAACAAACAGATCTCCTTCCTGGATCGTCAGTGTACACCCACGTGCACACGCACGGAGCTTCCGGGGCTCTTCAAAATAAAGTGAATGGTGGCGTCCTGAGTGTTAAGAGTCCTTAACCTTAACTCATTGACTGCCAAGGCCCGAGTTTCCCGAGTTATTACAGTAGTCCCAGACTGCCACAGCCCGAGTTTCCCGAGTTGGAAGCCATTTTGAAAAAAAAAAAAAAAGCCTTTTTTTTTCAAAGTTTTTTTTATAAAAACATTTTTAAAAATGCCTCAAATGTATTAGGCATGATCGCAATTGCGAAATTGCATGTTTAGCCCCATAACAAACACATCTTTCAAAATGTCAAAAATGGCTGTTTTGTCTGACTTTGAAGGCTTCTATCTCATGAATGCCTGAACGGATTTCCAAGCAGATTTTTTTGTTTGAAAGCTGTTAAAAAGTACTACACATATGGTGCATATATGGTGCATGGGCGTGCATGATCCGTGCACTAAAAATTGATCCGTGCACTAGAAATTTAGGAACGTGGCATCCTGGTACTTGGCGGCCATCTTGAAAAGGGCATTCAATGAGTTAATTGGGGCCTATTTGGCCAAACAGGAAGTGCCCTTCGCCAAACAGGAAATGCCTCTATATCTCATAAACTGTTTATCGTACAGTCGATAATGTTAAAGCTAATGCAAAAAATGCTAATGTTAAAAAATCTAACGCTAATGCTAACACCAACCGCTACACAAGGTTGCACATACTTAGCGAGCTGCAGGCACACATAAAATTTCTTAGAAATGTTCTTTTCTAGTTAAGTGTGCCTGCCATGCAATGGCAAAACACTTATTGTAATCCGCCATACTTAAGTCATTAATTAAGTGTGCCTGCCATGCAATGGCAAAACACTTATTGTAATCCGCCATACTTATTAAGTGTGCCTGCCATGCAATGGCAAAACACTTATTGTAATCCGCCATACTTAATAATAATGATCCCACAAATTTCGGCACGTAATAACTGCCGCACGGTTTACGCAACCACCGCAATATATACATCAAAACGTGCGGCTCGGTCGGGAATGGGGTGCTATTACTTGTCTAAGAGAAAAGTTGTATCGTTTAATTTATATTAATTTATTAGTGAATTAATTTTACCCATTGACTTATAATGGGAATCGCAAAAACTCACATTAAATATTGTTTTTCTCGCAAACCATAGGGGCTACAGTTTCAAAACTTGGAGAGGAGATTTATAATGATATCAAGGATTAAATAAAAAATAATTTCGTCAGTTGGCCTCATGGTGGCGCTATAACAGTCCACTTTACCTTTCGGCCTGTAACTCTTGAACCGTGGGTCGGAAAATTAAAATTCCTTTTTCCCTGGATTCCTTGGGTCATGACGCATCTCCTTATATAGGCCACGCCCATTTGCGTCAGGATAGATTTTCCGCCATTTTGAATTTTCTTCAAAACACACTTTTTGCTCCTTTTCCTACATATTTTCTCCAAATGTCACAAAAATCGATACACACGATCTATGGACTCATGCGATAAACATATTTAAACGTTATTTTGATAGTCCATACCGTTCTTCCGTAACAAGGTTCCAAAGTTAGCGGGAGGAGCCCGTTTTGTAAGAAGTAGCCATAAATCACAAACGAAACATCCAGTCAACACCACATTTTAACCACAAGTGGGGGGCGCTATACTGAACATATACCCAAAAGCATTTCCACTTCGACCCATAGGGGGCACCACAAACGCGCAAAACGTAACCGTTTCATGCCAAAACGTGTTTTTCAGGGGGAACGACCCTCTCAAAACGAAACACAAATGATCTCGGGAGCGACGGGACAACGTAATCGCCTTGCGGAACTTGTGGGAGGAGCCTATTTCTTAAAAACAAGAAACCATATTGCTAATGCTAACACATGCTAATGCTAACAAATGCTAATGCTAACAAAGATGCTAATGTTAACACATACAAGGTTGCACACACTTAGCGAGCTGTAGGCACACTTAAAATTTCTTCGAAATTTTCTTTTCTAGTAATAATAATGATCCCACAAATTTGGTGCGGTAATAACTGCCGCACAATTTACGCCACCGCCGCAATATATACATCAAAACGTGCGGCTCGGCCGGGAATGGTGTGCTATTACTTTTCTAAGAGAAAAGTTGTATTGTTTAATTGATATTAATTTATTAGTGAATTAATTTTACCCATTGACTTATAATGGGAATCGCAAAAACTCACATTCAATATTTTTTTTCTCGCAAACCATAGGGGCTACAGTTTCAAAACTTGGAGAGGAGATTTATAATGATATCAAGGATTAAATAAAAAATAATTTCGTCAGTTGGCCTCATGGTGGCGCTATAACAGTCCACTTTACCTTTCGGCCTGTAACTCTTGAACCGTGGGTCGGAAAATTAAAATTCCTTTTTCCCTGGATTCCTTGGGTCATGACGCATCTCCTCATATAGGCCACGCCCATTTGCGTCAGGATAGATTTTCCGCCATTTTGAATTTTCTTCAAAACACACTTTTTGCTCCTTTTCCTACATATTTTCTCCAAATGTCACAAAAATCGATACACACAATCTATGGACTCATGCGATAAACATATTTAAACGTTATTTTGATAGTCCATACCGTTCTTCCGTAACAAGGTTCCAAAGTTAGCGGGAAGAGCCCGTTTTGTAAGAAGTAGCCATAAATCACAAACGAAACATCCAGTCAACACCAAATTTTAACCACAAGTGGGGGGCGCTATACTGAACATATACCCAAAAGCATTTCCACTTCGCCCCATAGGGGGCACCACAAACGCGCAAAACGTAACCGCTAATGCTAATGCTAACAAATGCTAATGCTAACACATGCTAATGCTAACAAATGCTAATGCTAACAAATATGCTAATGTTAACACATACAAGGTTGCACACACTTAGCGAGCTGCAGGCACACTTAAAATTTCTTAGAAATTTTCTTTTCTAGTATATATATATGTTCCGACAGAATTTCGGCACGTAATAACTGCCGCACCATTTACGCCACCGCCGCAATATATACATCAAAACGTGCGGCTCGGCCGGGAATGGGGTGCTATTACTTTTCTAAGAGAAAAGTTGTATCGTTTAATTGATATTAATTTATTAGTGAATTAATTTTACCCATTGACTTATAATGGGAATCGCAAAAACTCACATTCAATATTTTTTGTCTCGCAAACCATAGGGGCTACAGTTTCAAAACTTGGAGAGGAGATTTATAATGATATCAAGGATTAAATAAAAAATAATTTCGTCAGTTGGCCTCATGGTGGCACTATAACAGTCCACTTTACCTTTCGGCCTGTAACTCTTGAACTGTGGGTTGGAAAATTAAAATTCCCTTTTCCCTGGATTCCTTGGGTCATGACGCATCTCCTCATATAGGCCACGCCCATTTGCGTCAGGATAGATTTTCCGCCATTTTGAATTTTCTTCAAAACACACTTTTTGCTCCTTTTCCTACATATTTTCTCCAAATGTCACAAAAATCGATACACACGATCTATGGACTCATGCGATAAACATATTTAAACAATATTTTGATAGTCCATACCGTTCTTCCGTAACAGGGTTCCAAAGTTAGCGGGAGGAGCCCGTTTTGTAAGAAGTAGCCATAAATCACAAACGAAACATCCAGTCAACACCACATTTTAACCACAAGTGGGGGGCGCTATACTGAACATATACCCAAAAGCATTTCCACTTCGACCCATAGGGGGCACCACAAACGCACCAAACGTAACCGCTAATGCTAATGCTAACAAATGCTAATGCTAACAAATGCTAATGCTAACACATGCTAATGCTAACAAATGCTAATGCTAACAAATATGCTAATGTTAACACATACAAGGTTGCACACACTTAGCGAGCTGCAGACACTTAAAATTTCTTAGAAATTTTCTTTTCTAGTATAATAATAATAATCACTTCACAAAATTTCGGCACGTAATAACTGCCGCACGATTTCCGCCACCGCCGCAATATATACATCAAAACGTGCGGCTCGGCCGGGAATGGGGTGCTATTACTTTTCTTGCCGATCCGCATTACCATGGCGATGTTATTCGCAAAAAACTACGCCCAAAAACCCCATTGACTTTGAATGGGGGCCCCCGAAAAAGAAAACCAGAAACTTTGGCGTCACATTAATTAAGTGTGCCTGCTATGCAATAGCAAAACACTTATTGTAATCCGCCATACTTAAGTCAGTAAGTAAGTAAGTAAGTAATGTTCTTGCAAATTTCGGCACGTAATAACTGCCGCACGATTTACACCACCGCCGCAATATATACATCAAAACGTGCGGCTCGGCCGGGAATGGGGTGCTATTACTTTTCTTTCCGATCCGCATTACCATTGCGACGTAATTCGCAAAAAACGACGCCAAAAAACCCCATTCACTTAGAATGGGGGAAATTTCGGCACGTAATAACTGCCGCACGATTTACGCCACCCCCGCAATATATACATCAAAATGTGCGGCTCGGCCGGGAATGGTGTGCTATTACTTTTCTTTCCGATCCGCAATACGATTGCGATGTAATTCGCAAAAAACGACTCCCAAAAACCCCATTGACTTAGAATGGGGGACTCCGAAAAAAACCCAGAAACTTTGGCGCCACAAAACTCAGCCATACTTTTGCCTAGCAACGTGATTAAGTGTGCCTGCCATGCAATGGCAAAACACTTATTGTAATCCGCCATACTTATTAAGTGTGCCTGCTATGCAATAGCAAAACACTTATTGTAATCCGCCATACTTAAGTCATTAAGTCATTAAGTCTTTCGCCACGAATTTCTGCACGTAATAACTGCCGCACAATTTACGCCACCGCCGCAATATATACATCAAAACGTGCGGCTCGGCCGGGAATGGTGTGCTATTACTTTTCTTTCCGATCCGCGTTACCATTGCGACGTAATTCGCAAAAAACGACGCCCAAAAACTCCATTGACTTTGAATGGGGGAAACCCAGAAACTTTGGCGCCACATAACTCTGCCATACTTTTGCCTAGCAACGTCATTTAAAATGTAAAATGCTCACACAACTTTGGTCTTTTTCCGACCAATAGGGATGAGCTGTAATTGATTAAGCCCCGCCCCCTCTTTAACAGGAAGTGCCCTTCACCAAACAGGAAGTGCCTCTATAACTCATGAACCGTTTGTCGTACAGACTCGCGGCTGGTGTCATACCTTTTCTTTTTTTTCTCTCAAAAAAAATTTTTTCTCAATTTTTTTTTTTCTCAATTTTTTTTTTTTCTCAAAATTTTTTTTTCTCAATTTTTTTTCTCAAAACATTTTTTTTCTCAAAATTTTTTTTTCTCAAAAATGTTTTATTTCTCAAAACTTTTTTTTCTCAAAATTTTTTTTTCTCAAATTTTTTTTGCTCAAAAATTTTTTTTGCTCAAAATTTTTTTCTCAAATTTTGTTTTTTCTCAAAATAGTTTTTTCTCAAAAAAAAAATTTCTCAATTTTTTTTTTCTCAAAAATGTTTTCTCAAATTTTTTTTTTCTCAAAAAAATGTTTTCTCAATTTTTTTTTCTCAAAAATTTTTTTTCTCAAAAATTTTTTTTCTCAAATTTTTTTTTCTCACAAAACAATTTTTTTCTCAAAAAACTGTCGTTAAAGTGCGACCCGTGATAACGGCCAAAATGCTCCAAAACGCCACTAATTAGTCGAAATGGCTGACTTCCTGTTTGGTTTCTGATTGCCTTGTGACGTGGGTAGAGCTGCGAGGGCCCGGTCATCGCTGCTTGCAGCTTTAATTCATTAATCGTCCATGACCTTAATTGGGGCCTATTTCGCCAAACAGGAAGTGCCCCTCACCAAACAGGAAGTGACCCTTGATCTCGTGAACCGTTTGTCATACAGACACGCGGGTTGCGTCAAATGAAATAACGCTAATGCTAACACCAACCGCTACACAAGGTTGCACAGACTTGTGCGGCTCGGCCGGGAATGGTGTGCTATTACTTTTCTTTCCGATCCGCGTTACCATTGCGACGTAATTCGCAAAAAACGACGCCAAAAAACCCCATTGACTTAGAATGGGGGAAACTTCGGCACGTAATAACTGCCGCACGATTTACGCCACCCCCGCAATATATACATCAAAATGTGCGGCTCGGCCGGGAATGGTGTGCTATTACTTTTCTTTCCGATCCGCTTTACGATTGCGATGTAATTCGCAAAAAACAACGCCCAAAAACTCCATTGACTTTGAATGGGGGACTCCGAAAAAAACCCAGAAACTTTGGCGCCACATAACTCTGCCATACTTTTGCCTAGCGGGGTCATGCTCAAGCTCCCTCAGCCCTATGTTCCCTCAGCCCTATGTTCCCTCAGCCCTATGTTCCCTCAGCTCTATGTTCCCTCACTCCCTAACAATTTATTATACCCTATGTTCCCTCAACCCCATGTTTCCCCCAGCCCTATGTTCCCTCAATTCCAAAATAGACCCTATGTTCCCTCAGCCCTATGTTCCCTCAACCCAAAAATAGACCCTATGTTCCCTCAGCCCTATGTTCCCTCAGCCCAAAATAGACGGTGCCATGGCATTGGTCCGACATCTCATTGTTCCGATGTCCCATTAAGGGCGTCTTACTGGGCAAGGTCGCGCCATCTGTCTTGGCCACCAGTCTTGGCCATATATGGATTCTGTTGGTGTGGTTCCCCTAACAGGGCATCATCTGGGAATACCCATATGTGAACTTTTAATTTATGTTATCCTTTATTAATATATATCGGACCAGTTACCCATATATGGAGATCCCTGTTACCCATGCATTCACAGATATGGCCTTAATAATGATGACATCAGGGATCTCCATATATGGGCATATAAAGAGATTCTGTTAGTGTGGTTCCCCTTACTTCATATGGGAATGCCCATATTTGGAGACCACACCGGCCACATACAATCCATTTTATGACCATATATGGACCCTGTCTGTAGAACCAGCCACACTGGTTTGACTGACTGACATGTTTAGTCTATAGGTTAGACTGACATGTTGGCATTCACGGATATGGGCTAGGGTTAGGGTTAGGTTTAGGCATAGTTTTACTGACGTTAGGGTTATCATTCACCAGGTTAACATTAACCAGGTTAGCATTCACCAGTGTCATCAGGTTAGCATTCTTCAGGTTAACATTCGCCAGGTTAGCATTCACCAGCATCGGCGGGTCAGCATTCACCAGCATTGACAGGTCAGCATTCACCAGGTTAGCATTCAACAGCGTCGGCAGGTTAGCATTCACCAGGTTAGCTTTCACCAGCATCAGACGAATGGGGCGTCAGAACAATGAGACGTCGGAAACAATGCCATGGGGGACTGAGATATTTGGTCTGAGGGAACATAGGGCTGAGGGAACATAGGGTCCTATTTTGGGATGAGGGAACATAGGGCTGAGGGAACATAGGGCTGAGGGAACATAAGGCTGAGGGAACATAAGGCTGAGGGAACATAAGGCTGAGGGAACATAGGGCTGAGGGAGCTTGAGCATGGACCCTGCCTAGCAACGTCATTTAAAATGTAAAATGCTCACACAACTTTGGTCTTTTTCCGACCAATAGGGATGAGCTGTAATTGATTAAGCCTCGCCCCCTCTTTAACAGGAAGTGCCCTTCACCAAACAGGAAGTGCCTCTATAACTCATGAACCGTTTGTCGTACAGACTTGCGGCTGGTGTCATACCTTTTCTTTTTTTCTCAATTTTTTTTTTCTCAAATTTTTTTTTTCTCAAATTTTTTTTCTCAAATTTTTTTTTCTCAAAAAAAATTTTTCTCAAATTTTTTTTTCTCAAATTTTTTTTTCTCAAAAATTTTTTTTCTCAACATTTTTTTTTTCTCAAAATTTTTTTTTCTCAAAAATTTTTTTTTCTCAATTTTTTTTTCTCAATTTTTTTTTCTCAAAATTTTTTTTTCTCAATTTTTTTCTCAAAATTTTTTTTTCTCAAAAAATTTTTTTTCTCAATTTTTTCTCAAATTTTTTTTCTCAAAAAAATGTTTTCTCAATTTTTTTTTTCTCAAAATTATTTTTTTCTCAAAAAATGTTTTTCTCAAAATTGTTTTCTCAAAATTATTTTTTTCTCAACATTTTTTTTTCTCACATTTTTTTTTCTCAAGATTTTTTTTTCTCACAATTTTTTTTTCAAAATTTCTTTTTCTCAAAAAAGTTTTTTTCTCAATTTTTTTTTCTCACAAAACAATTTTTTCTCAAAAAACTGTCGTTAAAGTGCGACCCGTGATAACGGCCAAAAATGCTCCAAAACGCCACTAATTAGTCGAAATGGCTGACTTCCTGTTTGGTTTCTGATTGGCTGCTGGCCTTGTGACGTGGGTAGAGCTGCGAGGGCCTGGTCATCGCTGCTTGCAGCTTTAATTCATTAATCGTCCATGAACTTAATTGGGGCCTATTTCGCCAAACAGGAAGTGCCCCTCACCAAACAGGAAGTGACCCTTGATCTCGTGAACCGTTTGTCATACAGACACGCGGGTTGCGTCAAATGAAATAACGCTAATGCTAACACCAACCGCTACACAAGGTTGCACAGACTTAGCGAGCTGCAGGCACACTTAAAATTTCTTAGAAATTTTCTCTTCTAGTATATATATATGTTCCAACAAAATTTCGGCACGTAATAAGTGCCGCACGATTTACGCCACCGCCGCAATATATACATCAAAACGTGCGGCTCGGCCGGGAATGGGGTGCTATTACTTTTCTAAGAGAAAAGTTGTATCGTTTAATTGATATTAATTTATTAGTGAATTAATTTTACCCATTGACTTATAATGGGAATCGCAAAAACTCACATTCAATATTTTTTTTCTCGCAAACCATAGGGGCTACAGTTTCAAAACTTGGAGAGGAGATTTATAATGATATCAAGGATTAAATAAAAAATAATTTCGTCAGTTGGCCTCATGGTGGCGCTATAACAGTCCACTTTACCTTTCGGCCTGTAACTCTTGAACCGTGGGTCGGAAAATTAAAATTCCTTTTTCCCTGGATTCCTTGGGTCATGACGCATCTCCTCATATAGGCCACGCCCATTTGCGTCAGGATAGATTTTCCGCCATTTTGAAATTTCTTCAAAACACACTTTTTGCTCCTTTTCCTACATATTTTCTCCAAATGTCACAAAAATCGATACACACGATCTATGGACTCATGCGATAAACATATTTAAACGATATTTTGATAGTCCATACCGTTCTTCCGTAACAGGGTTCCAAAGTTAGGGGGAGGAGCCCGTTTTGTAAGAAGTAGCCATAAATCACAAACGAAACATCCAGTCAACACCAAAAGTGGGGGGCGCTATACTGAACATATACCCAAAAGCATTTCCACTTCGACCCATAGGGGGCACCACAAACACGCAAAACGTGTTTTTCAGGGGGAACGACCCTCTCAAAACGAAACACTAACACCAACCGCTACACAAGGTTGCACAGACTTAGCGAGCTGCAGGCACACTTAAAATTTCTTAGAAATTTTCTTTTCTAGTTAAGTGTGCCTGCCATGCAACGCAATGACAAAACACTTATTGTAATCCGCCATACTTAATGATAATAATAATAACTAGAAAAGAAAATTTCTAAGAAATGTTAAGTGTGCCTGCAGCTCGCTAAGTCTGTGCAACCTTGTGTAGCGGTTGGTGTTAGCATTAGCGTTACATTTTTTAACATTACCATTTTTTGCATAAGCTTTAACATTATGGTTCTTCATATGACACCACCCACATGTCTGTACGACAAACGGTTCACGCGATAAAGGGTCACTTCCTGTTTGGTGAGGGGCACTTCCTGTTTGGCGAACTAGGCCCCAATTAAGGTTAAGGACTCGTAATCAAGTCATTTGACGCAACCCGCGCGTCTGTACGACAAACGGTTCACGAGATCAAGGGTCACTTCCTGTTTGGTGAGAGGCACTTCCTGTTTGGCGAAATAGGCCCCAATTAAGGTTAAAGACTCTTAAACTTGTCATTTGACGCAACCCGCGCATCTGTACGACAAACGGTTCACGAGATCAAGGGTCACTTCCTGTTTGGTGAGGGGCACTTCCTGTTTGGCGAAATAGGCCCCAATTAAGGTTAAGGACTCTTAATCAAGTCATTTGATGCCATCCACGCGTCTGTACGACAAACGGTTCACGAGGTAAAGGGTCACTTCCTGTTTGGTGAGGGGCACTTCCTGTTTGGCGAAATAGGCCCCAATTAAGGTTAAGGACTCTTAATCAAGTCATTTGATGCCATCCATGCGTCTGTACGACAAACGGTTCACGAGGTAAAGGGTCACTTCCTGTTTGGTGAGGGGCACTTCCTGTTTGGCGAAATAGGCCCCAATTAAGGTCAAGGACTCTTAATCAAGTCATATGACGCAATATGCGCGTCTGTACGACAAACGGTTCATGAGATGTAGAGGCACTTCCTGTTTGGCGAAGGGCACTTCCTGTTACAGAGGGGGCGGGGCTTAATCAATTACAGCTCATCCCTATTGGCCATCTAAGTACACACAGCAAGTTTCGAGACGGTACCATGCTGCAAACTGGAGATAAAGCTGTTTAAAGCTAAGCCAATAGGAAGATAGGGGCGTGGCTTAAGAGGGGCGGGGCTTAAGTAATAAGTCCCTATTGGCCGTTTAAGTCCAGACACCAAGTTTCAAGACGGTACCATGCTGTGAACTGGAGTAGTGGCTGTTTAAAAGCCAGCCAATAGGAATACAGAGGGGGCGGGGCTTAATCAATTACAGCTCATCCCTATTGGCCGGAAAAAGACCAAAGTTGTGTGTGCATTTTAAAGTTTAAATCACGTTGCTAGGCAAAAGTATGGCAGAGTTATGTGGCGCCAAAGTTTCTGGGTTTTTTTCGGAGTCCCCCATTCTAAGTCAATGGGGTTTTTGGGCGTCGTTTTTTGCGAATTACATCGCAATCGTATCGCGGATCGGAAAGAAAAGTAATAGCACACCATTCCCGGCCGAGCCGCACATTTTGATGTATATATTGCGGGGGTGGCGTAAATCTTGCGTCAGTTATTACGTGCCGAAATTTCCCCCATTCTAAGTCAATGGGGTTTTTGGGCGTCGTTTTTTGCGAATTACATCGCAATCGTATCACGGATCGGAAAGAAAAGTAATAGCACACCATTCCCGGCCGAGCCGCACATTTTGATGTGTATATTGCGGGGGTGGCGTAAATCGTGCGGCAGTTATTACGTGCCGAAATTTCCCCCATTCTAAGTGAATGGGGTTTTTTGGCGTCGTTTTTTGCGAATTACGTCGCAATGGTAACGCGGATCGGAAAGAAAAGTAATAGCACACCATTCCCGGCCGAGCCGCACGTTTTGATGTATATATTGCGGGGGTGGCGTAAATTGTGCGGCAGTTATTACGAGCAGAAATTTGCAAGAACATGACTGACTTACCGACCGACTTAAGTATGGCGGATTACAATAAGTGTTCTGCCATTGCATGGCAGGCACACTTAATAATGATCCCACAAATTTCGGCACGTAATAAGTGCCGCACGATTTACGCGGGGTAATGTCGCCATTCCGACATGTCACCATTCCGACATGTCACCATTCCGACATGTCGCCATTCCGACATGTCGCCATTCCGACATCCCACCATTCCGACACATTTTAGTCCCACCATTCCGACAAGGGCAGAAAATGGTGACAGTTACACTTTTCAGCCACTAGATTACACTATAATATTAGAAATCCTCAGGAACAAAATGGCATGTAACTGTGGAATGAATTAACCTTTTTTAATAATTTAAAAAATCACTGAATCAGAGGGACAACCTGCATCAGTGGACCCCCGCAGACACAGCGGACCCCTGGGGACCCCCTTGCAAAAAAAAAGAAAAAGAAAAAGCCTTGACATGTTTCCAGTTTATATTGTAAAATCAATGTTAACTTATCTCAGAGAAGCAGAGAAGTGTATTTGGTATCACAAGCTCTGAGTTATAGACAAGGGTCCATTTGGTTCCTGTTATCCATCATTAAGCTAGGGACCCCTTGGGGACCCCTTGGTACTCCCTGAAAGATGTGGCCTAGTATGCAATCTTTCTTGGGGGAGGGGGTTTGGGGTGGTGGTGGGGTGAAGAGAATGTTTATAAACAAACCCCTGCCTGACTAACGACCCTCTTTCATTCTGCCAGGAATGTTTATAAACAAACCCCTGCCTGGCCCATTCTCTACCCTGATTGGATACGATTTTTTGCCATTAATTGTGTAACCTATAGGGGGTCCAGAACCCCCAGGGGTCATCAAGGGAGTACCAGGGGGTCCTATCTGTTACTCAGAGTGTGGAATACCAAATACACTTCCAATATATTTCTTCTATTTTTCTTTTTCTATTATTTATTTTTTACTTATTTTTATTCTTTGGAAAAAGGGGGGTCCCCGGTGATTTAAGGGGTCCCCCGTGGGGGTGTCAGTGATGTCTTTGAGGGTCCACTGATGCAGGTTGTCATTCTGATTCAGTCACTGATTCAGTGATTTTAAAAATTATTACCAAATACACTTCTCTGCTTCTCTGAGTTAAGTTAACATTGATTTTACAATATAGACTAGAAACATGTCAAGGCTTTTTCTTTTTTTTTGCAAGGGGGTCCCCAGGGGTCCGCTGTGTCTGTGGGGGTCCACTGATGCAGGTTGCCCCTCTGATTCAGTGATTTTTTTAAAATATTTAAAAAGGTTAATTCATTCCACAGTTACATGCCATTTTGTTCCTGAGGATTTCTAAAACAATGGTGCAATCTAGTGGCTGAAAAGTGTAACTGTCACCATTTGCTGCCCTTGTCAGAATGGTGGGAATGTCACCATTCCGACACAATTTCACTAGTCGGAGTGGTGGGATGTTTTTCTGTCGGAATGGTGGGATGTTTCCAAAATGAAGAAGTATCACCATTCCGACAATTAGAAGTCAATGTCGGAATGGTGACATGTCGGAATGGCGAGAGGACCCCGATTTACGCCACCGCCGCAATATATACATCAAAACGTGCGGCACGGCCGGGAATGGTGTGCTATTACTTTTCTTTCCGATCCGCGTTACCATTGCGACGTAATTCGCAAAAAACGACGCCCAAAAACCCCATTGACTTAGAATGGGGGAAATTTCGGCACGTAATAACTGCCGCACAATTTACGCCACCCCCGCAATATATACATCAAAATATGCGGCTCGGCCGGGAATGGTGTGCTATTACTTTTCTTTCCGATCCGCGTTACCATTGCGACGTAATTCGCAAAAAACGACGCCCAAAAACTCCATTGACTTTGAATGGGGAACTCCGAAAAAAACCCAGAAACTTTGGCGCCACATAACTCTGCCATACTTTTGCCTAGCAACGTCATTTAAAATGTAAAATGCTCACAACTTTGGTCTTTTTCCGACCAATAGGGATGAGCTGTAATTGATTAAGCCCCGCCCCCTCTATAACAGGAAGTGCCCTTCACCAAACAGGAAGTGCCTCTATAACTCATGAACCGTTTGTCGTACAGACTCGCGGCTGGTGTCATGCATCTCAAAAAAAAAAAAAATCTAAAAAAAAATATTTTTCTCAAAAAAAAAATTCCCAAAATTTTTTTTTTCTCAAATTTTTTTTCCTCAATTTTTTTTTCTCAATTTTTTTTTTCTCTAATTTTTTTTTCTCAAAATTTTTTTTCTCAAAATTTTTTTTCTCAAATTTTTTTTTCTCAAATTTTTTTTTCTCAAATTTTTTTTTTCTCAAAATTTTTTTTCTCAAATTTTCTTTTTCTCAAAAAAATGTTTCTCAATTTTTTTTTTCTCAAATTTTTTTTTCCTCAAACTTTTTTTTTTCTCAAAAAACTTTTTTTTTCTCACAAAACATTTTTTTCTCAAAAAAACTGTCGTTAAAGTGCGACCCGTGATAACGGCCAAAAATGCGCCAAAACGCCACTAATTAGTCGAAATGGCTGACTTCCTGTTTGGTTTCTGATTGGCTGCTGGCCTTGTGACGTGGCCGCAGGGTTGTTAAGTAACGGATTACATGTAACGCCGTTACGTAATCAGATTACAAAAAACGTGTAACTTGTAAAGTCCTAGGTTACATTTTAAAATGTGTAATCTGGATTACAGGTGAATGACGGGGGTTACATGGTGGATTCCATTCTCCCCCTCCCCTCATGAATTTTACAAATAAGTTATAAAAACACCAAACAATAAAATACTCAAGTAGAAATACCAGTACACATTGTCACAGCATCGCTTCAGGGAACAGCAGCATGTTATGTTATGTTCAGTCGTAAGACGGTGGTGCGCATCGAAAATAGCAGATATACAAGCTCACAACGTGCATGTCTAACCGCGACACATTGTGAATTTGTAGGTCTGCTGACACCATTTCCACCTGGAACGTCTCTCAGCCAATCAATGACTACTATTTGACGTATCCCTCTCTGTGATTGGCTGGGATACCGGGTCCATTGTAACACGTTGTTGTTGTTTTTACTCTGAGCGTTACGTGGAGAGGTTGGTTGAAAACACTGGGCATTTATTCGTTTTCTGTTGGGAAATAAAAGCTAATAATCTTATTTTGGAACGCTGTTTCTGCCTTTAATTACAATGGCAGCACTGATAAGTTTAACACTAACAAATAGGTTCAGGGATGATTTATGGAATATTTACAACAATCCATCTGACAGGAAAACTGCACACAAGACAGAAGGAGATACTGATATGATCAATGAAGGCTTACACATGCTGTTTCTACAACGGTAAGCGAAAGGCTGTCCTTATAAAGTTTCCCATAGCATCTGGCTAGAGTTAGCTTCAGGCTAAAGGTGGCTTGTTTAAGCCATTGGTTCTCAAAGTGGGGTCCGGGGACCTACATGGGTCCTTGAGGGAGTTCCAGCCCAGGGAGTCCCCAGCTAATTGATAGTTAGGAACCAAATGGACCCTTATGGGTATGTAGAGTGTACACAATTTAAATGCACCCCCAGCTAAATGCTAGTTTGGAAACAAATGGACCATGGGTCTGTAACTCTCACTGTGTACAGTGAGAGTTAAAATTAACATTGATTTTACAATATAAATTGGGGTCAGAGATAGAATAAATGGGGGTCCATTGGCTAATAAGTGTCCATTTGGGGGTCCTTGACATGAAAAAGTGGTGTAACTTGGTGGGCGCTGGTTTAAGCTTCGCTTGTTTAGCCTTGGATCAAGACAGTCATAGGTCAGTCTTGTATCGAGGCTGGCTATGGATTGTTATGAGTAAAACATGATTTTATTTTTTATTTTTTTTGATGGGAGAACGGATGCTGGTCGTTCTCAGCAAGAGTATGTCAGTGACAGAGGTTGGTTGTTTGCATTGAGAGGCGGCCGACGTCACAAGTGAATGCTTGGAATTGGAAATTAACAGTACAGCACCTTAATATACATATTTCTTATATATGCCTACTCTATGTACAGTATACAGTATATATGGACATTAAACATTTGGCCATTGCTTAGAAAGAGAGTACCAGTCATTTGCATATAAAGCTATTAAGTCGTTTTTCTTTATTTTGTTTGTAGGTATACTTTTGCCTTCTGTGTGTACTGTGCCTGCATGCCTATGAATAGGATGGGGAAGGTGTACACTATTGTATTTTAACATCATATGGTGGTACATGGAGAGAAAAATATTGTCTTGAGTGGTACTGGTAAAAAAATAAGGTTGAGAGCCTGATCTAACCTATTTTCTGAACATGCAGTATTTTGTGTGAATTACAGTAGGCCTATGTGTACAAGTGGTGTTATCCAGTATGCAAATCTTCAAAATTAGATATTTTATGATAATACTGTTATCAGTCATAATAAATCGAGTTTTGCTTAAAAGTAATCCCAAAGTAACTGAAAGTAACCAGTAGTTACTTTTTAAATTGTGGTAATCGGATTACGTTACTGACTACACTTTTTTGCAAAGTAACTTGTAACTGTAGGGGATTCCTTTTTAAAAGTAACCCTAACAACCCTGGACGTGGGTAGAGCTGCGAGGGCCCGGTCATCACTGCTTGCAGCTTTAATTCATTAATCGTCCATGACCTTAATTGGGGCCTATTTCGCCAAACAGGAAGTGCCCCTCACCAAACAGGAAGTGACCCGTTTTCTCGTGAACCGTTTGTCGTACAGACATGTGGGTGGTGTCATATGAAGAACAATAATGTTAAAGCTTGGGCGCCTGGTGGCCTAGTGGACCAGGCGCATACCATATAGGCATTGCCATTTCGGCATCAATGCCTGTCGGCGTCGCCGGTTCGATTCCCGATCCGGCCGACCTTTGCCGCATGTCACTCCCTGTCTCTCCCCCATTTCCTGTCAGTCTACTGTCCTATCCAATAAAGGCAAAAAGCCCAAAAACAAATCTAAAAAAAATAAAATAATGTTAAAGCTTATGCAAAAAATGCTAATGTTAATAACGCTAATGCTAACACCAACCGCTACACAAGGTTGCACAGACTTAGCGAGCTGCAGACACACTTACAATTTCTTAGAAATTTTCTTTTCTAGTTACATAATGTCGCCACATATTTCGGCACGTAATAACTGCCGCACGATTTACGGCACCGCCGCAATATATACATCAAAACGTGCGGCTCGGCCGGGAATGGGGTGCTATTGCTTTTCTTTCCGATCCGCGTTACCATTGCGACGTAATTCGCAAAAAACGACGCCCAAAAACCCCATTGTCTTAGAATGGGGGACTCGGAAAAAACCCCAGAAACTTTGGCGCCACATAACTCTGCCATACTTTTGCCTAGCAACGTGATTTAAACTTTAAAATGCAAACACAACTTTGGTCTTTTTCCGGCCAATAGGGATGAGCTGTAATTGATTAAGCCCCGCTCCCTCTGTAACAGGAAGTGCCCTTCGCCAAACAGGAAGTGCCTCTACATCTCATGAACCGTTTGTCGTACAGATGCGTGGATGGTTTCATATGACTTGATTAAGAGTCCTTGACCTTAATTGGGGCCTATTTCACCAAACAGGAAGTGCCCCTCACCAAACAGGAAGTGACCCTTTACCTTGTGAACCGTTTGTCGTACAGACGCGTGGATGGCATCAAATGACTTGATTAAGAGTCCTTAACCTTAATTGGGGCCTATTTCGCCAAACAGGAAGTGCCCCTCCCCAAACAGGAAGTGACCCTTGATCTCGTGAACCGTTTGTCGTACAGACGCGCGGGTTGCGTCAAATGACAAGATTAAAAGTCCTTAACCTTAATTGGGGCCTATTTCGACAAACAGGAAGTGCCCCTCACCAAACAGGAAGTGACCCTTGATCTCGTGAACCATTTGTCGTACAGACGCGCGGGTTGCGTCAAATGACAAGATTAAGAGTCCTTAACCTTAATTGGGGCCTATTTCGCCAAACAGGAAGTGCCCCTCACCGAACAGGAAGTGACCCTTGATCTCGTGAACCGTTTGTCGTACAGACGTGTGGGTTGCGTCAAATGACAAGATTAAGAGTCCTTAACCTTAACTCAGTTACTGCCAATTAAATATGCCCTCGAGTGGCATTATTGCCAGAAAATCTCCATAGACTTCCATGTAATTTATAGTGCACAGATCATGCACGCCCATGCACAGATCATGCACCATGTTTGTGCAGGCTGTTCACAGCTTTCAAACAAAAAAAAAAGATTGGAAATCCTTTCAGGCATTCTTGAGGGTCAGGGGATCTTAGTATAATTGAGATTTTCAATTTTAATCCAACATAGAAAAATCCCTTTTTGTGATTTCTGTCCTCCCAAACGGATTCAAAACAATCACATTTTTACCCTTTTTCATGTTTTGGTTCAGAATAAAAAAATTGTGAAAACGCAAATCAGAAAAACACAAAAACCAGTGGGGGGATCTTAGTATAATTGGGGTATTCAATTTGAATCAAATAAACCAAAATTAGCTATTTTTCCAATTTTCGTTAGTAATTTAAAAATTGTGAAAACGCAAATCTGAAAATCACAAAAACAGCCAGGTTTACTTAGTATAATTGGGATATTCAATTTGAATGAAAAAAAACAGAAAATTGGCTATTTTTCCAATTTTCGTTCAGAATTTAAAAATTTAGAAAACGCAAATAAGAAAATCACAAAAACCAGTGGGGGGATCTTAGTATAATTGGGGTATTCAATTTGAATCAAATAAACGAAAAATTAGCTATTTTTCCAATTTTCGTTCAGAATTTGAAAATTGTGAAAACGCAATTAAGAAAATCACAAAAGGTCAGGGGATCTTAGTATAATTGAGATGTTCAATTTTAATCCAACATAGAAAAATCCCTTTTTGTGATTTCTGTCCTCCCAAACGGATTCAAAACAATCACATTTTAGCCCCTTTTTCAAGTTTTGGTTCAGAATTTAAAAATTGTGAAAACGCAAATCAGAAAAACACAAAAACAGTGGGGGGATCTTAGTATAATTGGGGTATTCAATTTGAATCAAATAAACCAAAATTAGCTATTTTTCCAATTTTCGTTAGTAATTTAAAAATTGTGAAAACGCAAATCAGAAAATCACAAAAACAGCCAGGTTTACTTAGTATAATTGGGATATTCAATTTGAATAAAAAAAACAGAAAATTGGCTATTTTTTCAATTTTCGTTCAGAATTAAAACATTGAGAAAACCCAAATAAGAAAATCACAAAAACCAGTGGGGGGATCTTAGTATAATTGGGGTATTCAATTTGAATCAAATAAACCAAAATTAGCTATTTTTCCAATTTTCATTAGTAATTTAAAAATTGTGAAAACGCAAATCAGAAAATCACAAAAACGGCCAGGTTGGTGGGTCAGGGGATCTTAGTATAATTGGATAATTCAATTTTAATCCAAAATAGAAAAATCCATTTTTGTGATTTCTGTCCTCCCAAAAAAATTCAAAATAATCACATTTTGCCCCTTTTTCAATTTTTCAATTCAAATTGAATAACACAAATTATACTAAGATCCCATGACCGGGGGATCTTAGTATAATTGGGGTATTCAATTAGAATCAAATAAACAAAATTTGCTATTTTTTCAATTTTCGTTTAGAATTTAAAAATTGTGAAAACGCAAATCAGAAAATCACAAAAACAGCCAGGTTGTCTTAGTATAATTGGGATATTCAATTTGAATAAAAATAAACAGTAATTGGCTATTTTTCCAATTTTCGTTCAGAATTGAAAAATTGAGAAAACCCAAATAAGAAAATCACAAAAATGGCTAAAAAATGTATATCAGGAAAATAGGGCCATTATTCAATTTTCTAGTCAAGGAAACAAAATCAGCATCATCAATGTCACGTGACCACGTCACAAATCACATGGTCTACAACTTCAAAATAAAAGCTAGTCTAGCTCTAGTCTAACATCCAAGCAATAGGATCAACAGGCATGCAGGCAGGCAGGCAGGCAGGCAGGCAGACAGACAGACAGACAGACAGACAGACAGACAGACAGACAGACAGACAGACAGACAGACAGACAGACACTTAGAACATTGACATACAGAGTTATAGAATGATGCCAATGACATACACTTTAATAAATATAAGTATTAATAACATTAATGATTATTAGTGCAGTCAGTCTGTACGGAGTAAAATCATCTGTGTTATTTTATCCATTAATAACTCTTGAGAGAGAATGAATTGATTGAATTGGTTCCATTCCATTCTCTCTCTCTCTCTCTCTCTCTCTCTCTCTCTCTCTCTCTCTCTCTCTCTCTCTCTCTCGGGTTAAATCAACACTCAGGTTTTTACTGTGTAGTTTCATGGGTGATATAATTCAGTTTATTATTATGTATTACTTTACCCTATGCTCATACATATATTTAGAATCTATTTCTGATGTTATATTTGACTCTGTATTTAACTTAAAATGGGGGAACTACAATAAGCACTAGTTATAAAGACTTCCTGGGGTCTATATCCAGGGACACTGTTGATGTCAGAAAATATTTTTTACAGCCTCTCAGTCTAGATTAATAAAAGCATAGCTTTGTTTTTGAGCGAAGCTCCGACATTTGGCATTGGGACGAAACATGGACAAACGCGTCCCGAAGCATGCCCTACATCTGGCCTTCATCTTGTCACATAAGCCCCTTTTCCACTGCAGCTTTAGCACCACACCACAGTACACCACACTACACCACACCACACCGCACCACATAAAAATAACTACATTTTCCATTACACAAAAGTACCCCTTTCGGTAAGAAACAAATTGACCCTTTTAACTGTGATTATAATACAATATACATTTGTATTACAACTATCATAAATTATAATACACTATAATGGATTATAACTGTGATTATAATACACTATAAAGTATTAATGTATCACTATTATAATTATAATACACTATAATAGATTATAATAGTGGTTATAACACAATAGAATCTATTGTCGTGTATTACAACTATATCCTGGTGGTCTAAATGAAAAGTCAGTGAGTGATCAGTCATTATGAAGTGTTTGGCCCTGTTTGGCCTTGCTCAGACCTACTCTAGATTGGATACCTTTTAGTACCACGTTTAGTACCACTTTCACACCACTCTACCCAGTTTTTTTTTCTTTTTTTTTTTTTTTTTTGCTGATGTGTTTTTGTACTTCCACAAAATGTACAACATTTATGGGTGTTTTTATGCACCTCCCCCGGGGTACCCAGGAGTTCCCAGGCCAGTGTTCTCTCCATGTAATCCCTCCATCTGGTCTTTGGCCCCCAGACCACCCTATAGGGAGATGCTCAGGAGGCATCTATCTGTACTACAACTTAGGCATTTAGCAGACGCGACTTATAATAAGCAAGGTCAATACATAAACATCAGTACATCAAATGCATAAAAAGAGTTACTTTCAGTCATGACCCACACTCCATGACCATAGGTGAGAGTAGGAACAAAAGATTGCTCGGTAGACTGAGAGCTTTGCAATCTAGCTCAACTCTCTCTTCTTCACAACAGTGCGATTCCGAGACCGCCAGCTCCTGTTGCTCCGAAGCTCCTTTTTCCGCTCTCATTCATGAACAGGACCCCAAGATATCTGAACTCCTTCACCTGGGGTCTCCCTACCTGGAGTGTGCAATCTATCAGTTCCCTGCTGAGAGCAATGGCTTCAGATTTGGACACTTTTTTCTTTTTTTTTACTTTTCATATCAGGTCAATCACACATTAAAGTTCAGGTCAAGGTTATATTTGACCTCTGGGAGGTGATGTCTGCCTCGCTATGACTAAATGTAGTCTCCACTTGTGTACATTATGCTCACCAGCCACCCCCGTCAAGGACAAAGTGTCAGTCCACTCACACACAAGTTCAGTACACAGTGTCATCATGCGCATTACAGCATCTTTATGGTAGTCTGCTGGGGAACAGTGACAGTGTTCCAAAATCCAGCATGTTGCCATTAAACAGACAAGGTCTGGCTTAGCCTCAGTGACAAGGAGCACGATACAATGCACAGGCATATTCAGAAGGTACTGGGTTAGATATCAAGTACCTCACTATACCTCATCATGTGCTTCATGAGAGAGAAGGTGACAAGTTAATGTCACCATGTCTCCCTGCAGTATGAAGTAGTCGACCCACTATCAGCCAGTAGGGACATACTATGGAGATAAGTAGTGTCCAGATACTGCTCTGTACTGTAGCCTACTGATCTGTCCAAATGTCTTTATTTCATGCATGCATTTCCAGTGCTGAACCTTGCAGCCTTGGGTCAGCAACCTTTATCAAATTATGTTTTTATTGTCCAGAAGATTGTCAGTGTGCCATGTTAAAATTCATTTTAATGATGCCATCAAATATATTGACACATTTTGATTGGCAGGACATTGTTATAACGATTAGACAATAATCCAACAATCTCCACGACTCCCTACCCGGTCAAAGTTCAGAGTTTTAATAGATGTAGAATTATGTGCAGGACAGGCCTGGAATTTCGTCATTTTAGGGCCAAGCCCACTTAATTGGCCATTGGTTTTGTCCATTTTTTGAGGGCACAAAGGCCAAATGCCAGGGCAGGAAGTCCATCAATAAAACAAGATTTTAGTCCATTGAAAGAATTTGTTGAATTTAAGGGTTATAAGACAACCTAATCTGCAGTGATCTCTCTCACTCCTCTGCCAGTGTGACAGTGGGTTCCCCTGTGCCATTGTTGGCAGAAAGGGACCTTGACCTGACCTAGCCTATAGCATAAAAGCCTAAGGGCCGATGCATACTCCACTTTAGAGCCAAATTTATTTCGGTTCGGCTCTGTCTAAACTAAGATATGGCGTCATTCAGAGGATCAGGGGGCGTGTACCGTCATCAATTTAGCTGTTCGGTGCCACCAAGATTTTGTCACTCCCAGAACTAAATTTGTCTCTAAAAGTGGAGTATGAATCAGCCATAAGACTGGCCTAAGAATATATTCTACACCTACGTATGAACATAATTATGTTAAGGCAGTAAATAATAATAAACTGAATAATAGTACCCATGAAACTACATAGTAAATACCTGAGTGTTGATTTAAGTGTTGAGAGAGAGAGAGCGTATAAACAGAACCAAATCGACCCATACAGGGTTTGGTTCCATTTATACTCTCTGAGTTAAAAATGTATAAAACAGCACAGAGTGCCTATTGACCACACTAAGAATCATTATTACCCTTAATAACTAAGAATCATTATTATTATTAATAATAATAATAATTGCGAGGTCGCAGATTAGTATGTGAACGGTCACAGCTTGTCCGTATATATATACAGTATGTATCTCTCTCTCTCTGTCTATAACGCCTGACACTGTGGTTCTATGGGTTTGTCACTCTGACATCATACTCTGACGTCACTGTAACGTCAGGGGAACAGAATGGGTTTTCCACTCTGACATCACATGCTGGCTTCACCGATGTCACACTAACAGAATCCCTTTTATGCCCATATCTAACAGAAATCCAAATGGGAATGCCCATATATGGAGGCCACATCGGCCACATGCCACACTAACAGAATCCATATATGGCCAAGACAGCCCATGTGTGGCTGGTTCTACAGACAGGGATCTCCATGTGGGCATAAAAGGGTATGATGTCAGATGTCATAGACATCATAGGACTTTCACATGACGGATAACTGAGTAAGCTTTTTTGGGGCTCTTACAGCATATCTCCATATACAGTAGGGGTCTCCATGTAAGGCCTATGGGTAACTGGTCCGATATACATCACTGGTCAGATGGCCAAGAATTGGGGCGAATTTAGGTGTCTTACTAGTATTTATTACAATGAAAATCCACAGATCTTAACCGTATCTTGTCCGTGAGTAACGCCTCAATGTCTATATCTGCTGTTTGTTGACATTGTGACATCACATTTGTTGTGACATCACCTCATCAAAGATCAAATCCTGGATATCCATACATGGAGACGACTGGATCATCACCTAGATCTCCATACATAGAGCTGACCTCTACATCTGATTCCCAGATGATGCATTTTTAAGGCAACCACACTAATAGTATCCCTTTATGCCCATTAATATTAGCCCATATTGAGTTTGCCCATACAATAGCTGTTGACCTGTCTGTTGACATTGTGACATCACATTGTCGTGACATCACCTCATGAAAGATCAAATCCTGGATATCCATTCATGGAGAAAACTGGATCATCACCTAGATCTCCATACAGTATGGAGCTGACCTCTACATCTGATCCCTTTTATATTAAGCCCATATCTGTGAATGCCCATACAATAGAATCCCTTTTATACCCATCAATATTAAGCCCATATGTGGGAATGCCCATATGGACATATTGTGTCAGTTTAACCAGTCCAACTTAAACAACCAACCGCAACTTGCCAAATTGCAGTATAATATATGTATGTCAATGTTAGAAGCATCTGTTTGTCTGTCTGTCTGTCTGTCTGCCTGCCTGCCTGCCTGCCTGCCTGCCTGCCTGCCCGCCTGCCCGCCTGCCTGCCTGCCTGCCTGCCTACCTTCCCTGAGAGAGAGAGAGAGAGAGAGAGAGAGAGAGAGAGAGAGAGAGAGAGAGAGAGAGAGCAAGGGGAGGAGTGATTTCATTGTTGCCTGCTTGGTTTTTTGAGGTGTTGCATGAATAACATAAGTCAAGGTAGCTTAATTTACACACACATTTTATGAAAAGGGTAAATATACCAGATTGTGCTCTCAACTGTCAACAGAGGAATGTGGTGCCACCTTGTGGATTCATTTTTCAATTAATTCTTTTAAAAATATATAAATATACACTGAACCAAATGAGCTAAATGAGGCAATCTTTTAACGGCTCTTTTAAGTGAGATAAAATGCCTAAGTTGTAGTACAGATAGATGCCTCCTGAGCATCTCCCTATAGGGTGGTCTGGGGGCCAAAGACCAGATGGAGGGATTACATGGAGAGAACACTGGCCTGGGAACTCCTGGGACCCCGGGGGAGGTGGATAAAAACACCCATAAACGTTGTACATTTTTTGGAAGTACAAAAACACATCAGCAAAAAAAAAGAAACTGGGTAGAGTGGTGTGAAAGTGATACTAAACGTGGTACTAAAAGGTATCCAATCTAGAGTAGGTCTGAGCAAGGCCAAACAGGGCCAAACACTTCATAATGACTGATCACTCACTGACTTTTCATTTAGACCACCAGGATATAGTTGTAATACACGACAATAGATTCTATTGTGTTATAACCACTATTATAATCTATTATAGTGTATTATAATTATCATAGTGATACATTAATACTTTATAGTGTATCATAATCACAGTTATAATCCATTATAGTGTATTATAATTTATGATAGTTGTAATACAAATTTATATTGTATTATAATCACAGTTAAAAGGGTCAATTTGTTTCTTACCCAAAGGGGTACTTTTGTGTAATGGAAAATGTAGATATTTTTATGTGGTGCGGTGTGGTGTGGTGTAGTGTGGTGTACTGTGGTGTGGTGCTAAAGCTGCAGTGGAAAAGGGGCTTATGTGACAAGATGAAGGCCAGATGTAGGGCATGCTTCGGGACGCGTTTGTCCATGTTTCGTCCCAATGCCAAATGTCGGAGCTTCGCTCAAAAACAAAGCTATGCTTTTATTAATCTAGACTGAGAGGCTGTAAAAAATATTTTCTGACATCAACAGTGTCCCTGGATATAGACCCCAGGAAGTCTTTATAACTAGTGCTTATTGTAGTTCCCCCATTTTAAGTTAAATACAGAGTCAAATATAACATCAGAATGTATGAGCATAGGGTAAAGTAATACATAATAATAAACTGAATTATATCACCCATGAAACTACACAGTAAAAACCTGAGTGTTGATTTAACCCGAGAGAGAGAGAGAGAGAGAGAGAGAGAGAGAGAGAGAGAGAGAGAGAGAGAGAGAGAGAGAGAGAGAGAGAGAGAGAGAGAGAGAGAGAGAGAGAATGGAATGGAACCAATTCAATCAATTCATTCTCTCTCAAGAGTTATTAATGGATAAAATAACACAGATGATTTTACTCCGTACAGACTGACTGCACTAATAATCATTAATGTTATTAATACTTATTAAAGTGTATGTCATTGGCATCATTCTATAACTCTGTATGTCAATGTTGTAAGTGTCTGTCTGTCTGTCTGTCTGTCTGTCTGTCTGTCTGTCTGTCTGTCTGTCTGTCTGTCTGTCTGTCTGTCTGTCTGTCTGTCTGTGTCTGTCTGTCTGTCTGTCTGTCTGCCTGCTTGCCTGCATGCCTGTTGATCCTATTGCTTGGATGTTAGACTAGAGCTAGACTAGCTTTTATTTTGAAGTTGTAGACCATGTGATTTGTGACGTGGTCACGTGACATTGATGATGCTGATTTTGTTTCCTTGACTAGAAAATTGAATAATGGCCCTATTTTCCTGATATACATTTTTTAGCCATTTTTGTGATTTTCTTATTTGGGTTTTCTCAATTTTTCAATTCTGAACGAAAATTGGAAAAATAGCCAATTACTGTTTATTTTTATTCAAATTGAATATCCCAATTATACTAAGACAACCTGGCTGTTTTTGTGATTTTCTGAATTGCGTTTTCACAATTTTTAAATTCTAAACGAAAATTGAAAAAATAGCAAATTTTGTTTATTTGATTCTAATTGAATACCCCAATTATACTAAGATCCCCCGGTCATGGGATCTTAGTATAATTTGTGTTATTCAATTTGAATTGAAAAATTGAAAAAGGGGCAAAATGTGATTATTTTGAATTTTTTTGGGAGGACAGAAATCACAAAAATGGATTTTTCTATTTTGGATTAAAATTGAATTATCCAATTATACTAAGATCCCCTGACCTTGGTGGTCAGGGGATCTTAGTATAATTGAGATGTTCAATTTTAATCCAACATAGAAAAATCCCTTTTTGTGATTTCTGTCCTCCCAAACGGATTCAAAACAATCACATTTTAGCCCCTTTTTCAAGTTTTGGTTCAGAATTTAAAAATTGTGAAAACACAAATCAGAAAAACACAAAAACAGTGGGGGGATCTTAGTATAATTGGGGTATTCAATTTGAATCAAATAAACCAAAATTAGCTATTTTTCCAATTTTCGTTAGTAATTTAAAAATTGTGAAAACGCAAATCTGAAAATCACAAAAACAGCCAGGTTTACTTAGTATAATTGGGATATTCAATTTGATTAAAAAAAATCAGAAAATTGGCTATTTTTTCAATTTTCGTTCAGAATTAAAACATTGAGAAAACCCAAATAAGAAAATCACAAAAACCAGTGGGGGGATCTTAGTATAATTGGGGTATTCAATTTGAATCAAATAAACCAAAATTAGCTATTTTTCCAATTTTCATTAGTAATTTAAAAATTGTGAAAACGCAAATCAGAAAATCACAAAAACGGCCAGGTTGACTTAATATAATTGGGATATTCAATTTGAATTACAAATAACAGAAAATTGGCTATTTTTTAATTTTTTTATTCAGAATTGAAACATTGAGAAAACACGAAAATAGGCCCATTATTCAATTTTCTAGTCAAGGAAAAAAATCACCATCATCAATGTCACGTGACCACGTCACAAATCACATGGTCTACAACTTCAAAATAAAGGCTATCTAGCTCTAACATCCAAGCAATAGAATCAACAGGCAGGCAGTAGAGGTGGGATTTATGGCTCTGTGAAGTGAGCCAGCGCCATGGATCTGGCTCACTTAAAAGAGCCGTTAAAAGATTGGCTCATTTAGCTCATTTGGTTCAGTGTATATTTATATATTTTTAAAATAATTAATTGAAAAATGAATCCACAAGGTGGCACCACATTTCTCTGCTGACAGTTGAGAGCACAATCTGGTATTTACCCTTTTCATAAAACGTGTGTGTAAATTAAGCTACCTTGACTTATGTTATTCATGCAACACCTCAAAAAACCAAGCAGGCAACAATGAAATCACTCTCTCTCTCTCTCTCTCTCTCTCTCTCTCTCTCTCTCTCTCTCTCTCTCTCTCTCTCTCTCTCTCTCTCTCACACACTCACTCACTCAGTGGAGTAGCAAGGAGGAGGTTTTGTGTTGAACCCCCCCAAATGCCCTACTGCGTGAACCAGATCCCATCGTTCACTTCAAAGAGCTATTCAAAAGATTCGATTCGATCGCAAACGTCCCACCACTAGCAGGCAGGCAGGCAGGCAGGCAGGCAGGCAGGCAGTTAGGCAGGCAGACAGACAGATAGATGCTTCTAACATTGACATACTTATATTATACTGCAATTTGGCAAGTTGCGGTTGGTTGTTTAAGTTGGACTGGTTAAACTGACACAATATGTCCATATGGGCATTCCCAGATATGGGCTTAATATTGATGGGTATAAAAGGGATTCTATTGTATGGGCATTCACAGATATGGGCTTAATATAAAAGGGATCAGATGTAGAGGTCATCTCCATATACTGTATGGAGATCTAGGTGATCCAGTTGTCTCCATGAATGGATATCCAGGATTTGATCTTTCATGAGGTGATGTCACGACAATGTGATGTCACAATGTCAACAGACAGGTCAACAGCTATGGTAAGGGCAAAATCAATATGGGCTAATATTGATGGGCTTAAAGGGATACTATTAGTGTGGTTGCCTTAACAATGCATCATCTGGGAATCAGATGTAGAGGTCAGCTCTATGTATGGAGATCTAGGTGATGATCAAGTCGTCTCCATGTATGGATATCCAGGGTTGATCTCTGATGAGGTGATGTCACAACAAATGTGATGTCACAATGTCAACAAACAGCAGATATAGACATTGAGGCGTTACTCACGGACAAGATACATACGGTTAAGATCTGTGGATTTTCATTGTAATAAATACTAGTAAGACGCCTCAATTCGCCCCAATTCTTGGCCATCTGACCAGTGATGTATATCGGACCAGTTACCCATAGGCCTTACATGGAGACCCCTACTGTATATGGAGATATGCTGTAAGAGCCCCCAAAAAGCTTACTCAGTTATCCGTCATGTGAAAGTCCTATGATGATGTCTATGACATCTGACATCATACCCTTTTATGCCCACATGGAGATCCCTGTCTGTAGAACCAGCCACACATGGGCTGTCTTGGCCATATATGGATTCTGTTAGTGTGGCATGTGGCCGATGTGGCCTCCATATATGGGCATTCCCATTTGAATTTCTGTTAGATATGGGCATAAAAGGGATTCTGTTAGTGTGACATCGGTGAAGCCAGCATGTGATGTCAGAGTGGAAAACCCATTCTGTTCCCCTGACGTTACAGTGACGTCAGAGTATGATGTCAGCGTGACAAAACCCATAGAACCACAGTGTCAGGCGTTATAGACAGAGAGAGATACATACTGTATATACATACGGACAAGCTGTGACCGTTCACATACTAATCTGCGACCTCGCAATTATTATTATATTATTAATAATAATAATGATTCTTAGTTATTAATAATAATAATGATTCTTAGTGTGGTCAATAGGCACTCTGTGCTGTTTTATACATTTTTAACTCTGAGAGAGTATAAATGGAACCAAATAAACCCTGTATGGGTCGATTTGGTTCTGTTTATACTCTCTCTCGAGTTAAATCAACACTCAGGTTTTTACTATGTAGTTTCATGGGTACTATTATTCAGTTTATTATTATTTACTGCCTTACCATAATTATGCTCATACGTAGGTGTAAAATATATTCTTAGGCCAGTCTTGGGGCTGATTCATGCTCCACTTTTAGAGACAAATTTAGTTCGGGGAGTCACAAAATCTTGGTGGCACCGAACAGCTAAATTGATGACGGTACACGCCCCCCGATCCTCTGAATGACGCCATATCGTAGTTTAGACAGAGCCGAACCAAAATAAATTTGGCTCTAAAGTGGAGTATGCATCGGCCCTTAGGCTTTTACGCAATAGGCTAGGTCAGGTCAAGGTCCCTTTCTGCCAACAATGGCACAGGGGAACCCACTGGCACACTGGCAGAGGAGTGAGAGAGAGGATCTTTTTTTTTAAACAAACATATATATTTTTTAAACATGGTCAATCAAACAAGGTTAGCTAATTTACAGTAAACTACATCCTGCACATAATTCTACATCTATTAAAACTCTGAACTTTGACCGGGTAGGGAGTCGTGGAGATTGTTGGATTATTGTCTAATCGTTATAATAATGTCCTGCCAATCAAAATGTGTCAATATATTTGATGGCGTCATTAAAATGAATTTTAACATGGCACACTGACAATCTTCTAGACAATAAAAACATAATTTGATAAAGGTTGCTGACCCAAGGCTGCAAGGTTCAGCACTGGAAATGCATGCATGAAATAAAGACATTTGGACAGATCAGTAGGCTACAGTACAGAGCAGTATCTGGACACTGCTCATCTCCATAGTATGTCCCTACTGGCTGATAGTGGGTCGACTACTTCATACTGCAGGGAGACATGGTGACATTAACTTGTCACCTTCTCTCTCATGAAGCACATGATGAGGTATAGTGAGGTACTTGATATCTAACCCAGTACCTTCTGAATATGCCTGTGCATTGTATCGTGCTCCTTGTCACTGAGGCTAAGCCAGACCTTGTCTATTTAATGGCAACATGCTGGATTCTGGAACACTGTCACTGTTCCCCAGCAGACTACCATAAAGATGCTGTAATGCGCATGATGACACTGTACTGAACTTGTGTGTGAGTGGACTGACACTTTGTCCTTGACGGGGGTGGCTGGTGAGCATAATGTACACAAGTGGAGACTACATTTAGTCATAGCGAGGCAGACATCACGATAAAATAAAGTTGTTTCAACTTTTTGTTCTCCCAGAGGTCAAATATAACCTTGACCTGAACTTTGCGATTGACCTGATATGAAAAGTAAAAAAAAAGAAAAAAGTGTCCAAATCTGAGGCCATTCTCAGCAGGGAACTGATAGACTGCACACTCCAGGTAGGGAGACTTTACCCCAGGTGAAGGAGTTCAGATATCTTGGGGTCCTGTTCATGAATGAGAGCGGAAAAAGGAGCTTCGGAGCAGCAGGAGCTGGCGGTCTCGGAATCGCACTGTTGTGAAGAAGAGAGAGTTGAGCTAGATTGCAAAGCTCTCAGTCTACCGAGCAATCTTTTGTTCCTACTCTCACCTATGGTCATGGAGTGTGGGTCATGACTGAAAGTAACTCTTTTTATGCATTTGATGTACTGATGTTTATGTATTGACCTTGCTTATTGTAAGTCGCGTCTGCTAAATGCCTAAGTTGTAGTACAGATAGATGCCTCCTGAGCATCTCCCTATAGGGTGGTCTGGGGGCCAAAGACCAGATGGAGGGATTACATGGAGAGAACACTGGCCTGGGAACTCCTGGGGACCCCGGGGGAGGTGGATAAAAACACCCATAAACGTTGTACATTTGTTGGAAGTACAAAAACACATCAGCAAAAAAAAAAAAAAAACATACCAAGACTGAAGTGAGTGGTGCTATTTATTGTTGATTCCATTAAGCACTGCCAACGTGAACAAACTTTGAGTGCTATAGCCCCTTTTCCACTGGCCAGGTTTGTGCCAGGTTTTCCACAACAAGGACCTGGGTAGAGTGGTGTGAAAGTGGTACTAAACGTGGTACTAAAAGGTATCCAATCTAGAGGTCTGAGCTAGGCCAAACACTTCATAATGACTGATCACTCACTGACTTTTCATTTAGACCACCAGGATATAGTTGTAATACACGACAATAGATTATATTGTGTTATAACCACTATTATAATCTATTATAGTGTATTATAATTATCATAGTGATACATTAATACTTTATAGTGTATTATAATCACAGTTATAATCCATTATAGTGTATTATAATTTATGATAGTTGTAATATAAATTTATATTGCATTATAATCACAGTTAAAAGGGTCAATTTGTTTCTTACCGAAAGGGGTACTTTTGTGTAATGCAAAATGTAGATATTTTTTATGTGGTGCGGTGTGGTGTGGTGTAGTGTGGTGTACTGTGGTGTGGTCATAAGGCTTATGTGACAAGATGAAGGCCAGATGTAGGGCATGCTTCGGGACGCGTTTGTCCATGTTACGTCCCAATGCCAAATGTTGGAGCTTCGCTCAAAAACTAATAAGCTATGCTTTTATTAATCTAGACTGAGAGGCTGTAAACAATATTTTCTGACATCAACAGTGTCCCTGGATATCGACCCCAGGAAGTCTTTATAACTAGTGCTTATTGTAGTTCCCCCATTTTAAGTTAAATACAGAGTCAAATATAACATCAGAAATAGATTCTAAATAGATGTATGAGCATAGGGTAAAGTAATACATAATAATAAACTGAATTATATCACCCATGAAACTACACAGTAAAAACCTGAGTGTTGATTTAACCCGAGAGAGAGAGAGAGAGAGAGAGAGCGAGAGAGAGAGAGAGAGAGAGAGAGAGAGAGAGAGAGAGAGAGAGAGAGAGAGAGAGAGTATAAATGGAACCAAATGGACCCATAAGGGTTCATTTGTTTCAATTCATACTCTCTCCAGAGTTATTAATGGATAAAATAACACAGATGATTTTACTCCGTACAGACTGACTGCACTAATAATCATTAATGTTATTAATACTTATATTTATTAAAGTGTATGTCATTGGCATCATGCTATAACTCTGTATGTCAATGTTCTAAGTGTCTGTCTGTCTGTCTGTCTGTCTGTCTGTCTGTCTGTCTGTCTGTCTGTCTGTCTGTCTGTTTGTCTGTCTGCCTGCCTGCCTGCCTGCCTGCCTGCATGCCTGTTGATCCTATTGCTTGGATGTTAGACTAGAGCTAGACTAGCTTTTATTTTGAAGTTGTAGACCATGTGATTTGTGACGTGGTCATGTGACATTGATGATGCTGATTTTTTTCCCTTGACTAGAAAATGTAATAATTGGCCTATTTTCCAGATTTTTTGTGCACAAATACATTTAAAAAATTTACCAATTTTTGGCCATTTTTGTGATTTTCTTATTTGCGTTTTCACAATTTTTAAATTCTGAGCGAAAATTGGAAAAATAGCCAATTTCTGTTTTTTTAAATTCAAATTGAATATCCCAATTATACTAAGTCAACCTGGCCGGTCAGGGTACTAAAGTATCGTTAGATTTTCAATAGGAATTCAATTTAAAAAAATCATTTTTCTCTCAATTTTCTAATTTTCTAGCTCCCCATAAAATCAAATATTGGTTCATTTTTCCAATTTTCTAGCTTGCAAAAAAATCTGGAAAATGCTTCAATTTTTTAAATGTGTGATTCATATTTGTCATTATTTGATTTGGAACCGACAAAGGAAAAACATCTTTAAAAAAGTTATTTTTCATTTTTTTACCACATTACGAATATCAAAAAATGGACCAATTTTCCAATTTTCTAGCTTGCAAAAAAATCAGGAAAATGCTTCAATTTTTTAAATGTGTGATTCGTCTTTGTCATTATTTGATTTGGAACCGACAAAGGAAAAACATCTTGAAAAAGGTATTTCTTAATTTCTTACCCCATTACAACAATCAAAAAATGGGCCCATTTTTCCAATTTTCTAGCCCACAAAAAAATCAGGAAAATGCTTAAAATGTGCTCAATTTTTTGAATGTGTGATTCATATTTTGGCATTATTTGATTTGGAACCGACAAACAAAAAATAGGCCCATTATTCAATTTTCAAGTCCAGGAAAGAAATCGTCATCATGAATGTCACGTGACCACGTGTCAAGTCACATGGTACACAACTTCAAAATAAAAGCTGTAGGCTAGTCTAACATCCAACAAGTAATAGGATCAACATGCAGGCAGGCAGGGGGTCCATGAGGGGTTTACAAGGGGGTCCATGGCTGGTTCCCAAAGTGTGGTTTGGGGACCCCCAGGGTTTCTATGGCTGGTTCACAACAGCCTGGTACACGTACAGCCATGGCTGGTTCCCAAAGTGTGGTTCGGGGACCTCTGGAGGTCCATGACGGATTTCCAAGGGGGTCCATGGCTGGTTCTCAAAGTGTGGTTCGGGGACCTCTGGGGGTCCCTGAGGGGTTTCCAAGGGGGTCCATGGCTGGTTAGCAATAAGTGTGTTTAATTGCGACCGTAGTAGGTCGCAGTTACTTTTACACTCTCTACTATCCAAACCTCCACCAGCCGTCAGCCTGTCCTTCCCTCCGTCACGTCACTCGTCACACGTCACACTTTCCCCCTACTCATATCTCCGCCACCGTTGCCCCGATCCATGCCAAAATTTCCATACAAACTCCTTGCCTGCCAAACTACAACCTCGAAGGACCCCCGGAGCTCCAGGGACCCCCAGGTCCCTGGGGGACCCCCAGGTGTAAAAAATGACCAAATGTGCAAAAAAGACCACCCCAACGGGGCTGCTCACGGGGAATTCCCGGGGACCACCGACTCCTGGTGCTCCAGAACGGATGCAAAAGTGGTGGCGCCCCCAGTGGAGGACCCCCTCCACTGCAGCTCACATAAAATGCCTTAACTCGGGCTAGGAGCGACCGGGAGAGCCGGGGCCGGTACCTATTCGTCCGCCTCGGCGGCGCGGAGACCCCACCTCTCATTTCTCATATGGCCCTCTTCTAGCGCCACCATGAGGCCGCTTCTTGCAAAACACATAATTTTTTGGACACTGCTCCTACAAATTCTGCCCTAAAATCACGTAAAGCGGTACACATTATGTCTACACTCATGTCATCAGCATGGATCTGTCCGAGATAGCGCCACCATCAGGGCATCCTAAAATCACGCTTTGCAGAGTCCAAAAATGTGTTTGAAAAATCGCCCTGATGGTGGCGCTATCTTGGACAGTGTAGACATACTGTGTACCGCTTTGCGTGATTTTAGGGCAAAATTTGTAGGAGCAGTGTCCAAAAATTTGTTTTGCAAGAAGCGGCCTCATGGTGGCGCTAGAAGAGGGAGAAATGGGGGTAGTGGTTTGGCAGCCAAAATCACTATGAGAAGGGAAAAAGTGTGACTGAAAGTCTGACTGACAGACTGACTGACAGACTGACAGCTGGTGGAGGTTTTGATAGTAACTGCGACCTGACGGTCGCAATTACACTATTACACTATTATATTATTACACTTATTACAATATTACACTATTACCCTTATTGCGCTATTACACTACCAGTAAGACTCCCTAATAGGGTGATTTTAGGGCAGTGTCCAAAAATGTGTTTTCAAAAATCAGCCTGAAGGTGGCGCTATATGGGACAGATCCATGTTGATGACATGAGTGTAGACATACTGTGTACCGATTTGCGTGATTTTAGGACAAAAAATTTAGGAGCTGTGTCCAAAAATTTGTTTTGCAAGAATCGGCCTCATGGTGGCGCTAGAAGAGGGTCATGTGTGAATTGATGGGTGGAGGTTGTGGTTTGGCAGGCAAGGAGTATGTGTGCAAAATTTGGCATGGATCGGGGCAACGGTTGCGGAGATATGAGCAGGGCAAAAGTGTGACGTGTGACGTGTGACAGACAGACTGACTGACTGACTGACTGACGGACGGACGGACGGACGGACGGAAGGACTCACAGCTGGTCGAGGTTTTGATAGTAACTGCGACCTAACGGTCGCAATAACATTTATGCTATTTCAATATTACACGTAATGCACTATTACACTATTTCACCTATTACACTATTACACTTATTGCTAACCAGCCATGGACCCCCTTGGAAACCCCTCAGGGATCCCCAGAGGTCCCCGAACCACACTTATTGCTAACCAGCCATTGACCCCTTGGAAACCCCTCAGGGACCCCCAGAGGTCCCCGAACCACACTTTGAGAACCAGCCATGGACCCCCATTGGAAATCCGTCATGGACCTCCAGAGGTCCCCGAACCACACTTTGGGAACCAGCCATGGCTGTACGTGTACCAGGCTGTTGTGAACCAGCCATAGAAACCCTGGGGGTCCCCAAACCACACTTTGGGAACCAGCCATGGACCCCCTTGTAAACCCCTCATGGACCCCCTGCCTGCCTGCCTGCCTGCCTGTTGATCCTATTACTTGGATGTTAGACTAGCCTACAGCTTTTATTTTGAAGTTGTGTACCATGTGACTTGACACGTGGTCATGTGACATTCATGATGACGATTTCTTTCCTGGACTTGAAAATTGAATAATGGGCCTATTTTTTGTTTGTTGGTTCCAAATCAAATAATTGCAAAATATGAATCACACATTCAAAAAATTTAGCAAATTTGAAGCATTTTCCTGATTTTTTTGTGGGCTAGAAAATTGGAAAAATGGGCCCATTTTTTGATTGTTGTAATGGGGTAAGAAATTAAGAAATACCTTTTTCAAGATGTTTTTCCTTTGTCGGTTCCAAACCAAATAATGCCAAAATACGAATCACACATTCAAACAATTGAAGCATTTTCCTGATTTTTTTGCAAGCTAGAAAATTGGAAAAATGAGCCAATTTTTTGATATTCGTAATGTGGTAATAAATTCAAAAATACCTTTTTTAAAGATGTTTTTCCTTTGTTGATTCCAAATCAAATAATGACAAATACGAATCACACATTTAAAAAATTGAAGCATTTTCCTGATTTTTTTGCAAGCTAGAAAATTGGAAAAATGAACCAATATTTGATTTTATGGGGGAGCTAGAAAATTAGAAAATTGAGAGAAAAAGGATTTTTTTAAATTAAATTCCTATTGAAAATCTAACGATACTTTAGTACCCTGACCCAGGTTGACTTAGTATAATTGGGATATTCAATTTGAATTAAAAAAAACAGAAAATTGGCTATTTTTTTAATTTTTTTATTCAGAATTGAAAAATTGAGAAAACACGAAAATAGGCCCATTATTCAATTTTCTAGTTAAGGAAAAAAATCACCATCATCAATGTCACGTGACCACGTCACAAATCACATGGTCTACAACTTCAAAATAAAGGCTATCTAGCTCTAACATCCAAGCAATAGAATCAACAGGCAGGCAGTAGAGGTGCATGGGATTCATGGCTCTGTGAAGTGAGCCAGCGCCATGGATCTGGCTCACTTAAAAGAGCCGTTAAAAGATTGGCTCATTTAGCTCATTTGGTTCAGTGTATATTTATATATTTTTAAAATAATTAATTGAAAAATGAATCCACAAGGTGGCACCACATTTATCTGCTGACAGTTGAGAGCACAATCTGGTATTTACCCTTTTCATAAAACGTGTGTGTAAATTAAGCTACCTTGACTTATGTTATTCATGCAACACCTCAAAAAACCAAGCAGGCAACAATGAAATCACCTCTCTCTCTCTCTCTCTCTCTCTCTCTCTCTCTCTCTCTCTCTCTCTCTCTCTCTCTCTCTCACACACACACACACACACACACTCACTCACTCAGTGGAGTAGCAAGGAGGAGGTTTTGTGTTGAACCCTCCCAAATTCCCTACTGCGTGAACCAGATCCCATCGTTCACTTCAAAGAGCTATTCAAAAGATTCGATTCGATCGCAAACGTCCCACCACTAGCAGGCAGGCAGGCAGGCAGGCAGGCAGGCAGGCAGGCAGGCAGGCAGGCAGGCTAACATTGACATACATATATTATATTGCAATTTGGCAAGTTGCGGTTGGTTGTTTAAGTTGGACTGGTTAAACTGACACAATATGTCCATATGAGTGGTGCTATTTATGAGTTGATTCCATTAAGCACTGCCAACGTGAACAAACTTTGAGTGCTATAGCCCCTTTTCCACTGGCCAGGTTTGTGCCAGGTTTTCCACAACAAGGACCTGGGTAGAGTGGTGTGAAAGTGGTACTAAACTTGGTACTAAAAGGTATCCAATCTAGAGGTCTGAGCTAGGCCAAACAGGGCCAAACACTTCATAATGACTGATCCTTATCCTAACCCTGATCACTCACTGACTTTTCATTTAGACCACCAGGATATAGTTGTAATACACGACAATAGATTCTATTGTGTTATAACCACTATTATAATCTATTATAGTGTATTATAATTATCATAGTGATACATTAATACTTTATAGTGTATTATAATCACAGTTATAATCCATTATAGTGTATTATAATTTATGATAGTTGTAATACAAATTTATATTGCATTATAATCACAGTTAAAAGGGTCAATTTGTTTCTTACCGAAAGGGGTACTTTTGTGTAATGGAAAATGTAGATATTTTTTATGTGGTGCGGTGTGGTGTGGTGTAGTGTGGTGTACTGTGGTGTGGTCATAAAGCTGCAGTGGAAAAGGGGCTTATGTGACAAGATGAAGGCCAGATGTAGGGCATGCTTCGGGACGCGTTTGTCCATGTTACGTCCCAATGCCAAATGTTGGAGCTTCGCTCAAAAACTAATAAGCTATGCTTTTATTAATCTAGACTGAGAGGCTGTAAACAATATTTTCTGACATCAACAGTGTCCCTGGATATAGACCCCAGGAAGTCTTTATAACTAGTGCTTATTGTAGTTCCCCCATTTTAAGTTAAATACAGAGTCAAATATAATATCAGAAATAGATTCTAAATATATGTATGAGCATAGGGTAAAGTAATACATAATAACTAGAAATACTGTTCCTTCGAAACAGTGTGGGCTCGGTTCCAACCCAACAAATAGGATACTTTAAGGTACTGTAAGGTACAGTACCTTACAGTATTGTACTGTACCTTACTATACTGTACTGCACCTTACTGTACTGTACTGTACTGTACTGTACTGTAACTTACTGTACTTTACTGTACTCTACTGTACTGTACTTTACTGTATTCTACTGTAACTTACTGTACTTTACTGTACTCTACTGTACCTTACTGTACTGTACTCTACTGTACCTTACTGTACTGTACTGTACCTTACTGTACTATACTATACTGTACTCTACTGTACCGTACTGTACCTTACTGTACTGTACTCTACTGTACCTTACTATACTGTACTTTACTGTACTCTACTGTACTTTACTGTACTCCACTGTACCTTACTGTACTTTATTCTACTTTACTGTACTTTATTGTACTTTACTGTACTCTACTGTACCTTACTGTACTGTATTGTACTTTACTGTACCTTACTGTACTGTACTCTACTGTACCTTTCTGTACTGTACCTTTCTGTACCTTACTGTACTTTACTGTACTCTACTGAACCTTACTGTACTTTTACTGTACTCTACTGAACCTTACTGTACTGTACATATTATATGTGTTCTAGATCTACATTTTTGATTCTGTGTTTGGGAACCAGCAACTGTCAAATGGACTCCAACTGTAGTGGAGTATATTGAGTGCATATACTGTAGGCTAACAATCCCAGATCACATCTGTCCTCCACTATGTCTATAACCAAGGCGTTCTTCTATGTGGCCACTCCAGACTGAGGAGTGGAGCATGGCTTTTATTGTGTTTGTGGATCTGACTTGGAAATGCATTGGTTTTGATATCTCCCTGACAACCAACAACAACCACTAATATGGCTGACTGTCCCTGCGGGCTCTAGGATATATGGCTATGGGATTTACATCCCATCGCCCGGACTTGATTCTTGATCACAGCTGTGTAATCAGTAGAGTGGAGAGGGACATTTATTTATAGTTTTAACTATAACTATAGTTTTATACATCACACAGCTTAGACATTTGGATCAAATCAGAGAGCAGACCTGTGTGAACGCAATGATATAGATAGCATATCTGAAGTGTGAACACTGCAGCCACAGCGCCTTAACATAAACATGGGTCTATTATCCTTCTCTCCACTCTGGGGACCCATTGGAAATGCATTGGGTGCTTAAAGTTAAACATTTTTATTTTTTTATAATTAAACTACAAAACATTTCAAAAAGAAAAATACACGCACACTTGTCCTCAGTAAGCTGAACACATAAAAATTTGAATGGTGTTGAAAGGTGTAAGCGTTTAGGAGATGAAGCGCGCCAAAGTTTTAGGATACTGACTAGTATAGAAATAAATAAATAATGAAGATAACATACGTGTGCTCGCCTTTAGGCGAGCCCACAATAAACTGAATTATATCACCCATGAAACTACACAGTAAAAACCTGAGTGTTGATTTAACCCGAGAGAGAGAGAGAGAGAGAGAGAGAGAGAGAGAGAGAGAGAGAGAGAGAGAGAGAGAGAGAGAGGTTCATTTCATAAGGGTTCATTTGTTTCAATTCATACTCTCTCAAGAGTTATTAATGGATAAAATAACACAGATGATTTTACTCCGTACAGACTGAGTGCACTAATAATCATTAATGTTATTAATACTTATATTTATTAAAGTGTATGTCATTGGCATCATGCTATAACTCTGTATGTCAATGTTCTAAGTGTCTGTCTGTCTGTCTGTCTGTCTGTCTGTCTGTCTGTCTGCCTGCCTGCCTGCCTGCCTGCCTGCATCAAGTACCGGTAACTGGAGTCGGTCTGCTGCGCAGATGGGCGCAGATGGGCGTGGCGTACGTGGTCTTCGAATGGGCGTAGCGCGATGGGCGTGGGAAAGGCTGCCACGAGCCTATAGCCAGCAGCTCGCCGTTCGGCTCCCACTCCCACTCTCACAGTTTCTACCGTAATTACACTACTTAATGCGCAATTTTTTGGACGGGGGGTCGGGGGCTCATTTTACCGGGGGTCCGCTCACTATCCCGACGGGCCGCTGTTCCGACTAGCGTCGGCAATTTAGTTACTGAGGTACGGTTACTGAGGTTAAGTTTAGGGTTAGGGATAGAGTTAGGGGGTTAGTTTTAGTGTCGGCAACGAGTGGCACGCGTGCCGTGGACCACCTCCAGGGACCCCTGGCTATATAACAGAGGGACATGCGGATATATAGAGAGAGAGAACCAGGGACACGGGACGGCCGCCGTTCCACTCCTATCCGAAGTGGGCTGCAGAGGCGGCGGTCCTCCGCAGCGGCGCGACCACATTTGCGTCCCCCGGAGCGATGGTCCCAGGGCGCCGTCCGTGAGCCACCCCGTTAGAAGGGTCTTTTTCCAGGGGGTCCCCGGAGCTCAGCGATACCTCCAGGTGTCCCCGGAGGGCGGAGGTGGTCCGCGATACGAGCCACTCAGCCGTCCCACTCCGATGCTCCAAAGTCGGATAGTAGTGGAACGGCTGCCGCCCCGTGCCCCTGGTTCTCTCTCTCTATATATCCCCATATCCCCTGTTATATCGCCGGCAGGCAGGTGTAACTGGAGGCAGTCCGCGGCCGAGACCCCAAACTCAAAGACGGATGCGAGTGGAGCGGCGAGCCGCTGGTTCTCTCTCCCAGCACTACCGAAGACCTTTCCCACACAAGTACTTAACTCCCATTCGTACGTAACTCCCACTCCCGTACGTAACTCCCACTCCCGTACGTAACTCCCACTCTGCGCAGCAGCACAGAATCCGCCGCCATCTTTAACCTCCAGTTACTCCTGTCTCGCCTGCATGCCTGTTGATCCTATTGCTTGGATGTTAGACTAGAGCTAGACTAGCTTTTATTTTGAAGTTGTAGACCATGTGATTTGTGACGTGGTCATGTGACATTGATGATGCTGATTTTTTTCCCTTGACTAGAAAATTTAATAATGGGCCTATTTTCCAGATTCTTTTGTGCAGAAATACATTTAAAAAATTGACCCATTTTTGGCCATTTTTGTGATTTTCTTATTTGGGTTTTCTCAATTTTTCAATTCTGAACGAAAATTGGAAAAATAGCCAATTTTCTGTTTTTTTTAATTAAAATTGAATATCCCAATTATACTAAGTCAACTGGCCGTTTTTGTGATTTTCTGATTTGCGTTTTCACAATTTTTAAATTTTGAGCCAAAAAATGAAAAAGGGGCTAAAATGTGATTGTTTTGAATCCGTTTGGGAGGACAGAAATCAAAAAAAGGGATTTTCTATGTTGGATTAAAATTGAACATCTCAATTATACTAAGATCCCCTGACCACAAAAATAGCCAGGTTGACTTAGTATAATTGTGGTATTCAATTTGAATCCAAAAAAACAGAAATTGTCTATTTTTTATTTTATTTTATTCAGAATTGAAAATTTGAGAAACCCCATTATTCAATTTTCTAGTCAAGGAAAAAAAACATCAACATCAATGTCACGTGACCACGTCACAAATCACATGGTCTACAACTTGAAAATAAAGGCTATCTAGCTCTAACATCCAAGCAATAGAATCAACAGGCAGGCAGTAGAGGTGGGATTTATGGCTCTGTGAAGTGAATCTGGCTCACTTAAAATAGCCGTTAAAAGATTGGCTCATTTAGCTCATTTGGTTCAGTGTATAAATATATATTTTTAAAATAATTAATTGAAAAATGAATCCACAAGGTGGCACCACATTCCTCTGCTGACAGTTGAGGGCACAATCTGGTATTTACCCTTTTCATAAAACGTGTGTGTAAATTAATTTACCTTGACTTATGTTATTCATGCAACACCTCAAAAAACCAAGCAGGCAACAATGAAATCACTCCTCCCCTTGGCACTCTCTCTCTCTCTCTCTCTCTCTCTCTCTCTCTCTCTCTCTCTCTCTCTCTCTCTCTCTCTCTCTCTCTCTCTCTCTCTCTCTCACTCAGTGGAGTAGGAAGGAGGAGGTTTTGTGTTGAACCCCCCCCAAATTCCCTACTGCGTGAACCAGATCCCATCGTTCACTTCAAAGAGCTATTCAAAAGATTCGATTCGATCACAAAGGTCCCACCACTAGCAGGCAGGCAGGCAGGCAGGCAGGCAGGCAGGCAGGCAGGCAGGCAGGCTAACATTGACATACATATATTATATTGCAATTTGGCAAGTTGCGGTTGGTTGTTTAAGTTGGACTGGTTGAACTGACACAATATGTCCATATGGGCATTCCCAGATATGGGCTTAATATAAAAGGGATCAGATGTAGAAGTCAGCTCCATATACTGTATGGAGATCTAGGTGATGATCCAGTTGTCTCGATGAATGGATATCCAGGATTTGATCTTTCATGAGGTGATGGCACGACAATGTGATGTCACAATGTCAACAGACATGTCAACAGCTATTGTATGGGCAAACTCAATACGGGCTAATATTGATGGGCATAAAGAAATGCTATTAGTGTGGTTGCCTTAACAATGCATCATCTGGGAATCAGATGTAGAGGTCAGCTCTATGTATGGAGATCTAAAAGGGATTCTGTGATGATCCAGTCGTCTCGAGACGACATCTCAAATGTGATGTCCCAATGTCAACAAACAGCAGATATAGACATTGAGGCGTTACTCACGGACAAGATACATATGGACAAGATCTGTGGATTTGGCTGAACACATCATATATCGGACCAGTTACCCATAGGCCTTACATGGAGACCCCTACTGTATATGGAGATATGCTGTACTCAGTTATTCGTTATGTGAAAGTCCTATGATGTCTATTGTCTATGACATCTGACATCATACCCTTTTATGCCCACATGGAGATCCCTGTCTGTAGAACCAGCCACACATGGACTGTCTTGGCCATATATGGATTCTGTTAGTGTCTCCACTTTAGAGCCGAATTTATTTCAGTTCGGCTCTGTCTAAACTACGATATGGAGTCATTCAGAGGATCGGGGCGCGTGACCCATCATCAATTTAGCTGTTCGGTGCCACCAAGATTTTGTGACTCCCCGAACTAAATTTGGCTCTAAAAGTGGAGTATGAATCAGCCCTAAGACTGGCCTAAGACCTAAGATCAGAAATAGATTCTACACCTACGTATGAGCATTATGGTAAGGCAGTAAATAATAATAAACTGAATAGTACCCATGAAACTACATAGTAAAAACCTGAGTGTTGATTTAAGAGAGAGAGAGAGTATAAACAGAACTAAATCGACCCATAAAGGGTTTATTGTGCCTATTGACCACACTAAGAATCATTATTATTATTATTATTAATAATAATAATTGCGAGGTCGCAGATTAGTATGTGAACGGTCACAGCTTGTCCGTATGTATATACAGTATGTATCTCTCTCTCTGTCTATAACGCCTGACACTGTGGTTCTATGGGTTTGTCACTCTGACATCATACTCTGACGTCACTGTAACATCAGGGGAACAGAATGGGTTTTCCGCTCTGACATCACACGCTGCCTTCACTGATGTCACACTAACAGAATCCCTTTCATGCCCATATCTAACAGAAATTCATATGGGAATGCCCATATATGGAGGCCACATCGGCCACATGCCAGTATGCATGGGCCCTTAGGCTTTTATGCTATAGGCTAGGTCAGGTCAAGGTCCCTTTCTGCCAACAGTGGCACAGGGGAACCCACTGGCACACTGGCAGAATAGTGAGAGAGAGGATTTTTTTTTAAACAAATATATATATATTTTTTTAAACATGGTCAATCAAACGAGGTTAGCTAATTTACAGTAAACTACATCCTGCACATAATTCTACATCCATTAAAACTCTGAACTTTGACCGTGGAGGGAGTCGCAGAGATTGTTGGATTATTGTCTAATCGTTATAACAATGTCCTGCCAATCAAAATGTGTCAATATATTTGATGGCGTCATTAAAATTAATTTTGACATGGCACACTGACAATCTAGAAAATAAAAACATAATTTCATAAAGGTTGCTGACCCAAGGTTGCAAGGTTCAGCACTGGAAATGCATGCATGAAATAAAGACATTTGAACCGATCAGTAGGCTACAGTACAGAGCAGTATCTGGACACTGCTCATCTCCATAGTATGTCCCTACGGGCTGGGTCGACTACTTCATTCTTCCTACACTTGTGCAGGGAGACATGGTGACATTAACTTGTCACCTCTCTCATGAAGCACATGATGAGGTACTGTGAGGTACTTGATATCTATAACCCAGTACCTTCTGAAGATGCCTGTGCATTGTATTGTGCTCCTTGTCTGTTGGCACCATGTTGGATTCTGGAACACTGTCACTGTTCCCCAGCAGACTACCATAAATATGCTGTAATGCGCATGATGACACTGTGTACTGAACGTATGTGTGAGTGGACTGACACTTTGTCCTTCACCCAAATGAGATGTCACCATAGAGAGCAAGAACAATAAGTAGAGGCTGGCGAGCATAATGTACACAAGTGGAGACTACATTTAGTCATAGCGAGGCAGACATCACGATAAAATAAAGTTGTTTCAATTTTTTGTTCTCTCAGAGGTCAAATCTAACCTTGACCTTATGTTGATGTATTGACCTTGCTTATTGTAAGTCGTGTCTGCTAAATGCCTAAGTTGTAGTACAGATAGATGCCTCTTGAGCATGTCCCTATAGGGTGGTCTGGGGGCCAAAGACCAGATGGAGGGATTACATGGAGAGAACACTGGCCTGGGAACTCCTGGGAACCCCGGGGGAGGTGGATAAAAACACCCATAAACGTTGTACATTTGTTGGAAGTACAAAAACACATCAGCAAAAAAAAAAAAAAAAAAAAGAGAAAAAAAAGAAGGAAAAAAAAACATACCTAGACTCAAGTGAGTTGTTCTATTTATGAGTTGATTCCATTAAGCACTGCCAATGTGAACAAACTTTGAGTGCTATAGCCCCTTTTCCACTGACCAGGTTTGTGCCAGGTTTTCCACAACAAGGACCTGGGTAGAGTGGTGTGAAAGTGGTACTAAACGTGGTACTAAAAGGTATCCAATCTAGAGTAGGTCTGAGCTAGGCCAAACAGGGCCAAACACTTCATAATGACTGATCACTCACTGACTTTTCATTTAGACCACCAAGATATAGTTGTAATACACGACAATAGATTCTATTGTGTTATGACCACTATTATAATCTATTATAGTGTATTATAATTATCATAGTAATACATTAATACTTTATAGTGTATTATAATCACAGTTATAATCCATTATAGTGTATTATAATTTATGATAGTTGTAATACAAATTTATATTGTATTATAATCACAGTTAAAAGGGTCAATTTGTTTCTTACCGAAAGGGGTACTTTTGTGTAATGGAAAATGTAGATATTTTTATGTGGTGCGGTCTGGTGTGGTGTAACCACTATTATAATCTATTATAGTGTATTATAATTATCATAGTAATACATTAATACTTTATAGTGTATTATAATCACAGTTAAAAGGGTCAATTTGTTTCTTATCGAAAGGGGTACTTTTGTGTAATGGAAAATGTAGATATTTGTATGTGGTGCAGTGTGGTGTGGTGTAGTGTGGTGTACTGTGGTGTGGTGCTAAAGCTGCAGTGGAAAAGGGGCTTATGTGACAAGATGAAGGCCAGATGTAGGGCATGCTTTGGGACGCGTTTGTCCATGTTTCGTCCCAATGCCAAATGTTGGAGCTTCGCTCAAAAACTAAGCTATGCTTTTATTAATCTAGACTGAGAGGCTGTATATTTCTGACATCAACAGTGTCACTGGATATAGACCCCAGGAAGTCTTTATAACTAGTGCTTATTGTAGTTCCCCCATTTTAAAGTTAAATACAGAGTCTGAGTTACATTATAGATGAGAGCAGTGTTTCGGATATAATTCATGCACGCATTCAGCTGAGGTGTTACTGAATGCCAAATATAACATCAGAAATAGATTCTAAATATATGTATGAGCATAGGGTAAAGTAATAAATAATAATAAACTGAATTATATCACCCATTAAACTACACAGTAAAAACCTGAGTGTCGATTTAATCCCAAATGGCTATTCATTTGTGCAGATATATCCCTTATCACCAGTAGGTTGTTATATATCTGAGGGGATATAAATGTATACTCTCAAGAGTTTACATTTGCACTCTCAACACTGAGGATTTCACAGAGTAGACTGGAGTACCAGAGATGAAAATGGTATGAAATGGGGTCTGTGGCCTAATAATGCATAGTACTTCTATAATTTTTATCCCACGATTTTGTATCCCATTTTTTCACCCAGTGCCAATTGCATAAGCTATGTAATCCTGGGCTCTGCTCTCCCTCTGCCGCGCCTGGGGAGACAACGGACTGACCTCATGCTTCCTTCAATGCATGAGTAGTCCAAATTGTTTCTTTTCACCTGACAGGGGGGATTTCCCCGGTATGGACGTAACGCGTGGAAGGAACACGTTATTCCAACCAGTTCCTTTCCCCTCCATCAGGCGCCCCGGCTGGCCAGGGGTATAGAGACAAGGATTACTGCATGTTTTTGTGAGGGTATCTACCCTAGGAGACACGGGGAGAACATGCAAACTCCACACGGAAAGAAATAAGAAGAAATAATGCATAGTAAATGGGGGCCTTGAAATTAAAAAGGTTGAGTATCATTCTTGTATGCACTCTGGAGCCAATAACTCACACAGACACATGGTGGGTGATATGGGGGGAAAGAAAACGAATGAAATGAAAAAACACACCATTTCCATTACCTGCATCTTCTGGAACTTCATCATAGTCTTCATCATCTCCGGAGGACAAAGAATCTAGAAAGACACAAGAGTAAAAATACACTATAAATCTATTTTGGATAAGAACTTAAAAAATGTTACAGTACATGAACTCCATCATTATTTTAATAGCCTTTATTTTTAATCACAAATTGGATATCTGTAAAGAAAGAGAGAGAGAGAGAGAGAGAGAGAGAGAGAGAGAGAGAGAGAGAGAGAATAAATGGAACCAAATGGACCCATAAGGGTTCATTTGTTTCAATTCATACTCTCTCAAGAGTTATTAATGGATCAAATAACACAGATGATTTGACTCCGTACAGACTGACTGCACTAATAATCATTAATATTATTAATACTTATGTTTATTAAAGTGTATGTCATTGGCATCACGCTATAACTCTGTATGTCAATGTTCTAAGTGTCTGTCTGTCTGTCTGTCTGTCTGTCTGTCTGTCTGTCTGTCTGTCTGTCTGTCTGTCTGTCTGTCTGTCTGCCTGCCTGCCTGCATGCCTGTTGATCCTATTACTTGGATGTTAGACTAGAGCCAGACTAGCTTTTATTTTGAAGTTGTAGACCATGTGATTTGTGACGTGGTCACGTGACATTGATGATGCTATTTTCTTTTCCTTGACTAGAAAATTGAATAATGGGCCTATTTTCCAGATTCTTTTGTGCACAAATAAATTAAAAAAATTGGCCCACTTTTTGCCGTTTTTGTGATTTTCTTATTTGCGTTTTCACAATTTTTAAATTCTGAGCGAAAATTGGAAAAATAGCCAATTTCTGTTTTTTTTAATTGAAATTGAATATCCCAATTATACTAAGTCAACCTGGCCGTTTTTGTGATTTTCTGATTTGCGTTTTCACAATTTTTAAATTACTAATGAAAATTGGAAAAATAGCTAATTTTGGTTTATTTGATTCAAATTGAATATCCCAATTATACTAAGATCCCCCCACTGGTTTTTGTGATTTTCTAATTTGGGTTTTCTCATTTTTTTAATTCTGAACGAAAATTTGAAAAATAGCCAATTTTCTGTTATTTTTAATTAAAATTGAATATCCCAATTATACTAAGTAAAACTGGCTGTTTTTGTGATTTTCTGATTTGAGTTTTCACAATTTTTTAATTCTGAGCCAAAAAATGAAAAAGGGGCAAAAATGTGATTGTTTTGAAAATATTTGTGAGGACAGAAATCACAAAAAGGGATTTTTCTATGTTGGATTAAAATTGAACATCTCAATTATACTAAGATCCCCTGACCCTTGAGATAATAGCCATTATGTTTTACATTATGTAAGCAAAGATGGCTGCCCTGTATGAAAGATGGGGTTGTATGGGGGGTGGAACATGCAAAATCGCGATTGAAATCATGTTTACTAGATTTAATGGGGTCCAAAAAATCTTTTTTTTTTTTTTTTTTTTTTAATTTTTTTTTTTTTTTTTTCTAAGTAAAAGTCGATTTAAGTCGTCTGGCAGGGACAGGGAAGTCCATAGTGAGAAAGTTGATCTAAAAGTCGTTTGGCACTGTATGAGTTAATTGGGGCCTATTTCGCCAAACAGGAAGTGCCCCTCACCGAACAGGAAGTGACCCTTTATCTCGTGAACCGTTTGTCGTGCAGACATGTGGGTGGTGTGAAATGACTTTATTAAGAGTCCTTAACCTTAATTGGGGCCTATTTCGCCAAACAGGAAGTGCCCCTCGCCAAACAGGAAGTGACCCTTTATCTCGTGAAACGTTTGTCGTACATACGCGTGGGTGGCGTCAAATGACTTGATTAAGAGTCCTTAACCTTGATTGGGGCCTATTTCGCCAAACAGGAAGTGCCCCTCACCAAACAGGAAGTGACCCTATATCTCGTGAATTGATTGTCGTACAGACGCGTGGGTGGCATCAAATGACTTTTATAAGAGTCCTTAACCTTAATTGGGGCCTATTTCGCCAAACAGGAAGTTCCCCTCACCAAACAGGAAGTGACCCTTTATCTCGTGAACCGTTTGTCGTACAGACGCGTGGGTGGAGCCATATGACTTGATTAAGAGTCCTTAACCTTAATTTTGGCCTATTTCGCCAAACAGGAAGTGCCCCTCTCCAAACAGGAAGTGACCGTTTATCTTGTGAACCGTTTGTCGTACAGACATGTGGGTGGTGTCATATGAAGAACCATAATGTTAAAGCTTATGCAAAAAATGCTAATGTTAAAAAATGTAACGCTAATTCTAATACCAACCGCTACACAAGGTTGCACAGACACACTTAAAATGTCTTAGAAATGTTCTTTTCTAGTATCGTTTTGCATTTGTCACATTGCCTAGACAAAAATTAGATTTTAGTCAATTTACCCCCATTGATTCCGGATGGGGACCCGAATGTATTTGCGTCCCCATCCGGAAACAATGGGGGTACATTTATTGTTAAGTGTGCCTGCCATGCAATGGCAAAACACTTATTGTAATCCGCCATACTTAATTAAGTGTGCCTGCCATGCAATGCAATGGCAAAACACTTATTGTAATCCGCCATACTTAACACATCTGGTGCCAACCCCGAGTTTCCCGAGTTTGTATTGATACCAACGCTGTGCCAACCCCGAGTTTCCCGAGTTTGGGCCGTTTTTGAAAAAAAAAAAAAAAAAAAATATCATTTTTTTTTTTTTCAAAAATATTTTTTGGAACTCCAGAAATGTGTTAGGCATGATCGCGATCCCGAAATTGCATGTTTAACCCCCATACCAACCCATTCTTTCAAACATGGCAGCCATGTTTGTTTACATCTGAAGAAAACATAATGGCCCATAAATCATGAATGCCTGAACGGATTTCCAAGCGGATTTTTTGTTTGAAAGCTGTGAACAGCATCTACACACGTGGTGCATCATCTAGGCATGGGCGTGCACTTTTTACACAATTGCACAATTACATGGAAGTCTATGGTAACCATGGCAACGCGAGACATTGAAGAGAAAAAATCATTGCAACATAAGTGTTAAGTAAGTAAGTAAGTAAGTCAGTAATGTTCTTGCAAATTTCTGCACGTAATAACTGCCGCACAATTTACGCCACCCACGCAATATATACATCAAAACGTGCGGCTCGGCCGGGAATAGGTTGCTATTACTTTTCTTTCCGATCCGCGTTACCATGTCGACGTAATTCGCAAAAAATGACGCCCAAAAACCCCATTGACTTAGAATGGGGGACATTTCGGCACGTAATAACTGCCGCAAGATTTACGCCACCCCCGCAATATATACATCAAAATGTGCGGCTCGGCCGGGAATGGTGTGCTATTACTTTTCTTTCCGATCCGCGTTACCATGGCAACGTAATTCGTAAAAAACTATGCTCAAAAACCCCCAGTGACTTTGAATGGGGGACTCCGAAAAAAAGAAAAGAAACTTTGGGGCCACATAACCCTGCCATACTTTTGCCTAGCAACGTGATTTAAACTTTAAAATGCACACACAACTTTGGTCTTTTTCCGGCCAATAGGGATGAGCTGTAATTGATTAAGCCCCGCCCCCTCTGTATTCCTATTGGCTGGGTTTTAAACAGCCACTACTCCAGTTCACAGCATGGTACCGTCTTGAAACTTGGTGTCTGGACTTAAACGGCCAATAGGAACTTATTACTTAAGCCACACCCCCTTTAAGCCCACCCCTATATTCCTATTGGCTGAGCTTTAAACAGGTATAACTCCAGTTTGCAGCATGGTAGGGTCTTGAAACTTGGCGTGAGTACTTAGATGGCCAATAGGAATGATCTGTAATGTTTTAAGCCCCGCCCCCTGCCTTCCTATTGGCTGGGCTTTACAAATCCATAACTCCACTTCCCAACATGTTACTGGTCTCAAACTCGGTGGGTGGTCCCACAGTCCCAACGGCTAACTGCTAATGCTAATCGCTACTTCCGCTAATGCTAAGCTAAAAATGATAATGCTAACACATGCTAATGCTAAAACAATGCTAATGCTAACAATGTTAATGCTAACACATGCTAATGTTTAATGCTAATGTGAAAAAAGCTAATGCTAAAAATGCTAATGCTAAAAATGCTAATGTTAGAAATGCTAATGCTAATGTTAGCTAATGCTAAAAATGATAACTCTAATGTAAAAAATGCTAATGATAATGCAAAAGAATGCTAAAGCTAATGCTAACAAAATACTAATGCTAAAATGTTAAAGCTAATGCTAAAAATGCTAATGCTAACACCAACCACTACACAAGGTGTCACACACTTAGCAAGCTGCAGGCACACTTATTTTTTTTTAGAAATTTTCTTTTCTAGTAATACACAAATACTCACTGTGATGGCATCCATTGTTAGGTATTGCCATATTATCACTACAAATATGCTCTAAAAGTGTGAAAAACATATTTTTTATTGCAAGTTATCCAGAATGTGTAACCAAATGAACGTTTGGTCATACAGGCCGTTCAGAGTACATTTACAGGAAAAACTACAATGGAGCAACAGTATTATCTCTTTTTTCAAGAGAGACCTACAACATATTAAACATAAAGTATTACCTGGACCTGGGGGCTGGAAGGATCTCAGAAGGTGTTCCTCATGAAGCCCAGTGGACTGACAGGCAGAGCACAGGTCATAGTCAGGACACACTGTGCACTTATACCTGGTCCCCACGATAGGATCCATCTCACAGCAGTCACAAACCACTCCAGGGTGCAACATGCCAGGATCTGGAAAACAAAACAAGATAAATTAATGTTTGGTCGTACAGGCCGTTCAGAGTACATTTACAGGAAAAACTACAATGGAGCAACAGTATTATTAAGACTTTGAATGGGGGAAATTTCAGCACGTAATAACTGCCACACGATTTACGCCACGCCCGCAATATATACATCAAAATGTGCGGCTCGGCCGGGAATGGTGTGCTATTACTTTTCTTTCCGATCCGCGTTACCATGGCAACGTAATTCATAAAAAACCATGCGCAAAACCCCCCATTGACTTTGAATGGGGGACTCAGAAAAAAACCCAGAAACTTTGACGCCACATAACTCTGCCATACTTTTGCCTAGCAACGTGATTTAAACTTTAAAATGCACACACAACTTTGGTCTTTTTCCTGCCAATAGGGATGAGCTGTAATTGATTAAGCCCCGCCCCCTCTGTAACAGGAAGTGCCCTTCGCCAAACAGGAAGTGCCTCTTTATCTCGTGAACCGTTTGTCGTACAGACGCATGGGTGGTGTCATATGACTTGATTAAGAGTCCTTAACCTTAATTGGGGCCCATTTCGCCAAACAGGAAGTGCCCCTCACCAAACAGGAAGTGACCCTTTATCTCATCAACCGTTTGTCGTACAGACTCGTGGGTGGCGTTAAATGACTTGATTAAGAGTCCTTAACCTTAATTGGGGCCTATTTCACCAAACAGGAAGTGCCCCTCACCAAACAGGAAGTGACCCTTTATCCTTAATTGGGGCCTATTTGACCAAACAGGAAGTGCCTCTCACCAAACAGGAAGTGACCCTATATCTCATCAACTGTTTGTCGTACAGACGCGTGGGTGGTGTCATATGACTTGATTAAGAGTCCTTAACCTTAATTGGTGCTTCCTTTGCAAAACAGGAAGTGCCATTCTCCAAACAGGAAGTGCCTCTATATCTCATGAACCGTTTGTTGTACAGACAATAATGTTAAAGCTAATGCAAAAAATGCTAATGTTAAAAAATCTAACGCTAATCTAACGTTAATGCTAAAACAAAAAAAATCTAACGCATGCTAACATCAACCGCTACACAAGGTTGCTCACACTTAGCGAGCTGCAGGCACACTTAAATTTTCTTAGAAATTTTCGTTTCTAGTTTTATCATTATTTTACGCTTTTTGTGGTAATCTTTTTATAGAAACACATATATGAAGCTTAACTTTTTTTCTAAAATATTTTCGAAAAAATGTTATGTTAGCGTTCGTTTTTTAAGAAAAAGTTGACTATAGCTCCTTTAAGGCAATAAAAGTGGGAAAAGAAATCAAAGAAAAACTAGAAGCGTTCTTCCGAGTGTTCTTCCGAGAACAGGACTCCGGCAGGTCATGAAGGTTTTTTTGGCACTATAATAGGCCAAAGTGAAAAGGGTGCCACGCGTTCTTTGGCCTTTCACGATAATCTGACGCTGCATGCGGGATTTGAGGCATTTTGTTCCAAAAATATATCGAAGAATGTGTTTTACATGCGTACTGTAAGTCGGCCTTCTGGTGTCAGATTAGGACCCAAACTGTACTGTAACCCTACCAAATGTCATGGTTTTATGCTTGTGCTGATATCAACCGCAGGTGGGATTTGATCCACCAACCTTCTGCACGCAAGGCATTTTCTTTAACCACTACACTAGACAGCCACAGGTATTATGTCAATCATGTTTGTTAAGAAAAAAAGTTCTATGTAGGCTGAGTGTCTTCGATTAAACAATGATTTAATTGCCAAGTTTTATTGCTTTTATTCATAATTTTGGAGGCTTGGGGTAAAAGTATTTCTGAAATTTTCAAGTGCTCACATTTTCTTTAACTCAGAACAGAAATATTACAAACACGTTCATGCACAACGGCCGGTAGAGAAGGTCTCGTTTTAAACATGAACATGATCTGGAGTATTATGAGAAATAAATACACTTTGGTGAATTTCATAACACTGGCCTCTATAGGGAAACCAGACTTCTCTTCAGTCGGGGCAGCCCCATACAGTAAGCTACAGTTTGATACAAACGCTTATCAAACGTGTCAACATCAAAGAGTTTGACATGTGCAAACACCGTGGACATCCAGAGTGTTCATCAACTCAACCCCAGGTGGCATTAGAACTGACAACCTTCCACATTGTAGTGTTATCAGGGCTCGAGACTAAGGGACGTAAAAATATATATTTGGGACAAATTAATCTCCCCTGGGACGCAGACGGGACGTAGAGGATTTTTTGTTTTTTGCAAACAGCGCATATCAATGTCAAACGGTGTGCAAACTCGCAGCATGAGACACACAAAAAATAAATATTGATGTAAACAGAATGTCTAAGAAGTTACCATAGGCAGTGCTGATCTTCCTTTTCAGGTAGAACGTATAGGCTAGTTGCTAAAATGCTGCGCTATTTGAAGAGGTTAACCAACAGAATGAGGCAGAGAACAGACTGTCAATCTGTGTTACAACTAGTAGAAAAGAGCCGATCTACAAGCTGTGGCTGAGATAAATCTTACCATGCCTGTCACCTTTCCTTGGAAAATATTGCTGCGCCACATAAAGAGTAACGTTGGATATATATAAACCTATAGCCTATATTCCCAAATACAAGACGTTATGTTCGTCTAATCAACTTCATCACAAACAAGGTAAGATTTTTAGAAGCCACAAATGAAGTATAAAAATAGAAAGGATTGCCAAGCCAATTTCACCAGTAACAACAACAACAATAACAATACATATTATTATAATAGTAATACTAATAAACCTACATTATTATTATTATTTATTTTGTATATATATTTTTTGGGACGGATTAAATTCATTTGGGGATGGTTACATTTGTATTTTGGGACGGTCCCGGGACGTAGGTGAAAAAAGTTAGTCTGGAGCCCTGGTGTTATGTTCTTGTTGTTACTGTATGTATGTACCTATATGTACTTCGTATATATTCTGTAATGTGTGGAGCTCCTTGAAAACGAGATGGTTCATCTCAAGGGGTTATTCCCAATAAAGACATTTCAATATAATATGTACATATACCCAGGGGGCAAACCAGCCTTTTTTTAGGAAACCTGCATTTGCCCCGACATACAAAGTTGTCCACCAGAAATATTATCTATGACCCAGTAGGATCACAACCTATATGGACAACCCGTTCAATTTGTACAACAAAGTCCAATATGGCCGCCTCAATATTAGCCCCTATTAGTTTTAAAGGGGGGTGAATAGGGCAACATTTTAAACTGAGGGATATTTCCACGAAACTTCACAGGTTGATCAATGGTATACATATGAACATTTTTTGTATTGCAAGTTTCCATGAAATCCAATATGGCCGCCATAATGTAAGGACACAGAAAATAGTTTTTGCCTCTAACTTCTGAACCAGATGAGCTAGAAACGCAAACTTGGTGTCTATTTCATGGTGTCTGACCATGGGAGACTCAATGGAATAGCTAATTTTATTATTGGGTGTGTCTGGACCTTTATTGTGCATATTTGCAAGATGGTGGACTCCCAAAATAGAGCTTTAACATAATTTCTACCATGATTGTTGACTGCTTTTGCAAATACAAGCAATATGAATCCATTTGCTAAGATTTATGGCACAGAAGGGACTTATACCTGTATTATTCTTGAGTTTGCATGTTGTCAAAATGGCTGTAAACGAGATATTATATTTCCTGTCCGATTCTACTGTATGTAGTTGTAGCAATGACTTCAGATAAAATCAGAGACCAAAACAATGTATCTTAGAAATTATTTTTTAATAAAAAAAAAAAGAAAAAAAGAGAGAGATTATCTCAATGAAATGAATGCAACTGCCTTTTTGGGTCTTTCACACATAGAAATGCACATGCTTTCCAACAACTTCAGCTTCAGGGAAATTATAATGAACACATGATTAAAACAGGCTGCATTATAATGCAAATAATTGCTAGTCACTGTCATGTGTACCTATCCTGCTGCATCTTGTCTCCAGTCCTTGGCAACGACACCCCAAGTGGCATGCAATTCCCTTCTTCGCACATGAACAGTTTTTCTGGCAGCCTTTGATACAGCTACATGATATTGCCTTGTCCATTGATATAGGCCAGGCTGGCTCTGTAGATGGACAGGGGACTGCCTTCCCATCACTGAGAGACCATCCATATTCAGTGAAGCAAGGGATGTCTGGCTTCGCGATTTGTGCAGTTTTATCTATTATGGCTGCTAGAGCAGCTCTTTTCAGGTGCAGGCCAAAGGCATTTTCTGTAGGTGGCAGCAGCTTCAAGAGGGTTGATCGGTTATTTAGGAACTTGTACACTCTCAGCTTTGCCAGGTTAAAGTCCTCCGAATGGTCAGCTTTTGATGCATATACAGTACAGCTATTGTGAGGACCTTCCAGAGCTGTGGGTGAGAACAGAGCAGGATGCATATCTTCCTATCCATCACATGGTCTCAGCCCTTGGACTCGCACAGTGTCGTGCCCTGCCCTTTATTCACAGCCTGAGTGGCAGAGATACCACCAGCTATCCCTTTTTCACTGGAAAGAAGGCATGGTTCAAGACCAGCATGGGTCTAGATCTCCCTGCACTTCAGGAGTTTGGTGAAAATTCCTCTTATTCCCTCTCAGAGGATGTCAAGAATCAGACTAGCGACCTCACAATAGCTGTATATGCATCAAAAGCTGACCATTCGGAGGACTTTGACCTGGCAAAGCTGAGAGTGTACAAGTTCCTAAATAACCGATCAACCCTGTTGAAGCTGCTGCCACCTACAGAAAATGCCTTTGGCCTGCACCTGAAAAGAGCTGCTCTAGCAGCCATAATAGATAAAACTGCACACATCGCAAAGCCAGACATCCCTTGCTTCACTGAATATGGATGGTCTCTCAGTGATGGGAAGGCAGTCCCCTGTCCATCTACAGAGCCAGCCTGGCCTATATCAATGGACAAGGCAATATCATGTAGCTGTATCAAAGGCTGCCAGAAAAACTGTTCATGTGCGAAGAAGGGAATTGCATGCCACTTGGGGTGTCGTTGCCAAGGACTGGAGACAAGATGCAGCAGGATAGGTACACATGACAGTGACTAGCAATTATTTGCATTATAATGCAGCCTGTTTTAATCATGTGTTCATTATAATTTCCCTGAAGCTGAAGTTGTTGGAAAGCATGTGCATGTCTATGTGTGAAAGACCCAAAAAGGCAGTTGCATTCATTTCATTGAGATAATCTCTCTCTTTTTTTATTTTTTTTAAATTAAAAAATAATTTCTAAGATACATTGTTTTGGTCTCTGATTTTATCTGAAGTCATTGCTACAACTACATACAGTAGAATCGGACAGGAAATATAATATCTCGTTTACAGCCATTTTGACAACATGCAAACTCAAGAATAATACAGGTATAAGTCCCTTCTGTGCCATAAATCTTAGCAAATGGATTCATATTGCTTGTATTTGCAAAAGCAGTCAACAATCATGGTAGAAATTATGTTAAAGCTCTATTTTGGGAGTCCACCATCTTGCAAATATGCACAATAAAGGTCCAGACACACCCAATAATAAAATTAGCTATTCCATTGAGTCTCCCATGGTCAGACACCATGAAATAGACACCAAGTTTGCGTTTCTAGCTCATCTGGTTCAGAAGTTAGAGGCAAAACCTATTTTCTGGGTCCTTACATTATGGCGGCCATATTGTGGCGGCCATATTGGATTTCATGGAAACTTGCAATACAAAAAATGGTCATATGAATACCATTGATCAACCTGTGAAGTTTCGTGGAAATATCCCTCAGTTTAAAATGTTGCCCTATTCACCCCCCATTAAAACTAATAGGGGCTAATATTGAGGCGGCCATATTGGACTTTGTTGTACAAATTGACCGGGTTGTCCATATACAGTAGGTTGTGATCCTACTGGGTCATAGATAATATTTCTGGTGGACAACTTTGTATGTCGGGGCAAATGCAGCACACCTTCCTTTGCCCCCTGGGTAATATTAGGCATAGGCACTAACCACTACACTATATGGCAGCCACACATAATTGACCAGTCATGTTTACGAGAAAAAAAAGTTCCATCTAATGTACTTGACACACTGAGTGCCTTTTATTAAACAATAATTTAATAGCAGAGTGCCACAATATTTTAATTATTTTTGCATATTTTGGAGGCTCGGAGTGAAAGTAATCTGAGTAAATGTAAGCGATTGTTTCTGGAATTTTCCTGCAATCTTATTTTCTTTCAAAATGATATAGTGCCCCCCTTTGGCCAATTGGGGTAAGATTGGTTTCAGTGATATTTGGACTAACCCCACAGTATTTCATCATGAAAATGTATTAATTCATTAAATTCATCCGAATCTCAATCTGCCACGTTATTTTCGCCGGCCACAGGAACAGTGACCGTAAACAGTAAACAAAGGAGCATATATATATATATATTTTTTTTTTATTTTGTAAAAATAAATTAACTAAATTGTATACAGGATGAAGCGTTCCTTTGTTTTGAACAAAAACGTAAACTAGATAAAGAATCATGAATGGATTCTTCCAAATCCAATTACCTGGATGTGAATGGGGCGAATTTCTTTATGATGACGTCATTCCCGGTTGTATCTGTCCCATTAGTCTGACGATACCTAACCCTATCCTTAACCTTAACCTTAACCCTAACTCTAACCTCAGTAAAACTATGCCTAAACCTAACCCTAACGCTGTATATATTTTTATGGTTACTTACCTTGAATCTCTGGTTCAAATCCCACTTGGAACATTGAAAGTGTATAATAAACAAATTTGAAGTAAAATGTAATGTTACTTCAAATTGTAATGCCTTGTATTTTATGTGTACGTTTTGCCTTTTAACAGGCATCTTATACTTAAGAAGTCTGTAGGGCGAATAACATTCTTCTGACCTCCTGTTGGGCCACGGATGATCATTATACTTTTAACCTTTAATTTATGAGGCCGCCACCATTTAATGCAACTACAACTTGGATTCAGCTTTTAAAGGAACCACTAATAGGCCAGAGCACCAGAGCATTACTTTGCCCTTTTAGACATTGCTAATTTTAAATGATAAAACACCCCAGTAAACACTAGCCGTCATCTAGACCTATGGTCTATGGTTAGCCCTCATTTGAACCGTCTATCGTCAGTCTGTCTATAGACCGATTGTAGCTGATTACATTTAATCCATTATTCCATACTTGTTGATTAAAAAAACAGCTTTAATATGCACACCTGGTTTTCAAATATTGGACTAAAGTAATTTTAAGAGCCAATTTCACTATATAGTCTAGTTTAGTTGTAGCCGCCATCTGAACGCTTCCATTTAAACGATATATCACCGTTTAGGACAAACGTGTGTTAGACCATCTTTTTTTAAATACATTTTTATCAAGTTGTTCATTATCGGATGCTAACAGTATAGTTTGAAATAATTAGATCTCCCGGTTCTACCTCGTAGTTGTAGTTTGGATCCACATGAGCAGTTTCCTGGCTAATTAACGTCTGTCAGACGTCTATTAGTCCTTTTAAAAGGGGTGTTAAATAACGCAGCACTAAATGCCTCGGCGCTCGACAGTCGCCTAAACTTAAAAAATAAACTCAGATAATGACCCACAAGAGCTCTCTGTTATAGCAGACTATTGAGTTACATAATTCATTCTGACACCAACAGACACAAACACACAAGACTGCATGTCTCCCCGGCCACATCCCCACCCCCACCATACGATAATGATTAAATAAAATCGTTTTATAGCTATCCATCAATATAAAGTTAGTTTGTGTTGTCAAACAAAATGCACCGACCTAAAACGAAAGGCGGGAGGCGATATGTCAACTACTAATGGCTGCTGGAACACATGTAAGCTACAAGCAGTTGCCGTGGTCTAGCGGTAGCGCACATGTTTCATTGACAGAAGTTCCCGAGTTCGAACCCCGTCGATTCCCTGTGTCAAATAATAACAGTGCAAGAATGCTATACAAATACGATCAGCTGCGGTGGTTCAGGTAACATACGGCGCTCAGAACGAAGGAATAGTGATTTTAAACCCTGCTGGCTGCCATCATTTTCACTAATTTCGGCGGCCGCTAACGGCGAAATGGTATTAAATAAACAAGGGTTCCGTTCGGAACCTAACGGTTCAAATGACGGTGATACAATGTCTAGTCTATGTATAGCCGTTGAAAAAACTTTAAAATTTAAACTCGTCACAGACCGGATCTAGCTAGACGTCCGGTTACGGCGAAGACGTAATTTGAACGCGTTTTAACCCCCAAATTGCTTAGTGGGACCTGCTGCATGTTTTGGTTGTTCAGGCTAATGTGGGGTTCCTTTCCATCTCTGTTAATTCATCACAGCCTATGCTGTGTTCATTCTGTGTACTGCACTGTTCTCTTTGTTCCTTAACCGTTTGTAAATTATAGCTTTCATTTGAGATTTTGGCTCTTCTTCTGTTGAGTATTTCTCTGATTCTGTTCTGTTAGTTCTTGTGATTTTGATCTTGTGCCTGTATTTCGATTTTGCTTTTGTTATGTTTTTGGTCGTTCATGCCTTTGGTTCCAACTCTCCTGACACACAGCTGACCGTTTCCCTAGCTTCAGAAGTCTCTATTGAAGGCCGGGTACACATTTTAGTGTATGGGAGGGGCTTACAGTACATGTACAGCAGGGGTGCCCAACCAGTCGATCGCGGTCGACCGGTAGATCGCGGGCTGGTTACCAGTGGACCGCGAGATGATTTCAAATAAATCATTTATTAATTCGGGGGGGGGAGGACATATATCGGGCGTTTCAGTGAAACGACTCCGAGCGAGTGGATGATGTTGACTGAACTCAACTCAACGTGTAGCAGAGCATGTGAGCGGAGTGGAGCCGCTCCGCGCTCCAGAGGGCTCTTGTCCCGCTCGCTCATCGCTCTGGTCGGCCACCGCACCGCTCCGCTCCCCGCCGCTCCGTCGCTCACGTTGATTTTCGCATTTCTCGCTCCACGCTCCGCTCAGGGTCGTCAATCAGAGTCACCAGCCAAAATAAAAAAAGGATTTTGCTACCATATGCGAAACACTTTCTCCTTTGCTTTGCACAACAAGTGTTCCCAACACAAATGCCTGCGGTAACGTTACGTGAGCCTCGGCTTGATGGAGACCTGCGTTCACTGTTACAAAAGACGCCATCTAATCTAAGGCATTGTATTTTTTAATAAGACGGGCAATATTAAATCCAGCTGGTTATTGATTAATCACCACAACCGAGAGACGGAGGCGAGTCGTGGCGTGTGTTTTTCAATCAGTCTCACTTGAATTCGTATCCGTTGACTGGCTGGTGATATATAACTTAACTGACACAAGGTAGGATATGTATTATAAACATAGCCTACGTGTGTGGATGAGTGAAACCGTGATAAAGGGAATTCTCTGTCTGTTCTCCTCTCCGTCTCCGCGGTGCCAACAAGGCTTCACTGCACTAGTAGGCTACTGCGCACGGCTCTGTTTTGTTGGAAACATGCGGCGCGCGGCCCCAATAGGGTCGGCTTGGAGCGGAGCGGAGCGGAGGAATGGAGCGGAGGAAATTCCTCGCTCCAAAACCGCTCAGACCCATTTGAATTTGGATCAACCTACCTGTGTGAGTCTGCTTTTTCTCACATGAAGTTCATCAAGTCAAAGTACAGAGCCACAATGACAGATGAGCACCTTGTGGCCTGCCTAAAACTTGCAACCAGCTCATACAACCCTGACTTTGACAAGCTAGCCTCCTCTTCCCAGTGCCAGGTTTCCCACTAAGGTAGAGAGACTGACATGGAATAAAGGACAAAAAAAAAAACCTATTAAAAAACTATAAAAAAAACTATAAAAAAAGAAAAAAAAAATAGAAAAACTATATAAAAAAGAGAACTATCAGTGACTTGACATAAATCCACAGGTTTTGTGTGAGTGTGTTGTCAGTGCATAATATGCAGAGTGTGCAATAAATGGTCATGCTGTCTGTATGCCCAATGTGAGAAGTTGCAATCGTTTCATTCAATTACAATTCCTACTCTACAGTATGATTACAGTACAGTACAGTGAGTACAATGTTATAATATCTATTAATATTTTCTGTTTTTTACATGTATATTGAATGGGTGTTACGGTACATTTTGGGCTGGTAGCCCTCAGCTAGGTGGCACATTTTCAAAGTAGACCTTGGGTCAAAAAAGGTTGGGCACCCCTGATGTACAGTATGTTGCAACATATTTGTTTTTGTAGGCTAAATTCTGATTTAGGCCCAACTATAGGTAAGCCCTAAATGGGTTAATAAAAACCTGGCAGTCTCACCTGTCTGGTCTGCTGTGGAATCAGAATCAGAAGTGTCACTGGTCTCTTCATATTCTCCCTGGAGGCAAAAGTCAGTCATTAATCATCCATGTCCTCCCAGAGTTTACTTTGATGTGTTGTTAGAAATGTCAACATTTAGCAGTTGTTCTGAGAGTAAATTTGAACAGTAACACCTCCAACCAAAAGTTAAATCAAATCAAATCAAATCAAACTTATTTATAAATCACATTTACAACAATATCGCCCAAAGTGCTGTACATGGAAGGCATCAATGAAAAACAGGCCTGTACAACAATCACAGGACAGCATAAAAACATTATAAAACAAGCAAAAGATATGAAGATATTTAAGCAACATTAAAAGCTAGAGAAAATAGATGTGTCTTAACTCTTATACTGCTTTGGACGTTCCTGTTCGCCCCAATTCTAGAGAGTGAGGCGCGCCAATACGGCTGTTCGTTCGTTTGATGTTTTTTATGGATTATGATAAAAGACGTCCTTGCGCAACTTTTCAATGTATAATTGGTCGTCGGGTCGTTTTGAGGACAGCCGGAAACCGCGTCATAAAAAAAAAAGTAAACAGACTGTCCTGGCTCCGCCTGCCTAGCTGCTAGCCTTGAGGGATTATATTGTTTTTTGCATCAGACTATTAGTAGAGAGAGAGAGAGAGAGACACGTTGGTAAAAGCGATCATTTTGTCGGAAATCAGTTGTTTTATAGTATTAGTAGTATAGTAATTGTAGTAGGTAGTAGTATTTAGCAGTACTAGAATATTGAGATGTATTAGGCCAAGTAGTAGGCCAACTCAGCCTCAACTTGCTGGTATCATTCCGCCGAAGCGCGACCCAACCCCCCCTGGCCGAGGAGCAGCAGCAGCAGCAGATCCACGGATAGAAATAAACTTTGTTAGAATTAGGATTACACAACCTACCTGTGTTGGTGACCCAGGACCAGCGCCCATGAATGGTGGTGGTGGTCGTGATGATGATGATGATGATGATGATGATGATGATGAAGAAGAGAAAAAGATCACTGTAGCCGTTGGTATTGAAGATAAAAAGATTGAAGATGGTGCCAGTCCACTGTAGCCGTTGGTATTGAAGATAAAAAGATTGAAGATGGTGCCAGTCGCGAAGAACCGGGGTCCAAAAGTGGATCAATAGCCTCCTGATATTGTGGAAACCGATCCCGACGGAGCTCGACCCCCGTGCAGGATGGTTCCCCCCGCCCGGGGGCTCACATCGCCGCAGCAGCAGAGACCATGTACCGCCGCCACCGCCGCGAAGAGACAAACGAACTGGACGATTTGGCCAATGAAGAATGGCTTCCGCGTAGAGACCCCTCGGAGAACAGAGGCCATGATTCTACTGTCCAAAGTGGTAAGACTTAAATCCAGTGCATGTATGTATTGTATAGTTGTATACTGTATAGTTGTATACTGTGTGATAACAGAGCATCCGTGTGGAAGCCTGGTCTCTATCAGTGAGATGGGGTAACGGTTTTCCATTGCGACGTGTTGCCACTCCGACATTGGGATCCGGTCTAGAGCCCGCCTACTGCATCCGGCTATTTACACGTACACATACATGCAAGAAATGTTTCCGTATCCGGACCGGATCAGTAACTTGATCCAAGCAGTTAGGATCCACGTGCATGCGTTTGTTTTTGTCGCTACACAGGACACACGTGGAGTTCCTATCACGCGCGTGCACGTACCGCGTGTAGTGTACGGTGCACTGCACAGCTACTAGGATTATTTGATGGGAATTTAGGATTTATTGGCTTAGTTTGTGTGTGCGTGCGTACGATGCGTGTGTGTGTGTGTGAGAGAGGGAGAGGTTTCTTTTTACGTGTGGTGCACGTGCGGTGCACACGCGTGCACGTACTATGCACGTACGGTGGACGCCCCGCACCCACCTCGCTATGTCGTCATCATCATCATCATCATCAGTAGGCCTACATCTCTGATGATGATGATGTAGCCTTTCAGTTCAATTCAAAGGAGCTTTATTGGCATGAGAAAACATACGTTTACATTGCCAAAGCAAGTGTTACAAATAAAAACTGTTGAAAATGGGGAACATATATACAGTTGGAGGGAGTACAGCTTTGTGTAAACAGAGCTATGTTGCATTGTGACATTTTATATATTATACATACAGGGTATAAAGGGCATTTCACTGTGACAGTAAATGCATGGTAACTATTTACTATATCTGCATTTTATGTATTACATATGAACTTATTGTAAGTCATTTGCTAAATGTCAAAATTGTAAATTGATTTGTTTACATATAAACCTTTTGATAATTTCCTGGCTATGATTTTAGATGATGAGTCGACGATGATGAGCCTACTTCTTCATTGCCACATCGTAGTCGTCCAAGGACAAGGATAGGTAAAGAACAAAAACCTTTTTTCTGTAAAGCAGACTTAGCACCAGACACATGCTCACATAGACATCAAAGGGGGCTGGAGCCCCTGCCCTTTTATCCATCTGTAAAAAGTGCCCTCTCCATAATTACTATATATATATGTTTATATATATATTTGTGTGGTAAGCAGTGAAGTGCATAGAATGTTATAGAATTTCTAAAACAGCCTTTTGATGAAAATATTAGGCCCCCAACCTCCACCCATTCTGCTGTGACGCGTTGTGAGCTTGGAGGTGTACTATTTTTCATGTATTTTATAGTAATTATGTATTTGTATAATTTACAGATCGACCATAGGCTTGTGTACGTGGTAGGGGTGCAGAGTTCAGCAGACTCGGTGGAGCCCTTCCGGGGGAGCCTGGCTGTAGTGAAACAGAATGGAGCCCCAGGCCCTGTGCAGGCTGAATGAAAAGCTAGGTCATTCACTTGCGACCTTACAGCCCACCCCCGTAAAACTAGACAATCATTTGTACTGTACTTCAACCTAAAAAGTGTGAGATAAAGAGAACCCTGAAAGCTGAAGCAGGATTCAGGCTGAATCTCATGTCACTGTGTCAATGTTCTGCACTGCTCTTACTGCTCTTACACGCTAAAAGTGTGTAAAAAAACACTTTTTCTTGTTTTTATTTTTTGGAATTTGTTTGTAAACAACCACTGATCATAGGTGTGATGTTACTGAAGCCAACAATAAAAGGCTAAAGAGAGATTTCTGCCTGAAAATGTCTTCTTTACAAAAATGCATTTTTCTCAGCTTTATGTTCTCAAAGAGCTGTTTTTAGGCCATATTCTGCAGCTTCTAGCTAATGGACAGAACATGATAAAAACTCGAAATCTTTTTCTGTTACAAAGTAGAAATTCTATTCTTCGTTGCCATATCATTGTTGTCTTTATAGTCAAAACAGATTTTCTCCAGTAGGCCTTCAAAGATGAGCGACAATTCTCAATTTAGCTGGCGGTGGATTGAGCTTTTTGTAAAATTCTGTGGCAGTAAAAGAGTTGAGATTTAAAAACATCAATAGACTGGGCCCTTAACACATCGGGTGCCCAGAATTATTCAACATTTAATTTGCTGGTGCCCATGGCAACCCGCCATTTTACTTACCTTCGAAGTACTGGCGAGAAAAATAATCAGAGTAAATGTAATCCAAGCATGTCCTGTTTATTTCGCGAAAATCTTTTCTTTCAGTCAGGACCGTTTTTTATCAATTCTATGCCACAGTGTTTGTGTTACGGCCGGTAGAAGAGGACGCCGTTTTGAGAAAAAAAGAAAAAAGGAAAAGAATCCGGAGAAAACTTCATTTTTGTGCAGCCGCTAAACAGGAAGTCAACGAGACAGACAGCACGTCCTGGTGACGTGATTTCGCTGCATGTTGGGAAATGGAGTTTGTTTCATCACCGCAGTAGCCAAGTACAGTAGCTACAGTACAGTATAGTTTACTGTACAACATGTCAACGCATCGTTGGGCACACGTAAACATCAAAGAGATTGGCCAGTTGACACCACGTGGGCGTTTAATGTGTTAATTGCCAGAGGAAGGCAGTTCCAGAGAACAGGGGCTGCAGCAGAGAAGGCACGGTCGCTCCTGGATCTAAAGTTCGTTGTGGGAACCACCAGGAGTGACTGGTCAGTGGACCTCAGAGCCCTGCTTGGGGAGTAGGGTTTGAAATACAATACAATAACTTTAACACCGGAGTGATGTGTTCTTGCTTTTTGGTGGCCATGAGGAGAAGGGCAGCAGCATTTTTGCCTGAGTGCAGACTGCTCAATGTCTATGTAAAGTGAATTACAATAATCAAGCCTGGAGGATTTTTAAAAGTTAAAAATTACAATTCCACTAAACTGAATAGTTTAAATATGAACGCGAGAGAGAGAGAGAGAGAGAGAGAGAGAGAGAGAGAGAGAGAGAGAGAGAGAGAGAGAGAGAGAGAGAGAGAGAGAGAAAGGTGTGTGTGCATCTGTGTCCTACAATATGTTCGTTACACTTTGTTATGAATTACATGTGACAGTTCTGCACAGTGTTACTGTCACAAAATCTTCCAGAATGGTAGAAACCTATACCAGGACATTCTGCTGATGTTTAAAGCTTGTGTAGAACCTACCAGGACATTCTGCAGATGTTTAAAGCTTGTGTAGAACCTACCAGGACATTCTGCAGATGTTTAAAGGTGGTGTAGAACCTACCAGGACATTATGTAGATGTTTAAAGGTGGTGTAGAACCTACCAGGACATTCTGCTGATGTTTAAAGCTTGTGTAGAACCTACCAGGACATTATGTAGATGTTTAAAGGTGGTGTAGAACCTACCAGGACATTCTGCTGATGTTTAAAGGTGGTGTAGAACCTACCAGGACATTATGTAGATGTTTAAAGGTGGTGTAGAACCTACCAGGACATTATGTAGATGTTTAAAGCTGGTGTAGAACCTACCAGGATATTATGCAGATCTTTAAAGGTGGGTCGGTCCTGTGGTTTCTTCTTCCAGCATGCCCGCATGATGTTGTAGAGCATCTTAGGACAGCTCTCCAGCCGCTTCATACGGTAACCTTCCTTCACTGCAGACTTCACTTCTGCATTGCTCATCCCTGGTGAGAGGAACACAAGGTTGTGTTATCATTTCTGGAATTGGCCTTGTGTGCGACCTGATATTGACACTACTTGTCCTGTATGAGAAACCATTTATTTAAAGTGATTTTGTGGGAGATTTCTGAGTTTCTGAGTACAGTGTATAGAGACAGTATTATTATTGTTATATTGAAGAGTACAGTGGATAGAGACAGTATTATGTTCTATTGAAGAGTACAGTAGATAGACAGTATTATTGTTCTATTGAAGAGTACAGTAGATAGAGACAGTATTATTGTTCTATTGAAGAGTACAGTAGATAGAGACAGTATTATTGTTATATTGAAGAGTACAGTAGATAGACAGTATTATTGTTCTATTGAAGAGTACAGTAGATAGACAGGATGATAATAGTTCTATTGAAGAGTACAGTATATATAGACAGTATTATTGTTCTATTGAAGAGTACAGTAGATAGACAGTATTATTATTGTTCTATTGAAGAGTACAGTAGATAGAGACAGTATTATTGTTCTATTGAAGAGTACAGTAGATAGACAGTATTATTGTTCTATTGAAGAGTACAGTAGATAGAGACAGTATTATTGTTCTATTGAAGAGTACAGTAGATAGAGACAGTATTATTGTTCTATTGAAGAGTACAGTAGATAGAGACAGTATTATTATTGTTATATCGAAGAGTACAGTAGATAGAGACAGTATTATTATTGTTATATCGAAGAGTACAGTAGATAGAGACAGTATTATTATTGTTCTATTGAAGAGTACAGTAGATAGACAGGATGATAATAGTTCTTTTGAAGAGTACAGTAGATAGAGACAGTATTATTGCTGTTCTATTGAAGAGTACAGTAGATAGAGACAGTATTATTGTTCTATTGAAGAGTACAGTAGATAGACAGTATTATTGTTCTGTTGAAGAGTACAGTAGATAGACAGTATTATTGTTCTATTGAAGAGTACAGTAGATAGACAGTATTATTGTTCTGTTGAAGAGTACAGTAGATAGACAGTATTATTGTTCTATTGAAGAGTACAGTAGATAGAGACAGTATTATTATTGTTCTATTGAGGAGTACAGTAGATAGACAGTATTATTGTTCTATTGAAGAGCAGTAGATAGACAGTATTATTGTTCTATTGAAGAGTACAGTGGATAGAGACAGTATTATTGTTCTATTGAAGAGTACAGTAGATAGAGACATTATTGTTCTATTGAAGAGTACAGTAGATAGAGACATTATTGTTCTATTGAAGAGTACAGTAGATAGAGACATTATTGTTCTATTGAAGAGTACAGTAGATAGACAGTATTATTGTTCTATTGAAGAGTACAGTAGATAGAGACAGTATTATAGTTCTATTGAAGAGTACAGTAGATAGAGACAGTATTATTATTGTTATATCGAAGAGTACAGTAGATAGAGACAGTATTATTATTGTTCTATTGAAGAGTACAGTAGATAGAGACAGTATTATTGTTCTATTGAAGAGTACAGTAGATAGAGACAGTATTATTGTTCTATTGAAGAGTACAGTAGATACAGTATTATTGTTCTATTGAAGAGTACAGTAGATAGAGACAGTATTATTGTTCTATTGAAGAGTACAGTAGATAGAGACAGTATTATTGTTCTATTGAAGAGTACAGTAGATAGAGACAGGGTGATTATTGTTCTATTGAAGAGTACAGTAGATAGAGACAGGATGAGGCAGAGTGGAGATGACATGTGACACACCACCACATGTGGAATCATGAGTTCACTATCTTTGTACTGAGTGTGTTTCTGACCTGGGTATGGTGTGCATCCATAGCTGATGATCTCAGTCAGCAGGATGGCAAAGGACCACACATCAGATTTAATGCTGAAGGAGTAATCGTCGAAGACCTTGGGTGCTGCCCACCTGAGGGGATACTTAGCTCCTGTTCATATGGGAAAACAAGTCACATTATTGACAATATTGCATGTAATAATCTTGCCTCACTGTAACAATATACCGTCATAGCCTACTCTATCTGATATCACAGGTGGTGGTGGTGGTGGTAAAATTCAATTTGAAACCACTAAGTGCTTAATAAGATACACACCATGGATTGGATTCTGGATTCTGGACATTCAATATTAAAGACTAAAATCATGATTTGTAGTGTTACATCTGCCCAAGAGTGAAACTATTGGGGTTTCGTTCATCAACACTGTAGTAGCAATAGCAACAAGGACATGAATAAAGAAATAAACATGGATGTACGTATTATGTACACTGATTACAGGCAGCACACTTTGAGATGATTGAAGGTGCTGTGTGTATGGGTCCTACTTCTAAAGAATATAAATATAAATATGATCCATCCACCCACCCACCCTCGGTCCCTGTCTGTCTGTCTGTCTGTCTGTCTGTCTGTCTGTCTGTCTGTCTGTAAATGGTAAATGGTGCATTTATATAGCGCCTTTATCCAAGGAGCTTTACAATGTGCATTACATTCACACACGCATTCATACACTTCAACATGTAGACAGGAAGAGCCGGGATTTGAACCACCAATCCATGGATCATTGGCCAACCTGCTCTACCTCCTGAGCTACAGAGTTTGTTTTCGTAATTTGATTATTATTTCACAACAGGTCGGAATCAAAAGAAATTTGGTGGTCCATTTCGATTTCTGCAAAGAACTCTAGTCTGTCTGCACGTGCACGCGCGCGCGCGCACACACACACACACACACACACACACACACACACACACACACACACACACACACACACACACACACACATATACATACATATATACATACATACATACATACATACATACATATATACATACATACATACATACATACATACATACATACATACTGTATATATTATATATAGTAATCATAATTAGTAATCATATAGACGGGTTTCTTGTTTACAAACATTGAGACTAAATGCACAGCTGACTGTATCATGTAATCAATTCCGTCCAATCCCCAAACCTGTTGTTTTGGGGAGCGCTGGTTTCATTGGCTAATTTTGTACCGACCCTGCGCACGCATCTATTTCTTATCAGTGTAACGTGGACCAGAAACCCGTCTATATCAGTTTACAGAATTACCACTCAAATACATTTTAACCATTTATCAGTCCTTCACCTGTACTGCTGCAAATCTTATAAAAGGAAAACAAAAAGCTATTCTGGAGTCCACGTCTACTCTTTTACTGGAGTATCTGTCCTGGGTAGGGAGGTCCCAGCAAACAAACATCAATCTCCAATAGAAGGCAAGGAATGACATCTAAATAGGTTTTGTTAGCCTATAGCTACATCCGCCATTAAAAGCACCACAGTCCAGTGGGATTTCAGAAAAAAGGCCTTCTATAAGAAGGTTAGAGCTATTTTGGGGTACAAGTGGGGTACAAGTGGGGTACCAGGCAGTTGTACATACTGTAATTCAAGGTGTACTGAATCTGAAAACATGGTACCCAAGCAATGTTTTTAGTTTTTAACCATCTAATTTGCATAACAAAATGGCTGCCAAATTGTAACTATTTCTTCAATAATAACTGTAGAACAAAGCAAGCTAAACTGACAAATACTGTGTAAGGCATTTTTAATGTAATAGGGGATAACTGGCTGACGCCACACTCGGCTGAACTGGCTTGCCCCGCCCACTGGCAGCCATGTTGAGAATGTCTATCCACGAGTTTCCAACGCCCCATAGTGCATTGCACAGACGTCTGTACCGAGCTTCCGGCGCCGATTTACAAGCTCACAACGGGTTGCATCTGCGATGCGACGTGAGCTTGTATGTCTGCTGTTAAACACAGAAGTTTGGTCCCGATGGTCTCCAGTAAACTCCTGCGGAAACTTGTGGATACTAATAATAATATTAACTAGAAAAAAGCCCCCTGCTGGGGCCTGGCCCCTTTCCTATGCGAAAGTCCGCTGTACCCAGAGATGGATACAGTCCAGTGGGCAGCTAAGCAATACAAATTTAGGATAGCTCAACATTAAATATGCAGGTCTTTCCAAAATGCAAAATAGTGTAAATGGCAATCCATCCATCCATCCACATCCATCCATCCATCAATATCCATCCATCCATCCACATCCATCCATCCATCCATCCACATCCATCCATCCACATCCATCCATCCACATCCATCCATCCATCCGACCATCCATCCATCCATCCATCCATCCATCCACATCCATCCATCCATCCATCCACATCCATCCACATCCATCCATCCACATCCATCCATCCATCCACATCCATCCATCCATCCATCCATCCATCCATCCACATCCATCCATCCATCCATCCATCCATCCATCCATATTCATCCATCCATCCATCCACATCCATCCATCCATCCATCCATCCATCCACATCCATCCATCCATCCATCCATCCACATCCATCCATCCACATCCATCCATCCATCCATCCATCCACATCCATCCATTCATCCACATCCATCCATCCATCCACATCCATCCATCCATCCATCCATCCATCCACATCCATCCATCCATCCATCCACATACATCCATCCATCCATCCATCCATCCATCCATCCACATCCATCCATCCACATCCATCCATCCATCCATCCATCCATCCACATCCATCCACATCCATCCATCCATCCACATCCACATCCACATCCACATCCATCCATCCACATCCATCCATCCATCCATCCATCCATCCATCCACATCCATCCATCCACATCCATCCATATCCATCCACATCCATCCATCCACATCCATCCCACATCCATCCATCCATCCATCCATCCATCCATCCACATCCATCCATCCATCCATCCATCCATCCACATCCATCCATCCATATCCATCCATCCATCCACATCCATCCATCCATCCATCCAGCCACATCCATCCATCCATCCATCCATCCATCCATCCACATCCATCCATCCATCCATCCATCCACATCCATCCATCCATCCATCCACATCCATCCATCCATCCATCCATATTCATCCATCCATCCATCCACATCCATCCATCCATTCATCCACATCCATCCATCCATCCATCCATCCATCCATCCATCCATCCATCCACATCCATCCATCCATCCATCCATCCACATCCATCCATCCATCCATCCATCCACATCCATCCATCCAGCCCCATCCATCCATCCACATCCATCCATCCATCCACATCCATCCATCCATCCATCCATCCATCCATCCATCCACATCCATCCATCCATCCACATCCATCCATCCATCCATCCATCCATCCATCCATCCACATCCATCCATCCATCCATCCATCCATCCACATCCATCCATCCACATCCATCCATCCATCCATCCATCCACATCCATCCATCCACATCCATCCACATCTATCCATCCACATCCATCCATCCATCCATCCACATCCATCCATCCATCCATACTCTACTGTACGCTACTGTAATCTACTTTACCTTACTGTACTGTACTTTGCTGTACTCTACTGTACCTTGCTGTACTGTATCTTACTGTACTGTACTGTACTGTACTGTACTGTACTGTACTGTAATGTACTTTACTGTACCCCCCCACCCCCCTCTCTCTCTCTCTCTCTCTCTCTCTCTCTCTCTCTCTCTCTCTCTCTGTGTGCATCTGCCCCCCCCCCCCCCCCCATTCCCTCTTGTAACCTGAGACTCTGGTGATGATAATGACACTCAGCTCCCAACTATGGATTGCGCAATATATGCCGCCTACAGGCCAAAATGTGGGGAAAAAATTGTAAACATTTTGGGATTATGAGAAGTAGAGACACATCTGAAGGTGATTGTATTGTGTTTTTTAGACAATTGAACAACTGCTGAACGTGGAGTTACAGATGGATGGACAAACAAACACACTATTTTTTGGTGCAATTCTGATTATGTAGTGGGATAATAAACTTTATTTGTATACGCACAAGGACAGAATACTAGTCATTGTTGGAAAGTTACTGTAAAGCTGTAAACAAACATGAATGCCCAGTGTGGGTCAATAGTGATATAATCTCACCTTCATCAATGTACTCATTGTCCTCAAGGATCCTGGCGAGGTGAAAGCCAGAGATCTTGCAGACTAAAGTATCGCTGACCAGAATATTTGCAGCTGTCAGGTCTCTGTGGATACAGTTTCTCTGCTCCATGTAGGCCATACCCTCAGAGATCTAGGAGGAAACAGGCATAAATAGAGCAGTCAATACAATAGGCCATCACTGTATGCCACAAAATAGATGGCTCTCTAAGGACTATGTTCTCAACAATTAAACAAATTGTGTCACAATCATAAACACTTTATCACCAAGTACAGTATGTGTTTACATATACAAGGAATTTGCTTTGCCAAAAAAAAAAAAAAAAAGACCAGGGATGCACGAATACCAACAACATCGATTAGATTGTGTTACTTGTTCTATTGCATTGCTATTTGTCCAGCTCTCCGTTTGAGGGTTCCCTGGGTTACCAACCGCCATTGTTTCCAGCTGAAGAGGCTGACATTGCTGTTCCTTCTGTCCAGCATCACCTGCAACGTTGTCGTAAGGTGTGGAAGGATGTGTGTGCTGCCCTCCTTGGCTCAGTGGACCGTAATCAGCCCTTTTTGCTGACCGCCACCGAACCCCGGCCCCCGTGTATCAGCCCGGCCAACGTGTGTGGCTGTCCTCCAAGGACCTTCCCTTGAAGACTGACTCCAGGAAGCTTTCACCCCGTTTAGCTGGTCCTTATGAAATCCTCTCCATCATCAACCCTACTTCGGTCAAGCTCAAGTTACCCCCTCACATGAAGATCCATTCCACCTTCCAATGTCTCCCAGCTGAAGCCAGTTGTTACCAGCCCACTTTCCGCCAACCCCCCCCCCCCCCCGCGTCATAGATGACCACCCAGCTTACACCGTCCGGCGGCTGCTGGACTTACGTTGTCGGGGTAAGGGCTTCCAGTACCTGGTGGATTGGGCAGGTTACGGTCCTGAGGAGCGATGCTGGGTGCCACGTTGTTTCATATTGGATCCGTCCCTCATCTCTGATTTCAACCGTGCACACCCTGACAAGCCTGGTGGATCGCCTGGAGGCGTTCCTTGAGGGGGGGGGGGGGGGGGGGGGGGCACTGTCATGGCCCCTACCAGTGTCCTGTGTTTGTCTATGTGTCTGTCTATAAGAGCCTGTTTACATAACACCTCTTTCACGAGAAAACACCCAAATAATATGTCAGATATGCCTTCCGTTCAGACGACAGCTGCATTTGTCGTCTGAACTTTTTCATGCATTTTCGGGGGTTGAAAATGCAACAAAGTAAGACCAGGTTTAAGAGTGGAAAAGCTGACAACGGTCTCCCCTCACGTCACTGTCTGAACAGCAAAAAACACGGGGTTTTTTCTTTGTGTGTATGGGAGGGAAAGCACATATTCACTAACACAGCCAACAAGAACTACTATTAGTAGAGTTTAAGTCCTTTTAAGTCAAGGAACATGGCTGCAACACCAGGATTTCTGTCCCAAAACACACAGCAACCATCAGAGATCAGAGGCAGCACTGAAGAGATCTAGGATAAACATTAGAGGATGTTTGACAGGCAGAAGCTCACCTGGGCAGAGAAGTTGAGGAGCTCGATGAGTTTGGTGTGTTTGCCCTCATCACTCTTTAGGAAGTCCAGTAAACTACCTGTAAACAAATAAGGTGGCGTTTACACAACGCTGTTCCCGCGAGAAATACGCAAAATGAAATGTCAGATATGCCTTCCATTCAGACGATAACAGCATTATCAGGGGTTGAAAACACAACAAATTAAGACCAGTTTTTAGTTTTCACTGTGTGAACGGTGAACATGTGATGTCATGGGTCGCATACAGCCTACTGCAGCCACGTTACCATGGTGAATGGTAAACAAGGAAGTGGAATCGTCTATCCGTGCGTCACCGCCACCTACAGTAGCGACATTACATGCACACTACATCTTTCATCCCCTGGTGCGGCTTCATATAAACGCTGGAAATAAAAGTGACATTTATGTCACTGTTGCAGGGGAGGAATTTCACGGCGGCCACGACGGCCATGGCCGTCGTTACCCCTCTCTTTGGCCTTGTGCCCCTCGAAAAATGACATGCCCAAACGGCCACAGTGGCCTAACCCTAACCCTTCCTGCCCTGGCACTTGGCCTTTGTGCCCTCAAAAATTTGACAACACTAAAGGCCAAGTGGCCTTGCCCCTAAAATGACGAATTTCCAGGCCTGCACTGTTGTTTAGATGATTGTTGTCATCTAAACAACAGTGACATAAATGTCACTTTTTAAAAACATGCCCTGACACTCATTTGTAAGAAATCCTGATCTTTGTATGTGCCTGTATATCAGAAATGTGCGTGCATACACACACACACACACACACACACACACACACACACACACACACACACACACCTTTCTCCATGTACTCTGTGATGATGTAGAGGGGCTCCTCCTTGGTGACTGCACCAAGCATGCAGACCAGCTTGTCATGATGCAGGGTCTTCATCAGGTTGACCTCAGACAGGAAGTCCTTCCTTGACCTGTCAGGTTTCCTGGTCTTTACAGTCACCTTGGTGTGGTTATTGTAGTACGCTGAGAATGGGAACATTTACCATGTCACACAATGGACATTTTGCCCTCATGTTAAACTCAAGGCAAAATCTCCTTTGAATTTATGCATGCACATGTTTAAACTGTGGACTTCAGTTTGACTGATATTCCCCAACAATGATTACGTCTCATAATGCAAAGGCCAGGTAGGAGGGTAATGTGCATATCTGTATGGCATACTTACTGTAAATGTAATAAATCTATCGTTGCGACCGTCAGATCGCAAGTTACTATGAAAAGCTCCACCAGCTGTCCGTCCGTCCGTCCGTCCGTCCGTCAGTCAGTCCCTCCGTGTATCCGTCACGTCACGTCACACTTTTGCCCCTACTCTAATATATGCCAACGTTGCCCCTATCCATGCCAAACTTTGCTCACATACTCCTTGGATGGCAAATCACAACCTCCTGCCCTGATTTCTCACATGGCCCTCTTCTAGTGCCACCAAAGTCATGTCATGAACATGGATCAGTCCCATTTCCCATATTCCCTCCTGATTGGCTATGATTTCCTTCTAAAGTCTGTGTATGCGACGTGATGGCCGCTTATCTCCCGATTAGGGAGTCTTACTGGTGGTTAAAATGGAATTTGAAGTTACAATGGGTTTGTATAGAAAGGGGGGGGGGGGGTGTCTGATACAAATATTATTAAATATCTCAATACTGAATCAAGCAACTTAAAAATCTGTCCAGGGTGTTCACAAAAGCCTGATATAAGAATAATTATATATTTGATTTCCTTTTCTACATGTGCCAATATTACTTTGATTGTAAATAGCCTTATTTCCTGAGTGCAAAATACATTTGACTCACCCATCCAGACACCCCCTAATGCTTCACCACACAACCTCTTGACCAGTTCCAGTGAGTCTCTGGGAACCTCCCAGGGTCTCTGGGGCTTGGTGCTGAGGCAGGGTCTGGTCAGGGACCATGGTCTCCGGCAGAAACCATCTGACTGCTCTGGAGGAGTAAAACAAACAAATAACATAAGTACTGTAAATGGAACCTGGAATTCCTACAATAACTATTACCAGTAAGACGGTTAAGGGCTGTCTTGGCCATATATGGATTATGTTAGTGTGATTCCCCTAAAGTACCATGCATAGTAGTACATAAGGACTGCAGGAATACACAAGAAATGGAGGGGGAGAGTGATTTAATCCGGTTGCTCCGTAGATCCGTATGTAATTGTCTCTGTCCGTAACCTTACGGACAACACTCAACCCGACGGATTAAAACCGATAAAAACGTACGTACGCTTGAACTACCCGTGGCGAACTTTTGTCAACCGTGGCAGTAGTGAGGACAATTACTTATGACAGCGGTTCTGAAACTATGTGTCCCAACAAGAAATATAATTTAGCAAGAAACGGGAAAAAGGGAACGTCATTGCAATCTTTATTGGCATGAGAAAACATACACACAAACGCGCACGTGCGCACACACTCACACCGCCTGTCCTCCAACAGCGAGACGGGTGCAGTGCACTGTGTTTTGTTATAATTACTCAGTCCGGGTGGTTAATCTGTACCTCGGTCGCTCGCGGAGTTGATTTACAGCGATAACGTTGCCGACAGCAAACATCACGTCGGTCGTCGGGTCAATAAATTCTGGGGTTCTACATATTTTGGCTAAAAAACCACCTCCATGTGGTGCGCGGCCCAAACGGGAGCAGAATTGGAGCGGAGAGCGGGTCGGCAAGTAAATAACGTAGAGGAACTATGCATGTGGACGGATCTAACCGTACGTACTCTCTCACCCAAAAACTTACACAAAATCATGCATACGTAACTATAAACGGCTCTTAACTCATACAGTGCCCCGGGCCACAAGTGGCCGCTAGAGTGCCAGAAATATCTCTATAGGCATTCGCTCTAGCTTCCGTCGACACTGCCCCAAGTGCCTTGGGATTTCACTCCAGCCACTGTTATGTATGACGAGAGGAGGAAGTTAGCTTACACTTCACTGCTAACCCCTTTAGAAGCCCAATCTAAAGCTATTTCAGTCGCAAAAAAACGTTCTCTTTGGTCTGGGAACACAATTCAGAGAAAATCCTCTCTAAAGATGTGACTTATTATTGGAGTGGGCGGCGCGATGCGGCCGTTTGCGTGAATACGGCCCGTGGATGGCCGAGTGTCGGCCCCGGGCCGACCCGGGTTGAGGCCTCCGATTAAATAATTCATTTTATTAAATATCCCGGACTAGTTCGGGATAGGCACCCTGGAATACGTCGCGCCGCCGACAGTTTAGATTGAGGTTTTTTTGGGGGGCTCTAAACTTTATTTTAAACCATTTTCAATGGAATAAATCGTCGGACCATCTAGCGTTGAAGTCTGTAGAACTAACCGTGTGCTGTGAGACCCCAGACATTACCCGTTATGTGAAAGTCCTATGACGTCTATGACATCTGACATCATATATATATATATTTTTTTTTGTATATATTTTTTATCCCACGGTTTTTGCAACCCATTTTTCTCACCCGGTGCCAACTACCTAACCTGTAGTCCTGGTTTCCGCTCTCCCCCTGCCGCGCCAGGGGAATTGGGGAGCACCTGGCTGGCTAGGGGGAGGTAGTATAGAAACCAGGACTACTGCATGTTTTTGTGAGGGCATCTACCCTAGGAGACACAGGGAGAACATGCAAACTCCACACAGAAAGGCCCTATCGCCGACCCCACCTAGGGTGAGGAACACGCCCCCAGCGCCCACAGCGCCCCCCGCGGGAATCGAACCCAGGACCTTCTAGCTGTGAGGCGAAGTGCTAACCACTGCGCCACCGTGCCCCGACATCTGACATCATATTATACAATTCTTTTATGCCCATATATGGAGATCCCTGTCTGTAGAACCAGCCACTCTGGTTAGACTGAAAGGTAAAGTACGGTTTAATCCCGGGATACAGGCTTCCCTGGTAGAGTGCACGTAATGTCCCGCCCAGAAAATGGCTCATCCCAGAGTTTTTTTTTCCTTCTTTTTTACACTGTGTGGACGGATTTTATGAAAATAAATGATAAAGAAGCTAAATGCAAGACCTGCAAAAAAAAAAGAAAAAAAAGAAGGTTTGGCTCGACACTTGGCCACCCACAGGTCGAGCAGCAGAGCTGGTGAGAGCGAAGCTGGGCCTTCCACTAGCAAGCAAACTAAACTAACGTCGTTCTTTGCTGCAAAGAAACCAATCAAGGCGATTCTGGCCGAGCTTCCCACGCTAGATGGATTGTCATTCAATGCCATCGCAAAGAGTGCATATCTTGGACATGCCCTGGAGAATCTCAGCCCTGCACCAATCAAAGTCACTGGATTGGTTTAAAGTTGGGGACTGGGAGTTAAGATTTCAGAATCTCTACAAAATACACTGGTGTCTACATGACAAGAAAGAGACACCTGTGTCTACTGTCTACAGATTGGCAAGAAAGAGACAGAGCATAAAGTGGTCCAGTCAGCTGGGGCATTAAGGTCACTGTGGTCTCAGGTCATGCCATTGGTTTGAGGGGCATTAAGGCCACTGTGGTCTCAGGTCATGCCATTGGTTTGAGGGGCATTAAGGTCACTGTGGTCTCAGGTCATGCCATTGGTTTGAGGGGCATTAAGGCCACTGTGGTCTCAGGTCATGCCATTGGTTTGAGGGGCACAAGGCCAAACTGAGGGGCAACAGCGGCCATGGCCTTCATGGCTTCCATGAAATTCCTTCCCTGATCGTGACAACTGTAGATTCGCTGTTTGCTATGTCCTCCAAAAATACATTGATGAAGACAGTACCTACTCAGTCTCTGCGAACCCCTGTTTGTAAAAAGGGACACAGAACCCCAACGGCCAGATGAGGGAACGGAATCAGAAGAGGAGAGTCAGACTACTGTGAGCCTACTTAAAGGGTTATTTCACTTAAAAAAAAATGTGGTCATTGTATTGTCTAATCAGGCTTTTCAGTTCACTTTTCATCACCCTGATCAGTTTTTAATTTGCTTGATTCACTATTTAAATATTTGATGTAAATGTTATCAGTCCTCCAGGAGGAGCGCCCCATACACACCCATTGTAACTTCAAACTCCATTTTAACCATGATAGATTCATTAAAAACCCTTTTTTTTCTGGTGACTCATAATACCCTCCTAATACGTGAGCAGGCTGTGTCTTTTTGATAACATTTTTCATTTATTTTTAATATTTCTTTTATTGTATTAAAATCTCTCCATTTTCCCCAAGAATTATTACAAATAAATTAAGAAAGTTATCAAAAAGACACGGCCTGCTCACGTATTAGGAGGGTAGTATGAGTCACCAGAAAAAAATAATGGGTGTTTTTAATGAATCTATCATGGTTAAAATGGAGTTTGAAAGTTACAATGGGTGTGTATGGGGCCCTACTCCTGGAGGACTGATAACATTTACATCAAATATTTATCAAATTAAAATCTGTCCAGGGTGTTCATAAAAGCCTGATAAGACGATAAAATGACCAAATTTTTTTTTAAAGTGAAATATCCCTTTAAATCCCACTTCCTCAAACCCAAAAGGGAAGAGGAATAAAGTAATCACGTGAGAAAAACGGGTAGCCTTTTTAATTGCCTCATTTCTTTTTTTGTTATATATAGAAGGACACCAAGAATGTAACTACGACACGTTGTGAGCATGTAGATCGTCTATTTACATTGTTAATTGCGGGCTCGCTGAAAGCGGGCACACGTATGTTATCTTCATTATTTATTTATTATCTATCAGTCAAGTTCTCCCCAGCAGTACAAAGGCAGGGCCCTTTTTGGTGGAAAAACATTTGGGAGTGGTGTTAGCTGGAGTATTGGTTGAGCTTCACATGACAGTTAGCTTGCAGCAGAATATGGTCACGTCAGCAAACACACTTGCAATTGAGGTGCCAATGAGGTGCAGCCAAAGGGTAGATCTTATGCGAGCCCACACTGTTTCGTAGGAACAGTATTTCTAGTTATTGTTAATTATCTTTCTATTTATTATTAAAAAGTTTTTTGTTCTAGAAAAAGCTCAAAGAACATTCAATGTTCAGAGAATGTTTTTCGTTCAAGAAAAATCTTAAGTTCATTCAAATTCAGAAGTGTAAGTGTCATTATTTTTTCTGAATAGTGTAGGCCTAGGCCTATACATGATTGATATTTTAATTTAATAACTAGAAAGATGCAATTTGAAATTGCAAGTGTGGTTGCTGACGGTTGCGGACTATATTCTACAGCAGGGTTGTCAAACTCATTTCGGAGTGCGGGCCGGATTGGAGGAAAGGTACTTGGTTAGGGCCGCGTCCAATTGCGGACGTGCATGCGTGTTCGTTTACTTACATGTTGTAAGTAAATAAGCTGTAACTGGCTTTGTCTCAGTCACTGCTACAGTATAACTACACTATCAGACTTTAGTTTGTTGTTTATTTACAGAATAACATACAGTCAACAATAAAAGATCAAACCTTAGATAACCATTCATTATTGCTATTGACTGTTACAAGGTCGGTGGCCAGCAGAGGGTGCTGATCATCAGTGTAAACAGAATATGTTGTGTTGCCACTAACTGCACGGGCCTGAAATGTGGGGCCCGGCTCGGCCCGTGGAATTAAGGCCCGGCCCGGCCCCAGGCCCGTTAGTGAGTTTCAGAAACGAGCCCGGCCCGTAAGCCCGTCACCTTATTAGGCTATTTAATTAATTATTTTTGTGCGTGGCTTTCACTGCTGCGCACAGCAGCTACACTCTCAAAGGGGAGTGCATACTGTCACAGACCACCGCAATTTGCGTCTGAAAGGTCCGGTTCAACTACAAAATGACATCTCTTGCAACTTCTGAAAAGGATTACTCCTAATTTGAGTTCGGAAAGCTGCACGCACGTTAGAAAGTTGGAACTTTCCCACGAAAACGCTGTGGTCGGAGACAGTATGTACATCCCACTAGCTGTGCTCGTCTTGCGCTCTGATTAAAAGAAAGAAGTCCACATCACAAGTAAGAAATCTTCCACCACCCACCGTTTGTTATGTTACTGTATATCCTCACAGCAGAACATTAGACATTGATATATTGTCGGCTTGCCGTGGTTACAAGCCATCTCGTAAAATACGGAGTATCGTCCAGTTAGCCTACTAAAGAGTAAAGACGCATTCCGTAATGAACGGATACAGAGCGGGAGGTCGGGGAATCATTACTGTAAAATGGGTGAATCTACAGTAGTGCTCCTAATTTTCTAGCCTCGCTAGTCTCGCTGTGTGAGTCGCAGACACACAGAGTTTGTGTGAGTGTGTGACAGAAGAAAAGCTGTAAAGCCCTCGGCTCGTCGCAGCCATTGGCTAATGTACTCATGTCGCGACCAATCAGAGCTGTGTTGCTATAGATACGAATAGAACCCATAGTCTAGAAGACTATAGGCTATGCGAGGCAGCACCGCACTCACTCACACTCTCCATTCTAGCTATGATCACAGCCGCACACAGAGACGTCATGTGTGAAATTCACGGCGCGAAATGTTCCGAGCATGGTTCTGAGCCCGGCCCGGCCCTAGGCCTGTTGATGAGTTTCAGAAATGAGTCCGGTCCCGTCGGGCTTGCAGGGCTCTAGTACAAAGTCAAATAAAATACTAGTAAGCTTTTTGACTTACTGTATTTACACAGGAACCACTTAATGTATCTCATATAACAATGAAAGACAGACGGATAGAACACAAAACTTTGCACAGGGAATTGTCAGTAACAAAAGGGTAAAAGAAACAAGCAGTCATACAAATGTAAATAACAAGGGAAAAATAAATAATAGTAATAAAGAGAAATAGGAGATATTTACAATGGCCGATTCTTGCAAGACACATTTTTGGACACTGCTCCCACAGATTTTGCCCTAAAATCACGCACAGCGGTACACAGTATCTCTACAGTTATGTCATCAACATGGATCTGTCCCATTTCCCATATTCCCTCCTGATTGGCTACCATTGCCCTCTAAAGTCTGTGTATGCGACCTGACGGACGCTTATCTCAGTGATTAGGGAGTCTTACTGGTGTATACTTGTATTTGCAAATATGATGGAAGTTGGCACTCACTCTTATAATGGCTGACCAGGTCCTGCAGGGTGATGAAGGTCGTATAAGGAGAGATGTAGAAGCCTCCATGGTCCAGCCTAATGATGTTGTAATGCTGGACCGTGTCTCCTTTCTGGACATCACAGACCCTCACTGACAGGCTGTAACTGCCTGTGGAGAGACAGATAGAGAAGATAGTTAGCACAATGGAGACTAGTGAAGAGTTTTCAATACATTTGAATTGTTATCTCTCTATCTGTTGTATGCCACCTGAGTCATAATTGTGTAAATACAACAATAATTTTAGACGGATAGTCCTTCTTCACTTTTGGTATGTTGTCATGCTGATGTGTTGACATGGCGTCTCACCTATATTGAGTTGGCCCTGCATGTCTCTGATGATGAAGGAACCCAGTGTGTTTCCAGAGGCCAGTAGCATTCTCTCAGCATCCTCCCTGCTCACACCCTTAAAGAACCACCTGAACCACAGCAAACAAGATCAACCAACCAACCAAGCAATCAATCAATAAATACATCAATACATTAATCAATTGCTACCAACAAATATATATTAGGGCTGGGATGCGATTAAAAAAATGTATCGAATTAATTACAGGCTTTGTAATTAATTAATCGCAATTAATCACATTTTAATCGCATATTAATATTTGACCCGAGAAGCTTTTTTCAAAACACATTTTGTTGTACGAGTGAATCAACAAGTGAGTTTTTTTAATCTAAATTTCGCATCCACTGGGCCAAGCAAAGCGCTCTGATCGGCTACTTCTCCCTTTGCGCTTGTTGTCTCTTCTTGGTTGGTGCATCACTATGATCGGTATGCCCGAAACTGAAGGTTCTGTGGTGCAAAAACTAAGTGCGATTAAAATGCGTATTTTCTTTTTATCGCAATTAATCAGTTAAAGTCCCAGCCCTAATATATAATAGTACTTAGGCCGGGGGTCAGCAACCCGCGGCTCTAGAGCCGCAGGAGCTTTTTCAAAAATGTATGAAAATGGAAAAAGATGGGGGGGGGATATATTTTTTGTTTTAATATGGTTTCTGTAGGAGGACAGACATGACACAAACATTCTTAACGTTTTCCAAACCCGTAAAAATGTGTAGAATAAATATTAAATGTCAACAATCTCTCCAGGATGCGTGCAGGGAAAATAAACATTTAATCATGTATTTGTAGCGTACTTAGTCATTTTGATAGTAGGCTAATATAGCTAATATAGACACTTACAGCATGTGTTGCCTTCATTATAAGGCTTATATAAGGCTTTACATTTTTTGTCGCTCCAGACAGATTTGTTTTTTGATTTATTGGTCTAATATGGCGCTTTCAACATTTTGGGTTGCCGACCCCTGACTTAGGCCTATTAACTCATACAGTGTATATTACTAGGCCTACTTACTCCTCTGCCTCCAACAGGTCTGTGGTCACATATTGACTGGGGATGAAGCCTTTCTGACCTGTACTGGTTAACATAGCATACCACCTGTACCCTGGTCTGAACAGAGAGAGAGAGAGAGAGAGAGAGAGAGAGAGAGAGAGAGATGATTGAGGAAGACAAGAAGGAAGAAACAGAGAGGGATGAAGGGTAGAGATAAACGCAGGGGGAGAGAGAGGCATAGGGGAAAATGTAGCAGATTAACACACTTTTTAATAAAGACAAGACATAACGATGGCCAAAACGCAAAACCTCCTATCTGAAAAAAATCACTTTGTTGGGAAAATGAAAAAGAAAATGTGTGTTCAACACCAAAACCTCCTATCTACTATTTCTACTATTTCTATGTAAATCTGCAGTCGACAACATGCAGATAGGAGGTTTTTACCTAGAAATAGTTAGGATAACAAATTTAAAAAACAACTACAACAACTAAAAACACACTCACTTGTGTAAGATTCTGAGTTTGTCTCCCTTCTTGAACCCCAGCTCTTCGTCGTGTTGGGTCTCATAGTCGTACAGAGCGATGACATATGTTGCAGGGTGGGCTATGGAGTGAAAGAGAAATGGTCAGTCAGGACAGTTTTGAAAGAAACCAGTGATAAACATCCTTTAATGGATGTGGTCGCAGGACATTAAACATCATTTGATGAATGGAGTTCCACATTCCACATTGTGGTGGGAGAGCAGTAGAATGAGGATTTTCCCATGTTTGTTCTACAGTATACAGTATTTGGTTAGTACCAGGTAAAGGTCTTCGGGTAAGCCAGAGACCCCCAAAATACCTGGGATCCGACCTGGGCCCGGCTCGGAAAGTGAAAGGAAAGTGCAAAGAAAAAACAACTTATTTTTATGTACAAACTGTCCGCATTGATTGACTGGTCTAAATGGTAAATTGCTTTTCTACCACTTCTACCATATAAATGAAAGAAAACACAGTTGTAACTTGCAAGGTTATTGGAAATGTTACAACTGCAACACAACAGTGGGCGGGGTTCCATGAGCCAACTCAAGGTTGTTGACTGATTTACCACTGTTAAAACAGTGGTAAAAATTGGCTTAAAAAGCCAATCAGACTCCAGTATCTGAACATGTGACCATAAAAAGTGGTAGAAGAAGTCTTTAAATGCTATACAACTCTTAATAATAACATTGGCACTCAGTCATTTCGGGGCTGCAGGTTTTGTACAGGTATGGTCTGACATCTCTCTGTACTGCTCGGGGTGTTTGGTTATAAGTAAGCCTTGCCGAGCCATGAGGCTAATAGGGCAGGGGCCTATCTCCTCTTTCTGTAGCCATGAGGCCCATAGGGCAGGGGCCTATCTCCTCTTTCTGTAGCCATGAGGCCCATAGGGCAGGGGCCTATCTCCTCTTTCTGTAGCCATGAGGCCCATAGGGCAGGGGCCTATCTCCTCTTTCTGTAGCCATGAGGCCCATAGGGCAGGGGCCTATCTCCTGTTTCTGTAGCGTGAGGCAGCTTGATGTAAAAGTACACCCCCTAGACATGATGCTAATATGTCGCTGGGTGCTTTTTTATATTGTTTGGCATTTGTTTTTCAGTTAAGGAGGTCAGCATTTGTATTTTGTTTTTGTGACTAGGTAAGAAATATGTTCTACTTCAGTTTTTTATTGTGATCAGTCTTCCGCCTTGGAGAGTTTGTACACCACCGACAATGAATAAAATTGAAGATCGAAAAAGTAAACTGTTCTTGGGAGCTGGGAAGGTCGGTTTTCCACACCATGTGTTTGCGTCTATGTACTACTGGGGCGACATCCCTCCACTCAGGAAGTAGCTGCCTCTCAGACGTAGGAACATGCTACAACTGCCTCTGTGATCCATCAGCTTGGGATACAATCAAGAGAAGGCTCGTTGGTGCTGGAGCTGAGGGAATCCACTGACCAGCTGGTGAGAGCAGCGGGCACCCAGATAAGAACGGGAAGGAAGTGGAAAGCCCAAGAAGAGGTCGACCTGACAACCGGCTGGCTGAAACACCGCAAGGTGGTCCAGGAGGAACGAGCAAGCCCTGGGAGGGGCAAGACTTGTTCTGGCCAAAGGCTTCCAGAGAAGATTGGAGAGCCATGGTGGTGACACCTTGCCTTGTCCCCGAAAACTCCAAACTTTGGTGCCAAAGAGACCTGTCCTCTTTGATACACCATCAATGAAGAGACCTGTCCTCTTGGATACACCATCAATGAAGAGACCTGTCCTCTTGGATACACCATCAATGAAGAGACCTGTCCTCTTTGTAACACCATCAATGTGAGCCTCCAGCATATCCTGTCTGGCTGCAGGATAGCGCTGTCCCAAGGCCGTTACAGATGGCGACACAACCAGGGGCTGAAAAAGCTGGCAGAGGTGACAGAGGCATGCAGACAGGAGACAAACAGCAGACCCTCCACTCCAGGCAGACTTCTCATCCAGTTTGCTAGGGCTGGAGAGAGAGAATCAAACCCTCCTGCCAGGGAGATACAGCAAGACTCCTCTCACCGGGCAATGAGTGGACCATGAGGGTCGACCTGGGGAAGCAGCTCCTGTCCCCCAGGGAGATTATGGAAACATCGCTAACACACTATGAATTCAACGTTAAAGACATAATTGCGACCGTCAGGTCGCATTTACTATCAAAACCTCCACCGGCTGTCCGTCCATCAGTCAGTCACACGTCACACGTCACACTTTTGCCCTGCTCATATATCTGCAACCGTTGTACTAACTATGCTGACCTTCAAAGCAGCCAAAGGTATGGCTCCTCCATACCTCCAAAAGCTGATCAACCCCTACACCCCCACTCGTTCACTTAGATCAGCCAACACAGGGATGCTGACCGAACCCTCGCTAAAAACTCCAGGGCAAAAATCCACTCGTCCGAGACAGTTTGCCCTCTTGGCTCCCAAGTTGTGGAATAAACTCCCTGTCGCACTTAGAACAACGGACTCACTCGCTACCTTTCGCCATGGACTGAAGACTCACCTTTTCAGACTCCACCTAAACCCTTAGCACTACAGTAAAATCAATGACCATACATGAAGCTAGTTAACATTTGTTTTTAGGTTTCTTTAGAACTTGATTATATTGTGTTTTTCTCTAGATAGATATCCATTTACATTGTTATATTGCTGTTAATGTACTGACCTATTATCTTGTTTATTATTGTGATGTTGTATCTGCTTATTGTAAGTCGCTTTGGATTAAAAGCGTCTGCTAAATGCCTAAACTGTAAACTGTAAACTATGGGGGCTACACATGCATAGAAACTAACCAGGCATGCAGTGACTGGAGTGGAGACACGATGCATTGATAGAACGCAGCACCTGGTATAACAGCTGTTGTAAACGGCAGATTATTAGTGGATTCTCCGCTTTGAAAATTAACGACTTTTTATGACTTTAATGATTTTATGACTCAGGCTCACTGTCTCTCTGAGGCAAGAGGAACGGGGCTAAAGCGTTAGCATGTAGCTAATGGTCATCACCACACAGATGCAGTTGAATCAACATCAAACGTAGGCTATAAACAATTAGCTCATGTCACCGAATCGATGCAGAACGGCACACGGCTGCATCACAATGCAAGCAAATTGTCTTAATCTAAAACATTTTAAGTGTGTGCGTTTTGCACAGTGCACACAGGCAAATGCCCCAACATCGGGACTCTGAGTGTCTTCAGTCAACCTGTGGGTCGAGACCCCAGAGAGGTCCCCAAATGATTTTGGGGGTCCCCAGATGACAGTGAAGTTACAATTTAAGGATTTAAGACATTTCAAAAACCTCAAGAAAGAAGAAAATAAAAAAGACCATTACTGCATAAAAAGTAATCAACTATAGGCCTACTATAAAAACGGTTCAAACATTAGCCAAATTACAAAATAATATAAGAAAGAGGAAAACATTTTGAAAATAGCCCATCTACAAGCTCACAAGTTGTCACAACGGTCAAAAACATTGTATTGGGGACCCATACAATTAGCAAGGGCTGTAGACAGTCACACGTACTGCTATTGATAGTGAGTTTTCAGTTAACCTTTCTTTAACCCCAAAAGTCCATTATGATCAACAGACTTTTTCTGCACATTTTCTGCCTCTTTTCTTATTGGGCCTCGACCGACCTGATACGCGGTTTTCCGGAACTGGCGCGAAAGTATACGGAGCTGATGTCTGACATCAGTGATTTCCGGAACCGGCACTGTGTCTTCAACAAAGAGGCACAGACAGATACAGAGAACTCCATAATGGGCATAAAAGGGACACAGACAGACAGATACAGATATCACCATATATGGGCATAAATGGACCCAGGCAAACAGAGGGTCAAAATGAGACATAATGACAACAGGTTTAATGGGACTGTTCGTCGTATTTACATTGTTCCCGAGTAGGCCGGTCCACGACTAGAAGCTCGGCCGCCCGTCAGGCAGATACAGAGATCTACCGTAAATCACCAATTAATAGCCCGGTGGCAAACTGCCGCCTGGGCTCATATATCCGCAGGGGGTCTGACCCCATTTTGCGCAATAAACGCCTGTCTCAAATAAGCGCAAGGTTCGTATAAGCGCCTGGGCCGTTATTTGCAATTAATATTATCCTTATTAGGTTTTATGTAAGAGCCCGGGCTATTATTTGTTTGGTTGTTTGGTATTATTTGCTATTTATTTAATTTAACTGGTCATTTATGTTGCATGGCAGTGGTGCGCTGAAAACAGCAAATCTACAAGCTCACAGCCCTGTGGACAGACACTTCTAAGCCAAATGTATATGGTGCCCAGCCCAGTGCTGCGCTACCATGACGCGCAGGACGCACTTGCCAAAGGACACCAAAAAAAGAGAGAGGAAAAAAAGAAAAGGAGTCTGCTGCTCTCTGCGCATTGACCATCATTCATTACTGTCTAAAACGTTGCTACAATGCAAAGTTTGCGTGAGTACTTTAATGGCAAAACGTTGTGATGGAGAAAGACTGGCCAATAAAGACCAGCTGGATCAGAATAACTCATTACCTACTGTTGCTGCCTCTTGTTATCCAGTCCGCATTTTGAAGAAGTAATCCATTATTTTGAGGTTCAAGGGGAATGCAGAAGGCTTAATCATAACGCAATACCATAATGGTTTAATGTCAGGATAGTGGAGCTGTTCAGTGGTCACGTCAGCGAGTCCAGTCCAGAGCACCAGCTGCAGGACTTCTGCGCTAATTGGTTCGTTGACTCGTTGACCTAGTCTTTGCTGGCATGCGGTAATTGATTATTTTGGAGAAAGATTCCCTTAGTATAAATATTATTGAGACCGTCAGGGAGCAGTTTACTATGAAAACCTCCACCGGCCGTCCGTCCGTCCGTCACACGTCACACGTCACACCTTTGCCCTGCTCATATCTCCGCATCAGTATGACATCACACCACATGTGTACACAAACCTTTGTGTACGTTGCTGTGGCAACAGTCTGTTGTTGCTGGTCTGTTAGTGTACGTTAGCAACCACCTTAGCAACCATGGTTTTACCCTAGCAACCAACTGTTTACCCTAGCAACCAACTGTTTACCATAGCAACCATGTTTTTTTTACCCTAGCAACCAACTGTTTACCATAGCAACCAGATACGCAGAGCAGGGATCTCCATATATGGGCATAAACAGGTGACATCACACTGATGTCAGATACTCAGAGCAGGGATTTCTCCATAATATATGGGCATAAAAGGGATTCTGTTAGGGATCTCCATATATGGGCATAAAAGGGATTCTGTTAGGGATCTCCATATATGGGCATACAAGGGATTCTGTTAGGGATCTCCATATATGGGCATAAAATGGATTCTGTTAGGGATCTCCATATATGGGCATAAAAGGGATTCTGTTAGGGATCTCCATATATTGATTGATTGATTGAAGGCTTTATTAGAAGTTTGCATAGGAAAATGTACAGATTCATGACGGTACAGTTCACTGGTACAAGGTCTACTAAAAGGAGATCCATGAAAAGACTAAGCTTATTTCAACAGGAAACCATTAAAGTATCTCATATAACATTGAATGACAGACAAATAGAACACAGTACTATGCAGTAGATATGTAAAGAAAAAAAAGAAAACAGTAGGTCTATACAATCAGTAAGTACAGTATATACAATATATACAAGGAAGGGGCAGGTAACAGTAAGTCTAAACAATCAGTATGTACAGTATATACAAGGAAGGGGCAGGGAGGGTAGGGTATATGGGCATAAAAGGGATTCTGTTAGGGATCTCCATATATGGGCATAAAAGGGATTCTGTTAGCTGTTAGTGATCTCCATATATGGGCATAAAAGGGATGCTGTTAGGGATCTCCATATATGGGCATGAAAGGGATTCTGTTAGGGATCTCCATATATGGGCATGAAAGGGATTCTGTTAGGGATCTCCATATATGGGCATAAAAGGGATTGTATCCCAGATGATGCCCTGTTAGGAGATCCACACTAACAGAATCCATATATGGTCCTACCGACAGCTGCTATAAGCCAACCCTGGCGATAAGGTCTGAGTCGAAGAAATGCTTCTTTCCTGGCAAGAATTGCCCCTTTATACTGTAGGGCTCGCTTGTGTATTGTATGACATCATGCCACATCATCGGCTGAGGACTGTGTGATGTCATCATATCTCCATATATGGAGACATAAGTTGCTCATGCCCAAATATGGGCTGGTGAGGTCAGACTTAGTGTGATGCGTAGGTTATCTCCATATATGGAAATTCAACTTCAATGAGTAACCATGGCAAACTGTCAACTGCCCGTATGTCTTGATAATTGGTAAAACAAACTTTTGGCCTATTTGTGGTCGCTTATCTCCCGATTAGGGAGTCTTACTGGTAGTATATATATATTTTTTTAAAAGGCTTTCATACACTCTTGATATTTTTCAAATGAGGTTTGGTCTAATAGATCGCAATGTGCTATTTTCTGGGTGTTCATAACAATTAAAATAATAATAATAATAATTATAACATTTATTATAAGATTTAGATTATTATTACTATTATATAGTTTGAGAAAGAAAAATTAACCAAATAATGGCCAGGTGCTGGCCAGTGCCAAAATAAATAAAAGCCTGTTACCTATAGCCGCCTGGTCCCTTTTAAGCGCTCGGGGTCCGACCCCATTTTGTGAAATAAACGCCCGGGCTACTAATTGGTGATTTACGGTATATATATGGGCATAAAATGGACGCAGACAGATAACTCCATATATGGGCATAAATGGACACATGCAAACGGGTCCTATGACAACAGGTATAATGGGGTTTGCATTAAAGGGTGGGGCATTCATTCCCTATTTACATCGTTCCCGAGTTGGCCGGTCCCCGACTAGATGTAATATAAAGAGTAATCTAGTAATATAAATGTAAGACGGAACCACTGCGCTACAGCCCTCACACCTACGTTGCACCGGCAGCATGCTGAATCACAGCATGCTGAATCACAGCATGCTGAATCACAGCATGCTCCGCAGTGCTGCCACCATCTGCCGGAGTCAGGTTACATACAGTATGGAGATCCCTGATGTCATCAGTATAGTATGCCCATGCATGTGAATGTCTCCTTTTGTGCCCATTTATGGAGCTTGTTAGTGCCTGATGCCATGACAACATATTATTGAGGTTATTCAATGCAATCTTTATTTCAGACCCAGGGAGATCCATATCACAGTTCCCACAGAGCATAGAGGTATTATAATATAATAGCTATTCATTTCTATGCAAGATTTGGTCAAAATATTTAGGCCAATTTCTTATATTATTTAGCAATTTGGCTAATGTTTTTAAGTCCTTAAATTGTAACTTCACTGTCATCTGGGGACCTCCCCAAAATCATTTGGGGACCTCTCTGGGGTCTCGACCCACAGGTTGACTGAAGACACTCAGAGTCCCGTGTGTGTGTGTGTGTGTGTGTGTGTGTGTGTGTGTGTGTGTGTGTGTGTGTGTGTGTGTGTGTGCGTGCGTGCGTGCGTGCGCGCGTGTGTATGTGTATGTGTGTGCGTGTGCGTGTATGTGTGTGTGTGTGCGTCTGTATTCATTTTCGATTGACTTCCATTCATTATCTTAACGGGGTGTCAGTAAGGGTGAGTTTGTTTAATGGTGACTGCATGTTTATGTTTGTGTGATCACAAACAGCGGTGTTGCTCAAATCAACTTCACCTTGTAGTATGTTGAAGACAAGATGCGATGTGCCGTATATTACCAATTAGTTGCCCGCCACTGCCACCCAGTTTCATCCGCTGGGGGTCTGACCCCATTTTGCGTAAATTGCGAATTAACGGCCTGTCTCAAATAACCGTCAGGTTCGTTTAAGAGCCTGGGCGATTATTTGCAATTTATGTGATCCTGATTTGGTTTCATGTAAGAGCCTGGGCCATTATTTGCTATTGGGGGGGGGGGGGGGGGGTGTAAAGAAAAAGTGACGAGTCATCATAATAACTAATATGTATTTGCTCCGCCTAAAAGTAATCACGGAATGCATGATCAATGGTTGTGATGCCTGCTATGGTTTCATGATCATCCATTTGAACTGGGGGCGGGGCCGCAGCGCAGTCCGTGCGATGCATTACTCTGAGTCTGCACTCACTCAGAGACACACTCTCACACACAGTGGAGATTTGACGGTCTTTCTGGGGCATTACAAAAGTAAGAAGCAAACTTTTTTTCCACCACATGTGAATTAACATATCCCTGCCCAGCTCTGACTGATTCATATTTAGATCTCAGTTGGAAAACAACTATGGAATATCAACTATGGTGCTGTGCTGTTAGATATCTGTTATATGATGTTGTTTCTATAGGCCTATTAGGCTTGTGGTTGCTGTTGCAGCATGCAAAACACGGAAACACAAGTTGCGGCTCTAGCATACAGTATATTGGTAGGCTATATAGTTTGAGGAAAACAAAACTGTAAACGAATAATGGACCAGTGCTGGATCAGTGCCAAAATAAATAAAAGCCTGTTACCAATAGCCGCCTGGTCTCTTTTAAACGACCATTAGTAGGGCGGCGTGGCTATAAAATCGTTCAATTTTGCGATAAAAGCGCCAAACTTGGTAGATATGTTGATTGATATATTAGAAACAAATCTGGATATCGGGCCATCAAAAATTTTGATTTTTCAAAATGGCCACTAGCGGTTTGTTAAACCTTCCTAAATCACCCTCTAGGAGCGACAGTTTTAGTGATAGGAAGCTGAAATGTTGCATGCTGTGTGCATGTTCATGTCAATTGGTTAAAAGGGGGTGTGGCAAGGGGAGTGGCCTATCATAAAAAGGTGCATAACTTTGATATAGATGCACAGATTTGCACAAAATGTTGTGGAAAGGTTGGTCACGACTAGGGATGGTCCGATCAGGTTTTTTGGAACCGATCAGCGAGCACCGATCACAAAAGTTTGATCACCCGATACTGATCAATCACTGATCCGATCAAGTTATTATTTATATTTTCTAAATGTTAATGTTTTAACTTTAATTCATTCATTCACTCATGAATTCATTTATATATTTGCATACTGAACGGCTGGTTGATCGGATGCACCGATCCGATCGAATCGGTGAATTTACCTTTTGATCTAAACCACCGATTATCGCCGATCACGCTTTGATCGGCCCGATCCGATCCATTGCCGATTGATCGGTAACATCTCTAGTCACGACCCAAATAACATCTGAGTAACTGTTCACACCATCTTCTAAAAAAGGGGTTTGTCATTAGGACCAGTGTAATACCAGTGTAGTACCAGTACGAAACCAGAAGCTCCCTCCCATCAGGTTGTTCTTCTTCACCTCCTCAATTCAACTCCTCAGGGCCAAGATCTGGGATAATGTGGTTCTCTCCTCTCGAAAGGCATTTTGGTTTTCCTCGGGTGAGGGTCGATGGCATGCCGAATCCGGTTTTAGTATCATCCGGTTGTAGACCTTTGCTGCAATACAGGTCAGGCTGATGCCTCGGTAGTTGCCTAGCAGGGCAAGGTTACAGAACTGTAGGATGATGTGGTCAAGACATCAGTTCTTTACGACCTCTGGGGGTATGCCGTCCGGCACAGCACTCTTACCCTCTCTCAGAGTGTTTTTCACCATGGCAAACTCAGTGACCGTGAAGGGATCATCCTTGATGTTGAGGTCCTGGAGGAATGATGGTATTTCTTCCTCCTCTCCATCTGATGTTGTGCCCAGCAGCCCTCGGAAGTGGTTGAACCAGGTCGCTACCCTCTCCTCACTGGTGTGTCCCTCGACCTGTCCCTCCTTGGTCCTCTTCCTTGGTCCTCGTCCTCGTCCAGGCTTCTCCAATCTCCATACTGCCTCTCACCATGCGCTGCCTGGACTCTCTGCACCGTCTCCATCAGTTCCTCCCCCTTGATGTTATCATAGGTACTGAAGAGAAGCTGCTTGGCCTCGTTCAGTATCCCACGTCTCTCCACAGTAGGCTCACATGCAACGCCAAGCCATGCTTCCTCCACCCTGCCCTGTGCCGCTACGACCTCTGGGTGTTTGGACTGCAGGGAGCTTCTGGTTTTGTACTGGTACTACACTGGTATTACACTGGTCCTAATGACAAACCCCTTTTTTAGAAATGGTGTGAACAGTTACTCAGCTGTTATTTGGGTCGTGACCAACCTTAAAGTTATGCACCTTTTTATGATAGGCCACTCCCATTGCCACACCCCCTTTTAACCAATTGACATGAACATGCACACACAGCATGCAACATTTCAGCTTCCTATCACTAAAACTGTCGCTTCTAGAGGGTGATTTAGGAAGGTTTAACAAACCGCTAGTTCGCCATTTTGAAAAATCCAAATTTTTGATGGCCCGATATCCAGATTTGTTTCAAATATATCAATCAACATATCTACCAAGTTTGGCGCTTTTATCGCAAAATTGAACGATTTGTCATGTTTCAAGAGCTACGCCGCTCCACTACATGGTCCACATCGATTTTGTAATTTTGTGTAATTTTTTTGTAATATACAGTATCCTCTTTTCCACTCTCACTCCTCCTCTCTCTCCCTCTCTCACTCGCTAATGCTCTGCCCAGTTCAAATATAATAATTGTAGGGGGTCACCAGTTCAAATATGATAATTTTAGGTGGTCCCCAGTTAAAATAAGATTATTTTAGGGGGTTATGGCCTGAAAAGGTTGAGAACCACTATGCTATGCAGCTCTCACACCAAAGTCTCACCGCCACCCATGTAAGGAGGTGTCAGTCAGTACTTGTACATTTAAAGAGGTGGTGCCATGATTCCCCCCCCCCCCCTCTAAAACATGATTATCAGGTATTATGATTATACTAGGAGGAAGATGTTTTCCAAAAAAGTATACAGAAAGAGTTAAAGGGTTTTTATGTGGCCACACCCCCAGTTCATTAAGTATGCATGGATGTCATGGTGGGTGGTGACCCAGCTGAAGTTAGCCACACCCCACAGTGTTGGGTGAATGGTAATTAGGGGAGGAGTTGATTCTGTGATGTAATAAGTATGTGTGTTTTTTAACTGACACTTTTGACCACAAGATGGCAGCCTCCAAGAGAAAACAAATAAAATTAAAGCTGCAAGCAGCAATGACCGGGCCCTCGCAGTTCTACCCACGTCACAAGGGGCAACAGCCAATCAGAAGAAGGGACGGGGCTAAGTTAAACCAATTAAGGTGAAGGACTCTTAATGAAGTCATATGACACCACCCACATGTCTGTACGACAAACGGTTCATGAGATATAGAGGCACTTCCTGTTTGGCAAAGGGCACTTCCTGTTTGTTGAAGAAAGCGCCAATTAAGGTTAAGGACTCTTAACTCAGCGGATGCCCACGAGGTGGGAACGCGTCAAACTCTTTGATGTCTCCGGAGGCCCACGACGCGTTTGACGCGTTTACTGTACTTACAGTAACAATCTTAAATCATACCGTAAGGTCGGGGCTACGCCTGGATGAAGCGGGTTGTTTCCATTCGATGCTGAGAGTATCTCACGGCCGTTTTTCTCCATCTAATCCAATGTATTTCCCCATCTTTAAAGCCATTTATCTCTGATGTTTGTTTTTATGGCTAAAACTGGGGCAGGCTGTGGCAAAATGACCAAATTATGATCGGCAAACAACAGCTAAATGCTACACTGGCTCATACAGGGTGATTTACAACAACATCCGGAGTACGGTCATGTGACCAAGTGACATCATCACGCATGCATTGACGCAGCAGGGCCCTGTGTTATATAATGGATGTCAATGTGAGCCATTTGGGCAGCAGAGAGACACTCTGACGCCACCTAGTGGGCAGTCTAAGTGTTAATGAAGTCATATGACACCAGCCACACGTCTGTACGACAAACGGTTCATGAGATAAAGAGGCACTTCCTGTTTGGTGAAGGGCACTTCCTGTTTGGCGAAGGAAGCGCCAATTATGGTTAAGGACTCTTAATGAAGTCATATGACGCCACCCACGCCTCTGTACGACCAACGGTTCATGAGTTATAGAGGCCCTTCCTGTTTGGCAAAAGGGACATCCTGTTTGGCAAAGGAAGTTTGACACTTAGCCACGGTCACGCTGTTTTACGAAAACTCACGATTTTGATAACTTTTCATCGTTAACCGAAAACTCACGATTTTGATAACTTTTCATCGTTAAGGTGTCTTGTGTACGCTGCACGAATTCGAAGTTGATCCGATTAACGCCCTAGGAGGAGTTCGTTAAAGTGCGACCCGTGAAAACGGCCAAAAATGCGCCAAAACGCCACTAATTAGTCAAAATGGCTGACTTCCTGTTTGGTTTCGGACATGGCGCCAAGAGACTCTTTTGTGAGTCCGGACATGATACAGGTGTGTACCGATTTTCGTACTTGTGGGTGAAACCGTATAGTGGGGCTGTTGCGTTGAAATTTTGTAGGGGGCGCTGTTGCGCCATTAGGCCACGGCCCCTTTTATTCATTTTTAAATACGTAATTTTTCGCCACTTGTGATGTGCGTGCAAAGTTGCGCAACTTTTGGAGTACGTTTTGCGCCTCAAAAACGCGATTCTTTACGGGGAAGAATAATAATAATCGTTGCAATTACAATAAGGTCCTCACACACTGTGTGTGCTCGGGCCCTAATAAGAATAGTCTTTACAATTACAATAGGGTCCTCACACACTGTGTGAGCTCGGGCCCTAATAATCTTTACGATTACAATAGGGTCCTCAAACACTGTGTGAGCTCGGGCCCTAAATATACTTTATTTGTTTTTTGGGGGTAGAAAGGATGCCATGTTATGGTTTCATGGTGTAGCAGCTCTTTAATGGAAAGCCCAGACATGTTGTCAGTCTTACCTGTCTTATCTGCTGCAGCATCACTGGGCTCTTTGTCTTCTCCAGATGCCTCCAGTTCTTTGACAAAGTTGTTAGGGAAAACCCCCACCTTGCCATTCAAGCTGCCTTTCCACCATCCAAGTTCAGTGCCCTGAAGGTACAAGACATAAAGCATGGTTTATCTGCCTGTTCTCCCAGTCTAATGTAGTAATCAGAAATTACTACATTAGAAGATCAGCCCAGGTAAGAAGGTTTGGGGATAAAACACGAGAGGTGAGGTTGAGATGGTTTAAATATGTGCAGAGGAGAGATGAAGGATATACAGACAGACAGACAGACAGACAGACAGACAGACAGACAGACAGACAGACAGACAGACAGACAGACAGACAGACAGATTGATTGAGTTGTTTGGACATGTGAATGGGAGGGATGAGGGGTACATTGTAAAGGGATGCTGAAGATGGAACTACAATGCCAAATATATATAATTTTGGACTGATCCAATAGCGCTACAGAACCAACAGAACGCCTGCTCCATGTCAGACTCTTCTCACGTTAAGACTTTGGAGTAGTTCACCCCCAAAATGGCCTGCTCTCTATTGATTACTCATGCCATGGAGACTTGAGTTGAATAATATTTGTAGTTTTTTCTTGCATTCCTAAGATAAAAAATGTATTACAATAAATGTACCCCCATTGATTCCGGATGCCCATCTGGAATCAATGGGGCTAAATTCACTATAATAATGTTTGTGTCTGTTCATTAACCTTTGAATGTGACAAACACACACACATATATATATATATATATATATATATATATATATATATATATATATATATATATATATATATATATATAATTGAACTTAAGTCTCCATGGTGAGTAATCAATAGAAACAAAATCATTTTGGGGGTGAACTACTCCTTTAATGGTGGATCTACTACCTATCGTTCTTGGACCACTACACTACAGGTCACCTAGATCTACATCTGTGTAGCAGATCTACCAGTCATTCTGTCTAGCTACAATCAATGCAAATAAACAATAGAAAACCAAAGGTCTTATAAACAAGCAGCAAGTACTGTATAGACCAGTAAGTAGCCTTGCACCATTTCCAGTATACGGTAACAGTACCAGTACATACACCATGACTTCAATGACCAGCTCTCCTTCACACATACTGTACGCATGCGTGCGCACACAAACACACGCACGCACGCACGCACGCACGCACGCACGCACGCACGCACGCACGCACGCACGCACGCACGCACGCACGCACACACACACACACACACACACACACACACACACACACACACACACACACACACACACACACACACACACACACACACACACACACACACAGAGCAAACTTTACACCCTTTACTTTTGTCACAATAATTAGTATGTTTTCTAGCTTGGAGTTATTTAATACAGTAACTGTCTTCCTGCTGCTTAGTGTGTTAGCCAGGTGAGAGTAATAAATGTACCTCTTCAATGAAGTCAATGATGTCTCCCACTTTGAGCTCCAGTTCATCCTCCTGCTCTGGCTTATAGTCATACAACACCACATACTGCCGCTTGTTCAGCTCTGCAGTGACAAAGACCGGACACAATATAGCAGTTAGACTACTAGCCTGCTCAACGGCAGAGAAGACTAGAGACATCACTGTATGTGTGTGTGTGTGTGTGTGTGTGTGTGTGTGTGTGTGTGTGTGTGTGTGTGTGTGTGTGTGTGTGTGGCTGTGAGCGTGAGCGTGCGTGCGGCGTGCACTTGTGCAGTGTGTATAACTCAGTCAGTCTCCGATCTCATCAGCTTGGTTTGGATATTGATGTCGTCTGTTGTTGCCTGGTTATGTCGAATGACAATATAATCACGTGAATTTGTGCACAATTCTAACTGCTGAGCTTGTCGGAGGATTGATATCTATTGAAGGCCTGGGTATAAAATGCACCGCCCGCCACTGTCCTAACCCTAAACCAAAACTGAATCCTAAACCGAAATTATAACCTTAAAACCCTGTCCGCCTGGTCGAACCACCTGGGAAAGAGACCCAAGAGACAGTTTTCAAGTCGGGACATGATACAGTGTGTACCAATTCTCATACTTGTGAAACTGTATTGTGGTGGGGCTTCAACTTTAAAATAGTGTATGTTGAATATAGTGAAATGTACTCTTAATGAAGTCATATGACGCCACCCACACGTCTGTACGACAAACGGTTCATGAGATAAAAAGGCACTTCCTGTTTGGCAAAGGGCACTTCCTGTTTGGCGAAGGAAGCGCCAATTATGGTTAAGGACTCTTCATCAAGTCATCTGACGCCACCCACGCCTCTGTACGACAAACGGTTCATGAGTTATAGAGGCACTTCCTGTTTGGCGAAAGGCACTTCCTGTTTGGCGAAGGAAGTTTGAAACTTGGCCACGGTCATGCTGTTTTACGAAAACTCACGATTTTGATAACTTTTCATCGTTAAGGTGTCTTGTGTACGCTGCGCGAATTCGAAGTTGATCCGATTAACGCCCTAGGAGGAGTTCGTTAAAGTGCGACCCGTGAAAACGGCCAAAAATGCGCCAAAACGCCACTAATTAGTCAAAATGGCTGACTTCCTGTTTGGTTTCGGACATGGCGCCAAGAGACTTTTTTGTGAGTCCGGACATGTTACAGGTGTGTACCGATTTTCGTACTTGTGGGTGAAACCGTATAGTGGGGCTGTTGCGTTGAAATTTTGTAGGGGGCGCTGTTGCGCCATTAGGCCACGCCCCCTTTCATTCATTTTTAAATACGTAATTTTTCGCCACTTGTGATGTGCGTGCAAAGTTGCGCAACTTTTGCGCCTCAAAAACGCGATTCTTTACGGGGAAGAATAATAATAATCTTTGCAATTACAATAGGGTCCTCACACACTGTGTGTGCTCGGGCCCTAATAATAATAAAGCTGCAAGCAGCGATGACCGGGCCCTCGCAGCTCTACCGTTTTGGCGCATTTTTGGCCGTTATCACGGGTCGCACTCTAACGATAGTTTAAAGTTTTTCTCAAAAAAATTTTTTTGAGAAAAAAAATATTTGAGAAAAAAAAAATTGAGAAAAAAATATTTTTTGAGAAAAAAAAATTTTGATAAAAAAAAATTGAGAAAAAAAAATTTGAGAAAAAAAAATTTGAGAAAAAAAAATTTTTTGAGAAAAAAAAAATTGAGAAAAAAAAATTTGAGAAAAAAAAATTGAGAAAAAAAAATGTTTGAGAAAAAAAAAATTGGGAAAAAAAATTTTGAGAAAAAAAATTTTTGAGAAAAAAAAAATTTGAGAAAAAAAAAATTGAGAAAAAAAAATGTTGAGAAAAAAAAAATTATGACACCAGCCGCGAGTCTGTACGACAAACGGTTCATGAGTTATAGAGGCACTTCCTGTTTGGTGAAGGGCACTTCCTGTTTGGCGAAGGAAGCGTCAATTAAGGTTAAGGACTCTTAATCAAGTCATATGATACCAGCCACAACTCTGTACGATAAACGGTTGATGAGTAACAGCCAAAAAAGGAACAATCAAGTTTCGGCCAATCAGAAGAGGGGGCGGGGCTTAGTTAACCAATTAAGGTGAAGGACACTTAGTCAAGTCATATGATACCAGGCACAACTCTGTACGATAAACGGTTGATGAGTAACAGCCAAAAAAAGAAACAATCAAGTATGGACCAATCAGAAGAGGGGGCACTTCCTGTTTGGTGAAGGAAGTTTGACCCTTCGCCACGGGCACGCCGTTTTACGAAAACTCACGATTTTGATAACTTTTCATCGTTAAGGTGTCTTGAGTATGCCGAGCGAACTTGAAGTTGATCCGATTAACCCCCTAGGAGGAGTTCGTTAAAGTGTGACAAGTGAAAACGGCCAAAAATACACCAAAACGCCACTAATTAGTCAAAATGGCTGACTTCCTGTTTGGTTTCGGACGTGGCGCCGAGAGACTTTTTTGTGAGTCCGGACACGATACAGATGTGTACCGATTTTCGTACTTGTGGGTGAAACCGCATGGTGGGGCTTGAGGCACGAAGTTTTGTAGGAGGCGCTATTGAGCCATTAGGCCACGCCCCCTTTTATTTTTTTTTAAATAAGTAATTTTTCGCCACTTGTGATGTGCTTGCAAAGTTGCGCAACTTTTGGAGTACGTTTGGCGCCTCAAAAACGCGATTTACTTTCGGGAAAATAAGAATAAGAATAATCTTTGCAATTACAATAGGGTCCTCACACACTGTGAGTGCTCGGGCCCTAATAACAAGAGAATACAAAATTGCTCATAAAAACCACACCAGGGGGTCTAATGAAGTACTTTCAACCTCCTAGACACATGAAAAACAGAAAAAAGTACAAAACTATGGAACCACCTCTTTAATGCCCATAGGCCTATATGGAGATACATGATGTCATCAGTATACAGTATGCCCAATTGCCCATGCATGGGCATATCCCCTTTTGTACCCATATATGGATCTGACTGATTTGTTAGTGCCTGATGCCATGACAACACATTGAGGTTAGAAAACACATGATTGTCTTTTACCGTAAGGATCAGAATCAGAACCTTCCAGATCTGTGGGGTCTTTGGGGTTGGTCTGAAGAGAAGGAGAGAAAAGAACATTTACACTTATTCACACCATACATTTAGTAAACAATAATCTATGTTCTCCATACCAAAAAAAGTATATGTTCCGAACTCAAATGCAGGAAATGGTGGGACATCTGCCATATAAGTTGGATCACTGCTGCAACGTAGCTATTAACAATAATAGTTATCTACTCCTCCCGCGAGGGAAATTCAGTATTTTCACACCACCGCGTCTGCCTCTACCTTGCCGAGATCTATCTTTAGAGGGGTCCCTGGTTCCTGTGCGTTCAGGCATTCCGGAGAAACGGACTCTTTCACCCGAGTATATGCTGTTGTTTTGTTGAGGCAAGCTACTTCCTGAAAAGTCAGCAAGATGCGCTGTGATTGGCCGGCAGTGTATAACCTTCGCTGTGATTGGACGGTAGTGTATGATGACGTAATTTTTCTGCGAAAACCAAACCCCGGCGAGGATCACAGAAAACATATAAAGAGAAGGCTTTAGAAGCTGAAAATAACGGAGTGGGTGTTCTAAAACTTTAGCGATTTAACAGTTAGGACAATTTTAACTCATACCCTGCCAAAAAAGATGTTTCTATGATAAAAACGTCTTTAAAACGTCTTTTTCACTATGGACCTCCCTGCCAGACGTCTTCTGAACGTCTTTAAAAAAAAAAAAAAAAAATTGAAAACATTTTTTTTGAAAACAATTTTTTTGGACCTCCAACAGTGTACTAGGCATGATCGCGATCGCGAAATTGCATGTTTAACCCCCATACCAACCCCATCTTTCAAACATGGCAGCCATGTTTGTTTACATTTGAAGAAAACATAAGGGCTCCTTTCTCCTGAATGCCTGAACGGATTTCCAAGCGGATTTTTTTGTTTGAAAGCTGTGAAAAGCATGCACATGCATAGTGCATGATCTGTGCACGAATGTGTGCACCAGCGTGCACACTATTTTTTTAACCCTTTGTTGGCGAACCAGCAATATAAGAGGTCATCCCACTTTAAATATGGCACCGACTGAAGATTTGTTTTATAAAAAAAGTTACATGGTATAACTTTAAGTAAAATATAGAGTACTTTATCCAAAACTTGTTATAGTAGGCAAATAAAGGAATTAAGCTAGAAGTAAGGTGCTCTGCAATCCAGTGCTGGGTCTAAAGAAGATATACTAAATGATATGAATGTGAAACAGACAGAATAACAATGATAAATAGGTGTGGCAATGGTGAGGAGCAGATCTATCACAGGTTTGGGTAAAACGGTCAATGCTTCACCAACAGGCTGTCAGAAGGGAGGCGTAGGGAGAAATCTTCCGTCAAGCCCGTAAGGGCATGGTCACACTGCACTTTTATTCTACCAATGAGGGCAGATTCTGCCAATGCATTTCAATGGGAATGGATAGTAGGCTATTTTCAATACATTGGATATGAATGTGAAACAGACAGATGTAAACACAACTGGTTGGCAGAGGCTTACAACTGCCATGTAGTATTTCTAGTCATTGCAGACAAGTTTGGAGGTGAATTGAATTTTATGGTGGCAGAAAAGGGTGTCCGTTCAAATTAAAGTACCTACCAGCTGTTTGGAGATGTCACAGACAGCCGTATCGATTCCCTCCTCGTCATGTCTTGAAGAAACACCACGTGTCACTTTAACATTTTCTGAAATGAAAACCACCATTTACAATCTAGGCATTTAGCAGACGCTCTTAATCCAGCTATTTAAAGTAAGCGATAACAGCACAAGGTAAATACATCAAATGCATAGAAGTAGTAATGTTAAAACGTAGGTAAAACAAGGACATTATAACAATTGTAGAGGGTCACCAGTTCAAATATGATTATTTAGGGGGTTCCCATTTAAAATATGATTTATTAAGGGGTCCGCAATTATAATATGATTATTTTAAGAGGTCCCCAATTCAAATATGATAATTTTAGGTGGTCCCCAATTCAAATTTGATTATTTTAGGTGGTCCCCAATTCAAATATGATAATTTTAGGTGGTCCCCAGTTAAAATAAGATTATTTTAGGGGGTTCTGGCCTGAAAAGGTTGAGAACCACTACGCTATGCAGCTCTCACACCAAAGTCTCACCGGCACCCATGTAAGGAGGTGTCAGTCAGTACTTGTACATTTAATGTCCATAGGCCTATATGGAGATCCATGATGTCATCAGTATACAGTATGCCCATGCATGGGCATACCCTTTTGTACCCATATATGGATCTGACTGATTTGTTAGTGCCTAATGCCATGACAACACATTGAGGTTAGAAAACACATGTGTAATGATTGTCTTTTACCGTAAGGATCAGAGTCAGAACCTTCCAGATCTGTGGGGTCTTTGGGGTTGGTCTGAAGAGAAGGAGAGCAAAGAACATTTACACTTATTCACACCATACATTTAGTAAACAATAATCTATGTTCCCCATACCAAAAAGAGTATATGTTCCGAACTCAAATGCAGGAAATGGTGGGACATCTGCCATATCAGTTGGATCACTGCTGCAACGTAGCTAACAGTTAATATTAATAGTTACTTACTCCTCCCGCAAGGGAAATTCAGTATTTTCAGGCCAACCCAGCTGATTCGCTGCCCAGAAGGAGCGCGTGAGCAATTAGGGGTTAAGAGTCTTGCTCAGGAACACACATCGACATTGCTACCCTGGCCTGGAATGGAACCTGGGACAACCAGGGGCTCTGGTTCCCCAGGCGGGCTCCCTAACCATTCAGCTATGGCCGCCCCATGCTGTGAGTCCCTGCAAAGCGGGCACGATCCCTAGATGTAAGCGGCCCGAAGGGCCCCGAACTTCTAGTAGGTAGAATAAACGTGCAGCGTGACTGGGCCCAAACAGAGTGTTTCTACATTGCAGTGTGGATACTTTTACTTAAGTAAAATATTGAGTACTTCATCCAAAACTTGTTATAGTAGGCAAATAAAGGAATTAAGCTAGAACTAAGGTGCTCTGCAATCCAGTGTTGGGTCTAAAGAAGATATTGTGGACTGTCGCTAGGCAACCGCCTCACAGGTGAGCCCCACAGCACACTGGGTCAGTGGAGAAGGAGGAGAGCCCCACATTTGGTGGAGAATCGGGTGATTCTCCACCAATGGAGAATCACCCCACCGGGGAACCTCACCAACCACACACAATGGAACATGCACAGGCGCTTACGGCGCTGTTAAAAAGCCAGGCTGAGTTACAGACAGCCGTGCATGAGCTCATACGTAAAATTAATAGAGATACAGCAGCAGCGCGAGCCCCAGCCGAAGTACTCACTAAATTTGCCCCTGGTGACGATGATATTGAAGCTTATTTGGAATTGTTTGAGCGCACTGCTACTCGGGAACGGTGGCCACAGGCTGAGTTTTGGCACCGTTTCTGACTGGCGAGGCGCAGCACGCTTGCCGCAACCTCTCAACAGCTGACGCTCGAGACTTCAATAAATTAAAGGCAGCAATATTAGCGAGTTATGGTTATAGTATCCCGGCCCGGGCACAGCGGTACCACAATTGGATGTATCGAACAGACGGGCCGCCCCGTGCCCAGCTTGCTTCCCTGCTTCGTCTGACGACTAGCTGGCTGACCAGCCCGGGTGATCCCCCCGCTGTGGAGAGACTCGTAATCGACCGCTGTATTAGAGCATTGCCGCCAGACGCCCGACAATACGCATCTAGAGTGAGTCCCGGTTCGTTGGAAGAGCTGATAGCCCTGCTTGAAAACCACCATGTCAGCACAGAGATGATGAGGCGGGAGGAGCGCGCCGGCCGAGAGAAACAACGGCGACCAAGCTCTCCCCGCTCGCCACCACGGCCCCGGAGCGCGCCGCCGGAGAGAAGCGGGCGAACTCCCCCTACCCAGCGGCGGTGCTACGTCTGCGGCCAGCCGGATCACCTGTCCTGGTCCTGTCCGGAGGTGAGGAGAGACGTGTCCATGCCCAGTGCGTCCGGCTCGGAGGCGCCCCGGCCATGTCTACACTCCGGCACGGGAAGACGACGGCACGCCACAGTACCGGTGCGCATCCGCGGCGTGGACACCCACGCCCTGTTAGACTCAGGCAGCGCTGTCACACTAGTTCACCCTGACCTGGCGGGGAAGGTGGGCGACGTTACAGTTCCCGTAACCTGCGTCCACGGCGATCTCCGCTATTACCCCGTCACACAGATTAAAGTGCTCTCGCCGAGGGGAGATCTGCTTGTGACGGCTGGAGTGGTTCCCAACCTCCCTGTCCCACTGCTCATCGGCTCTGACTGCCCGCTCTACGATCAGTACTGGCCGCCGAGACGAAACGGCGAGGAGCGGAGGCGGCGCCGTCCCCGGCACAGCCAGCCGAGAACCACCTACCGCGCCTGCCCCGTGTTCGGCCCGAGCGACGAGGCCCACGACGACCCACCTCCGCGGAGGAAAGCAGAGAGGGGGGGGAGGCAATCGGGAGAGAGAGCGAGAGAAATGAAGATGGGTTGGAAACCAGTGGAGCGCGGACCCGGCGGGGACGGCGAGCGGCCGCGGAGGACAGCGTGACGCCGGAGGGAGATGAAGTCCCCGGTTTTTCGGCATTGGAGCCGGACCGTGGGCCGAAAAGCGGGAAGTACGCCGCAGACCAGTGGGTGGACCCAAACCTGAACCTAGCCAGGCAGCGTGTGGTGGCCATAGACGGCAAATACATACTTGTAATTCTCGACTATGCCACTAGGTATCCCGAAGCCATTCCCCTACGGGCGGCTACAGCCAAGGCCATAGCACACGAACTAGTCATATGCTGTTTAGCCGGGTGGGAATTGCGAATGAAATTTTGACTGATCAGGGCACCTGTTTTATGTCAAGAGTTTTGTCAATGTTATATCGGTGGCTTAAAGTTAAACGTATACGTACGTCAGTCTTTCATCCCCAGACTGATGGCCTTGTTGAACGCTTTAACGCAACATTAAAGAAAATGCTAAAGAAAATAATTGACAAAGACGGGAAAGATTGGGATCAGTTAATTCCATATGTACTGTTTGCCATCCGAGAGGTTCCCCAGTCCTCCACGGGCTTCTCCCCCTTTGAACTGTTGTATGGGAGGAGTCCCCGTGGACTACTAGACATTGCAAAAGAAACTTGGGAGAGCCAGCAGCCAGGCCACCGAAATGTTATTGAACATGTAGATGCTCTGCAGGCCCGGGCCAGGAAGGTGTGGCCCATAGTCAAAGAGCATATGCAGCAAGCTCAGCGGGAGCAAGCTCGCACCTATAACCGGGGAGCCACCATTAGAGAATTCAAAGTGGGGGAGAAAGTCTTGGTCCTAGTACCCACCTCTGAATGTAAATTTCTGGCAAAATGGCACGGCCCCTACGAGGTGTTGGAGAAAGTGGGCCCTGTGAACTATTGTGTGAGCCAGCCGGGCCGCCGGAAACGGAAACAGATTTACCATGTGAACCTTTTGAAGAAATGGCATGTGGCTGAGCCTCTGCCGTCCTCTGTCCTATTAACGTCCAGTTCTCCCCAGTCTTTCCCTGAAGTGCCCATAGGAGAGGACCTAGCACTGGCTCAGAAGCAAGACGTAAAAGAAGTGCTGAGTCGGGCACGTGACGTCTTCTCCGACCTGCCCGGTCGGACCCCGGTCATCCGCCATGACATCATAACTACACCAGGGAGAGTGGTCCGACAGCGACCGTATCGTATCCCAGAAGCCAGACGTAAAGCCATCAAGGAGGAGGTGGAGATGATGTTGGAGCTCGGAGTGATCGAAGAATCTCGAAGCCCATGGTCCAGCCCCATCGTCATCGACCCGAAGCCAGATGGGTCTCTACGCTTCTGTAATGACTTCCGAAAGCTGAATGAAGTCTCCGCCTTTGACGCATATCCCATGCCACGAGTAGACGAGCTGATCGAACGACTGGGCCCGGCACGGTACGTGAGCACCCTCGACCTCACGAAGGGGTACTGGCAGGTACCCCTGACGGAGAGAGCCAAGGAGAAGACGTAGCCTGGCTCCAGCCAATAGACCCGCCCACTCTCTGAGTGAACTGCATCTCTTGGTCTGGATATGTCATATGACGAGTCTCTTGATTCGGTTCAAAGCCGTATCTTGGCGAACCGACCAATGAATTCAAAGCAAGACGGGAAAAAATCTACAGAAACAGTGGAGGGAGGGGTGGCTGCGTGGCTCACCAGAGTTCTTAATTGCTCCCTTTGAACTTCAAAAGGACTCCGAACTGCAGGCATTGATTGAGCCATACAAGTGTTGAGTAGCTCGTTAGTGATTCTCTCTAATCAGTGAAACATCAAAGACACTGACCTGTTGGGTGCATGTCATTGAGGGGAGGGGGAGGAGGGATTGTTTTGTGTGCAAAAGTCAAACACAACCCTCCCACCAGATCGCTTGTGATTGGGAATTTCAAATTTTAAATCCCCTCCCCTTTGAAATCTCAACACAATGGCTCAGGCTCAGACTCTTAAGCTCCAGCGCAGAGTCTGAAATCAGGCTAGAGAAGACGGCCTTCTCCACCCCGGAGGGGCTCTACCAGTATACGGTCCTCCCGTTCGGAGTCCATGGGGCCCCCGCCACCTTTCAACGTCTGATGGACTGCGTGTTGAGACCCCACCGGTACTACGCAGCCGCCTACCTAGACGACATTGTGATCCACAGCTCCAACTGGGACCTACATCTCCACCACCTGGAGGCTGTCTTAGGGGCCCTCCGCAAGGCCGGGCTCACCGCCAACGCCAAGAAGTGTCACGTCGGCCTCACCGAGACCAACTACTTCGGCTTCACAATCGGTCGGGGGTGCGTGAAACCCCAGGAGAGGAAAGTGGAAAGGATAAGGAATTGGCCCCGCCCAGTCACCCAGAAACAGGTGAAGTCATATTTAGGCTTATTGTCCTATTATCAAAAGTTTATTAAAGGTTATGCTACTGTTGCAGCCCCCCTATACGACCTGACGCGCCAGTCTCTACCCCGGCTGGTCAGGTGGACGCCCGAGACGGAAACAGCCTTCCAAACGTTGAAAGACGCTCTGTGTGAAGAACCTGTGCTAGTTGCACCAGACTTCAAAAAACCCTTCCTACTCCACACAGACGCCTCCAATACCGGTTTGGGGGCCGTGCTCGCCCAGGTGGTGAATGGGGAGGAGCACCCCGTCCTATATGTCAGCCGGAAGCTGTTGAAACATGAGAGAAACTATGCCGTCGTGGAGAAAGAAGCTCTCGCCGTGAAGTGGGCCATACATCACCTGAGGTATTACCTGTGGGGCCGCACCTTTACCCTCATCACTGACCATGCGCCCCTGAAGTGGATGTCTCGTAACAAGGATAGGAACAGCCGAGTCACACACTGGTTCCTGGAGCTCCAAGATTATCATTTCAGTGTGGAACACAGACCCGGGAAACAAATTCCCCATGCCGATGCCCTTTCAAGACTGTGAGTGAAGCTACCGGTAGCAACGGCGAGCTTAGGGGGAGGATGTGTGGACTGTCGCTAGGCAACCGCCTCACAGGTGAGCCCCACAGCACACTGGCCGAATTACCTGTTCGAATTACCTGTTCAATCAGCCTAATCTGAGCACAGCTGCGTTGCACAGGGCTGGGTCCTCTGGCCAAACAAAAGAGCCTCCTATCCCCCAGTCTGCACTGACTCACTATGCTGGCGGTCGGGCTACTGGCGGTAAGAAAGCTTTAGATATTGAGCTACACTCCACATGTTCTTCTCCTAATTGTAATACAGAGGAATGCAATACTAACCCGACGTATCTGTCTTCCACCAGGCAACCTAGGAGACGCTGACACTGAACGGAGAGCCGCACGTTGGAGGGTGCGAGGGCTTTGGAACTGTGCCTGTAAACATTACGTACTGTATGCGCACTGCCCGTGAGTGTGACGGCTTTGAAATTGTGCCTTGAAACATAACCCTACTACTGAAAACACTTGCAAGTATCAATCCGCCCCCGGGCCGGGGAGAACTTTAGTTGTACTCATACTCGCCTAAGTTACTTGACTTTGCTCTGCCTAGAAAGCAGTTTATTCTTTAAACAAATGTTTACCTGAGTTATTCTGAAACGTTTAAGAAAACGATATATGTTCTGTTGTTGAAGTACTTGCATTTATCGGAGCGGGGCTCCGCTGCTGTTGACTTATTCTGCTTTATTCTAAATAAACGTGCCCAAAAGTGGCTTAAACTGTCCATTTGTCTGGTGTTGGTTGAGTTCTAAATCTGGGTCCCCACAATATACTAAATGATGTGAATGTGAAACAGACAGATAATAACAATGATAAATAGGTGTGGCAATGGTGAGGAGCAGATCTATCACAGGTTTGGGTAAAACGGTCACTGCTTCACCAACAGGCTCTCAGAAGGGAGGCGTAGGGAGAAATCTTCCGTCAAGCCCGTAAGGGCATGGTCACACTGCACTTTTATTCTACCAATGAGGGCAGATTCTGCCAATGCATTTCAATGGGAATGGATTGTAGGCTATTTTCAATACATTGGATATGAATGTGAAACAGACAGATGTAAACACAACTGGTTGGCAGAGGCATACAACTGCCATGTAGTATTTCTAGTCATTGCAGACAAGTTTTGGAGGTGAATTGAATTTTATGGTGGCAGAAAAGCTTGTCCGTTGTTCAAATTAAAGTACCTACCAGCTGTTTGGAGATGTCATAGACAGCAGTATAGATTCCCTCCTCGTCATGTCTTAAAGAAACACCACGTGTCACTTTAACACTTTCTGAAATGAAAACCACCATTTACAATCTAGGCATTTAGCAGACGCTCTTAATCCAGCTATTTAAAGTAAGCGATAACAGCAAAAGGTAAATACATCAAATGCATAGAAGTAGTAATGTTAAAACGTAGGTAAAACAAGGACCTTATAACAATTGTAGGGGGTCACCAGTTCAAATATGATTATTTAGGGGGTTCCCATTAAATATATGATTTTTTAAGGGGTCCGCAATTCAAATATGATTATTTTAAGGGGTCCCCAATTCAAATATGATAATTTTAGGTGGTCCCCAATTCAAATATGATAATTTTAGGTGGTCCCAAATTCAAATATGATTATTTTAGGTGGTCCCCAGTTAAAATAAGATTATTTTAGGGGGTTATGGTCTGAAAAGGTTGAGCCATTACGCTATGCAGCTCTCACACCAAAGTCTTACCGCCACCCACGTAAGGAGGTGTCAGTCAGTACTTGTACATTTAATGTCCATAGGCCTATATGGAGATCCATCATGTCATCAGTATACAGTATACCTATATATGGATCTGACTGATTTGTTAGTGCCTGATGCCATGACAACACATTGAGGTTAGAAAACACATATATAACTAGAAAAGAAAATGTCTAAGAAATTTTAAGTTTGCCTGCAGCTCACTAAGTGTGTGCAACCTTGTGTAGCGGTTGGCGTTAGATTAGCGTTAGATTTTTTAACATTAACATTTTTTGTATTAGCTTTAACATTATCGACTGTACGACAAATGGTTCATGAGATAGAGGCACTTCCTGTTTGGCGAAGGGCACTTCCTGTTTGGCGAAGGAAGCACCAATTAAGGTTAAGGACTCTTAATCAAGTCATATGACGCCACCCACGCGTCTGTACGACAAACGGCTCATGAGATAAAGGGTCACTTTCTGTTTGGTGAGAGGCACTTTCTGTTTGGCGAAATAGGCCCCAATTAAGGTTAAGGACTCTTAATCAAGTCAATGACGCCTCCCACGAGTCTGTACGACAAACGGTTCATGAGATAAAGGGTCACTTCCTGTTTGGTTAGGGGCACTTCCTGTTTGGCGAAATAGGCCCCAATTACGGTTAAGGACTCTTAACACTTTGACCGCCACGGAGGTCATATGACGTCACGCTTTTACCCCCCCCGCGCTGCCACCGGCGTCAGTTGACGCCGGAATGTCTTTTTTTTAATTAACACAAGATTAGGAGCATATGTATCACTGACGCTTGGATTCAGCCGTCCTGGGCCCTGGAATTACTAAAATCACCATGGTTACCATTGTGTGGCCAATCAGCTTGTGTTACCTTGTGTTACCATGGTGATTTGGTACATGACCGTCCTCCCCAGGCCTGGGATTGCTGGATGGACGGCAACTTTGGCAAGGAGCAGCAGCCATGTGTTTGGGGGGGGGTTTAGTTTAGTGCTTTACTATACTACTGAGGACTACTTCTACAGCCGTTACATGTGATCTGAAAAGTTAAACTGGATCGTCATGGTTCATCGACCAGGCCACCAGGGACCACCGAGCCGCGGCGTCGCAGCGAAAAGAACTGCTATATAAAGTAAGTGGTTGTTGCTAGATTGATTGATTGATACATACAGTGGTGTATTGGCGTGTTTGGGGGGTCGCGACGTCGCTCCGAGAGCAAGCATGAGATGAGAGATGATTATGCTCATCTCGGATCACAACAGGCGCGGACCACCGATCGAGCAGGGCGTTTAGCTCAGCGGCGTCAGTTCAGAAAAAGCTAAGTTATGGCAACATGACTGGTGTCTTTCACGCGCGCGAGGCTCGCGTGCAAGACACCAGTCATGTTACCATACCTTTACAACAGGCACGATTACAGTACATTTTGGTCAGAAATAGGACTTTGTGAGGATAGAAGGTGCCAGTGGGACCCCAAAAAAAGGTTTTAAAATAGAAAAAGTGAAAATTCATGGTGTAGGTCCTTTAACTTTTTTTTTTACAGCATTATGGCAGGCACCCTGTTCTTCATTTAGAGGTACTGTGTGTTCTTGTACCATTTACCAATTTGTTTCTAGGGCTTCTGAAAGTTTTTTTCCTTTGACCTCAATTATCTCAGAAAGTAAATTTCTGATGCTCCTTTTTCATCTGTACAGCTTTCGCTCTCCCTCAGGTTTCTCCACAGCAGAACACCACAGCAGGACGAAATTTTTATGGTGAAAGCTAAGGTTCCGACTCTATATTCTCTGAAATTTTTGTCAATTTTCGTACATCCTACCATTTTCAATTTATTCCGTCAGAAATCAATGGGCCTCTATGGTGGCAAGGGTTTTACCCTTAAAACCCTTAACATTGTGGCAGTCAAAGTGTTAATCAAGTCATTTGACGCCTCCCACAAGTCTGTACGAGAAACGGTTCATGAGATAAAGGGTCACTTCCTGTTTGGTGAGGGGCACTTCCTGTTTGGCGAAATAGGCCCCAATTAAGGTTAAGGACTCTTAATCAAGTCATTTGACGCCTCCCACAAGTCTGTACGACAAACGGTTCATGAGATAAAGGGTCACTTCCTGTTCGGTGAGGGGCACTAACTGCTTGGCGAAATAGGCCCCAATTAAGGTTAAAGTTATACCATGTAACTTTTTTTATAAAACAAATCTTAAAATTGTCCTAACTGTTAAATCGCTAAAGGTTTAGAACACCCACTCCATTATTTTCAGCTTCTGAAGCATTCTCTTTATATCTTTTCTTCTTAGCAGTGACAGGGGCGGGATTTCCCGTCAAAATGACGTAATCTGCATCATCTGTATACGTTGTGTATACGTTGGCCAATCACATCGCAGATCATACACACTTGATACACTACCTGCCAATAACCGACTCTTCAGGAAGTAGCTTCCCTCAGCAAGCAGTGTTTACGATGGTGAAGGATTCTTAACCTCTTATTCCCTAAATCCTGCTCAGAAAATTACGTTCTACCACTCCATGGATTCGTATCGGTTGCGGTGGTTTGCGGCGCCGCTCCGGTGGTCCGCGGCGGTGGTCCGCGGTGACTCCGGGCGAAAAACTGACGAAAAAAGCAATACCGCGACTGACCACTAGTTTAGCAACTTACACAGTATAGCTTTAAGGACTCTTAATCAAGTCATTTGACGCCTCCCACAAGTCTGTATGACAAACGGTTCATAAGGTAAAGCCAAATAAAGTTTCGGCCAATCAGGAGAGGGGGCGGGGCTAAGTTAAACCAATTAAGGTGAAGAACGAATAGAAAGACTGTGTGTGTGTGTGTGTGTGTGTGCGCGCGTGCGCGCACACGTGCATGTGAGTATGCGTGTCTGCGTGTGTGTGTGTTTGTGTGTACAAATCATGTGGATGTGACAGATTTAGAGCTACAAATTATGGTATGGAACTGCCGATGGAATTAGTTCTACAAATCATGGGGATGGGACTGGTTTTAGAATTAGATCTACAAATCATGTGGTTGTGACTGGTTTTAGAATTAGATCTACAAATCATGTGGATGTGACAGGTGATGGATTTAGAGCTACAAATTATGGTATGGAACTGCCGATGGAATTAGTTCTACAAATCATGGGGATGGGACTGGTTTTAGAATTAGATCTACAAATCATGTGGTTGTGACTGGTTTTAGAATTAGATCTACAAATCATGTGGATGTGACAGGTGATGGATTTAGAGCTACAAATTATGGTATGGAACTGCCAATGGAATTAGATCTACAAATCATGGGGATGGGGCTGGTTTTAGAATTAGACCTACAAATCATGTGGATGTGACAGGCGATAGATTTAGAGCTACAAATTATGGTATGGAACTGCCGGTGGAATTAGTTCTAAAAATCATGGGTATGTGACTGGTTTTAGAAATAGATCTACAAATCATGTGGATGTGACTGTGTGTGTGTGCGCGCGCGTGTGTGTGTGTGTGTGTGTGTGTGTGTGTGTGTGTGTGTGTGTGTGTGTGTGTGTGTGTGTGTGTGTGTGTGTGCGCGTGCGTGCGTGCGTGCGTGCGTGCGTGCGTGCGTGTGTGAGTATGCATGTGAGTATGCATGTGTGTGAGTGTGCCAATACATGTGTCAATACATGCGTGCGTGCGTCCATGTGTTCCCTGGACCACACTTTGAGAACCAGATAAATAGCTGATCTACAAGCTCACAAAGTTACACAGTGCAACTTGTTGCGAGCTTGTAAATCATGTGAGACCACTGACTCAGCACTGTAATTAAAGTTAATAAGGAGCACCTTTGCTTGTGAGCTACAGAACTAACTGTTTGTTCAAGCTATATCCATCGTTTTGAATAGGGAGCGCGAGTGACGAACTGATCGCTAAAAGCCTAAAAAAATTGTCTAAAAATTGTCTAAAGCCACTCAGTTAGTAGCTTTAGATATTGCTCTACGCAATTTGCGATTTTAGTGTTGGTACGATCAATCATGAGCGCATGAGAGTGATTTAGAAACGTTTGGGGGAAAATAAAAAAATTCGGAGAACCAGAAGAAGATATAATGGGAGAGAATGGGACAATCTGAGTGACGCCCGGCACTCCGAGGGCCATAGATGAAATTCTGTAAGTATCCGTTTCATTTTAGTCACACTGTACGAAACACGACGAGCGTGGCTACAAACTTGCCAAAAAACATGCATAAATGTTGAATATTTTGGCCGTGAGGACAATATATTCACAGAAAATCTGGGAACAAGAAAAAATCTCCTCCACTCTAGCCACACTCTACAACTGGTTTTCCCGCCAAAAATACCCCCAAAATACCCCAAACCACTCTACCTTTGAGCTGCGATTGTGAATAAACCGTACAACATTTTCGAATACCGTTTGAACCAGGAAGAAGTCCAAAAGCGTGTGAGCGTTCCTACGTAAAAGTATGCCAGAGTAATGAGGCTGGAAAGTCTAGTGAAAAAGTGAAAATTTGAAAGTCAGATCCCATTCATTCTCTATGGGATGAAAGATTTATGAAAAAAGTTAAATATTTCAAACAGTATAAACTTTAAAAAAATGTCTAAAACAACAATGAAACTTCAAACCTCGCTGAACATTTCAAAGTTTGAACGAGGTTTTTATGTGAAAGTATGAAAGAGATATAAGAGCACAAATAATTTGCACCAGAAAAGTGGGCACTTTTCTGCATAGACTCCCATTATAAGTTAGAAAAAATAAAGTTTAAAAGTTAAATATTTCAAAAAATATGAAATATTTTGAAAAGAAAAATGTAAGCACACATCACTGTAGAAGGCTGAACATGTTGAAGTTTGAACGAAGTGTCTAGCATAAAGTGTGTTGAAGTAGTAGGAGAACGAAGAAAGGGGACGGAACCTTGGAAGTTCTAAATAACTAGAAAAGCAGTTCCTGCAGAAACTGCGTGGGCTTGCTCGAAGCTGCCGCAAATGTTATGATGTAATAGTAGAAAATGCATTTAAGTGCAAGGGTGTAAAGTACACAAGTATGTGTCTATAGTATAACGTAGTTATGTATAAATAGTATAAAAAGTTCAAATGGAATTCTACTTGAAGTATCAAAAGTAATAGTACTTGTTAAGAATTGAAAAGTACTCATTATGAAGTAAAATCATATTTGAGTAAAAGTACTCAAAATACCAAGAGTAAAAGTATTGTTAAAAAATCAAAAGTAAAAGTACACGAGTTAAAAGTACTCATGAAGTAAAATCATATTTGAGTAAAAGTACTCAAAGTACAAAAGAGTAAAAGTATTCATACTCATTTTGAATGAAGCGTACTTATTATTAAGTAAAAGTATATTTGAGTAAAAGTACTCAAAATACCAAAGAGTAAAAGTATTGCTAAAGTATCAAAAGTACTTATTATGAAGTAATTGTACATTTGAGTAAAAGTACTCAAAATACAAAAGAGTAAAAACATTATCATTAAAGTATCTAAGTAAAAGTACTTGTTAAGAATTGAAAAGTACTCATTATGAAGTATAACAATATTTGAGTAAAAGTACTCAAAATATCAAGAGTAAAAGTATTGTCAAAGTATCGAAAGTAAAAGTACTCGTTAAGAAATGAAAAGTATTCATTATGAGGTAAAATCATATTTGAGTAAAAGTACTTAAAGTACAAAAGAGTAAAGGTACTCAAAATATAAAAGAGTATATTTAAGTATACCAAGTAAAAGTACTCATTTTGAATGAAGCGTACTAATTATTAAGTAAAAGTATATTTGAGTATAAGTACTCAAAATACCAAAGGGCACAAAGTATCAATAAAGTATCAAAAGTAAAAGTACTCATTAAGAATTGAAAAGTACTCATTATGAAGTAAAACATATTTGAGTAAAAGTACTCAAATACCAAAGAGTAAAAGTATTGTTAAAGTATCGAAAGTAATCATTATGAAGTAAAAGTATATTTTAGTAAATGTACTCAAAATACCAAAGAGTAAGGGTGCCCTCTAGCCTGGCTCCAGCCAATAGACCCGCCCACTCTCTGAGTGAACTGCATCTCTTGGTCTGGATGTGTCATATGACGTGGCTCTTGCTAACGAAAACCTCTCAAACCGAGCGAAACCGACCAATGAATTCAAAGCAAGAGAGAGGGGGGGTGGGGTGAAAATCAACAGAAACATTGGAGGGAGGGGTGGCTGCGTGGCTCACCAGAGTTCTTAATTGCTCCCTTTGAACTTCAAAAGGGCAGTCATTGATTGAGCCATACAAGTGTCGAATAGCTCGTTAGTGATTCTCTCTAATCAGTGAAACATCAAAGACAGTGACCTGTTGGGTGCATGTCATTGAGGGGAGGGGGAGGAGGGATTGTTTTGTGTGCAAAAGTCAAACACAACCCCTCCCACCAGATCGCTTGTGATTGGGAATTTCAAATTTGAAATCCCCTCCCCTTTTCAATCAAATAGTATGCAGACAGGCTCAGACTCTTAAGCTCCAGCGTAGAGTCTTGAAATCAGGCTAGGTGCCCTCACACCAAAGTACCTATTAGAGTGGAATCCGCGTTCCGCCAATGCATTTCAATGAGAGTGAAGCGGTTTCATGCCAGCAGAGGATTTCTGCAAAAAACGCTCCTTTCTCATTGAAATGCATTGGCGGAACGCGGATTCCACTCTCATAGGTATTTTAGTGTGCGGGCACCCTAAAACATTATCATTTAAGTATCGAAGTAAAAGTACTCGTTAAAATTTGAAAAGTAATCATTATGGAGTAAAAATATATTTGAGTAAAAGTACTCAAAATATCAAAGAGTGAAAACTTATGATTAAAGTATTGAAGTAAAAGTACTCATTCAGAATTAAAAAGTACTCATTATGAAGTAAAAGTACATTTGAGTAAAAGTACTCAAAATACCAAAGAGTAAAAGTATTGTTAAAGAATCAAAAGTAAAAGTACTCGTTAAGAATTGAACAGTACTCATAATTAAGTTAAACATATTTGAGTAAAAGTACTCAAAATACCAAGAGTAAAAGTATTGTTAAAGTATCAAAAGTAAAAGTACTTGTTAAGAATTGAACAGTACTCATTATGAAGTAAAAGTATATTTGAGTAAAAGTACTCAAAATACCAAAGAGTAAAAGTATTGTTAAAGTATCGAAAGTAATCATTGTGAAGTAAAAGTATATTTGAATAAATGTACTCAAAATACCAAAGAGTAAAAGTATTGTTAAAGTATCAAAAGTAAAAGTACTCGTTACTAATTGAACAGTACTCATAATGAAGTAAAACATATTTGAGTAAAAGTACTCAAAATACCAAGAGTAAAAGTATTGTTAAAGTATCAAAAGTAAAAGTACCCGTTAAGAATAGAACAGTACTCATTATGAAGTAAAAGTATATTTGAGTAAAAGTACTCAAAATACCAAAGAGTAAAAGTATTGTTAAAGTATCGAAAGTAATCATTGTGAAGTAAAAGTATATTTGAATAAATGTACTCAAAATACCAAAGAGTAAAAGTATTGTTAAAGTATCAAAAGTAAAAGTACTCGTTACTAATTGAACAGTACTCATAATGAAGTAAAACATATTTGAGTAAAAGTACTCAAAATACCAAGAGTAAAAGTATTGTTAAAGTATCAAAAGTAAAAGTACCTGTTAAGAATAGAACAGTACTCATTATGAAGTAAAAGTATATTTGAGTAAAAGTACTCAAAATACCAAAAAGAAAAGTATTGTTAAAGTATCGAAAGTAATCATTGTGAAGTAAAAGTATATTTGAGTAAATGTACTCAAAATACCAAAGAGTAAAAGTATTGTTAAAGTATCAAAAGTAAAAGTACTCGTTAATAATTGAACCGTACTCATAATGAAGTAAAACATATTTGAGTAAAAGTACTCAAAATACCAAGAGTAAAAGTATTGTTAAAGTATCAAAAGTAAAAGTACCCGTTAAGAATAGAACAGTACTCATTATGAAGTAAAAGTATATTTGAGTAAAAGTACTCAAAATACCAAAGAGAAAAGTATTGTTAAAGTATCAAAAGTAAAAGTACTCGTTAAGAATTGAACAGTACTCATAATGAAGTAAAACATATTTGAGTAAAAGTACTCAAAATACCAAGAGTAAAAGTATTGTTAAAGTATCAAAAGTAAAAGTACTTGTTAAGAATTGAACAGTACTCATTATGAAGTAAAAGTATATTTGAGTAAAAGTACTCAAAATACCAAAGAGTAAAAGTATTGTTAAAGTATCGAAAGTAATCATTGTGAAGTAAAAGTATATTTGAATAAATGTACTCAAAATACCAAAGAGTAAAAGTATTGTTAAAGTATCAAAAGTAAAAGTACTCGTTACTAATTGAACAGTACTCATAATGAAGTAAAACATATTTGAGTAAAAGTACTCAAAATACCAAGAGTAAAAGTATTGTTAAAGTATCAAAAGTAAAAGTACCCGTTAAGAATAGAACAGTACTCATTATGAAGTAAAAGTATATTTGAGTAAAAGTACTCAAAATACCAAAGAGTAAAAGTATTGTTAAAGTATCGAAAGTAATCATTGTGAAGTAAAAGTATATTTGAATAAATGTACTCAAAATACCAAAGAGTAAAAGTATTGTTAAAGTATCAAAAGTAAAAGTACTCGTTACTAATTGAACAGTACTCATAATGAAGTAAAACATATTTGAGTAAAAGTACTCAAAATACCAAGAGTAAAAGTATTGTTAAAGTATCAAAAGTAAAAGTACCTGTTAAGAATAGAACAGTACTCATTATGAAGTAAAAGTATATTTGAGTAAAAGTACTCAAAATACCAAAAAGAAAAGTATTGTTAAAGTATCGAAAGTAATCATTGTGAAGTAAAAGTATATTTGAGTAAATGTACTCAAAATACCAAAGAGTAAAAGTATTGTTAAAGTATCAAAAGTAAAAGTACTCGTTAATAATTGAACCGTACTCATAATGAAGTAAAACATATTTGAGTAAAAGTACTCAAAATACCAAGAGTAAAAGTATTGTTAAAGTATCAAAAGTAAAAGTACCCGTTAAGAATAGAACAGTACTCATTATGAAGTAAAAGTATATTTGAGTAAAAGTACTCAAAATACCAAAGAGAAAAGTATTGTTAAAGTATCAAAAGTAAAAGTACTCGTTAAGAATTGAACAGTACTCATAATGAAGTAAAACATATTTGAGTAAAAGTACTCAAAATACCAAGAGTAAAAGTATTGTTAAAGTATCAAAAGTAAATGTACTTGTTAAGAATTGAACAGTACTCATTATGAAGTAAAACATATTTGAGTAAAAGTACTCAAAATACCAAGAGTAAAAGTATTGTTAAAGTACCAAAAGTGTGTGCGTGTGCGTGTGCGTGCGTGCGTGCGTGCGTGCGTGCGTGCGTGCGTGTGTGTGCGTGTGTGTGTGTGTGTGTGTGTGTGTGCATACATGTCTTCCCTGGACCACACTTTGAGAAGCAGATAAATAGCCAATCTACAAGCTCACAAAGTTACACAGAGCAACTTGTTGAGAAGAGCTTGTAGATCATGTGAGACCACTGTAATTAAAATTAATAAGGAGCACCTTTGATTGTGAGCTTGTAGAACTAACAGTTTGTTCAAGCTATGGGCCAAATCCATTGGTTTGAATAGGGAGCGCAAGTGACAAACTGATCGCTGAATCGGAAACATGAAAAGTCAAAAGCACATTCTCTTTGCACTGTGAGTGGCTTTAGATATTGCTCTACGAACGTTGTGATTTTGGTGTTAAAACGATCAATAATGAGCGCATGAGAGCGAGCTAGAAATGTTTGGGGGAAAATAAAAAAATTCTGAGAACCAGAAGAAAAGAAAATGGAGGTGAATGGGGAGTCTGAGGTCACACCCTGGCACTCGGAGGGCCATAGATGAAATTCTGTAAGTCTCCGTTTTATTTTAGTGGCACTGTACGAAACACGACAAGCGTGGCTACAAACGTGCCAAAAAACATGCATAAATGTTGAATATTTTGGACGTGAGGACAATATATTCACAGAAAATCTGGGAACAAGAAAAAATCTCCTCCACTCTAACCACACTCTAGGACTGGTTTTCCCGCCCAAAATACCCCCAAAATACCCCAAACCACTCTACCTTTGAGCTGCGATTGTGAATAAACCGTACAACATTTTCGAATACCGTTTGAACCAGGAAGAAGTCCAAAAGCGTGTGAGCGTTCCTACGTAAAAGTATGCCAGAGTAATGAGGCTGGAAAGTCTAGTGAAAAAGTGAAAATTTGAAAGTCAGATCCCATTCATTCTCTATGGGATGAAAGATTTATGAATAAAGTTAAATATTTCAAACAGTATAAACTTTTAAAAAATTTCTAAAACAACAATGAAACTTCAAACCTCGCTGAGCATTTCAAAGTTGGAACGAGGTTTTTATGTGAAAGTATGAAAGAGATATAAGAGCACAAAGAATTTGCACACTTTTCTGCATAGACTCCCATTATAAGGAGGGAAAAAAAGTTTAAAAGTTAAATATTTCAAAAAATATGAAATATTTTGAAAAGAAAAATACGAGCAACCATCACTGTAGAAAGCTGAACATGTTGAAGTTGGAATTACGTTTCTAGCACAAAGTGTGAGGGAGTTGAAATCGGACGAAGAAAGTGGTCGGACCCTTGGAAGTTAGAAAGTTGGAACTAGAAAAGCAGTTCCTGCAGAAACTGCGTGGGCTCGCTCGAAGCTGCCGCAAATTTTTATCTAGATTGAAAGGGGGTAGATTGAAAAGGTTTGTGCTGCTGGTGGTGGTCTGTTGGTACGGGCCTGTGTGGGCATGGCTTACGTATGTCTTTTATACATGCTGTATTGAGCTTGTAGATTGGCTATGTTTGGTGTTGTTTTGTGAATTTCCTATTTTGGGGTGAGTTTAGGCACTTATTTCTGGGGCAGAATCAAGGCTGCATAGTTGAAACTCAGTGGAGAGACTGTTGTCGTCAACGTGTGCGAGCCTGTGTGGGTGATGCACGTGTGTGATTTGGAGATGTGCAGTTATAAGCAGGTGAAGTGGCCATGTATTGCTAAAAAAAACTATATAGAAGTCTAATGCTGTTGCTGTGATGGCATGGCATGATGGAAACGCTCATGGACTCTGGATCTGGAGACTGGGGTTCGATTCTCACTCAAGGCAGTGATGTTTAAATCACGTTCCTGTGCAAAAGTATGCTGGAGTAACGAGGCTTCAAACATGTGTGTTAGTTTGTCCATTTGAAGGTTAAATCCCATTGAATCTAACCTGACTTTCGCCAGATGGTGACAGCATTGCGTTGCATTGCTTACCATCTGGGCTCGCTCCGGCAGAACCGATGTAAGGGGCGGGCCATTTTTTCAAATTCTATAGCAGGTGATTGGATATGGCCGTCTCTCTGTCACAGTCTGGGAGTGCCAACTCCAACCACTCATATTGGCCTGTCTGCATGACGTTGCACCCAGAATCTGCCTCCTGGGTTTCCACGTGGTCTGCAATCAGACTCTATTGGCTCAGAGCCGCTCAGAGCCCGCCCATAGCTGCCACTGATTGGTCCGGCCCGGGACTTTACGAGTGTTATCAACTCTGCCGGACCGAGCCCAGATGGTAAAGCAATGCAACGCAATGCTGCCACCATCTGGCGAAAGTCAGGTTACATTGAATCTCTATGGGATGTAGAAAAAGTAAATATTTCAAAAAATAAGAAATATTTTAAAACGAAAAATACAAGCACACATCACTGTAGAAAGCTGAACATGTTGAAGTTTGAACGAAGTTTCTAGCACAAAGTGTGTTGAAGTAGTAGGAGGACGAAGAAAGTGTACGGAAAGGTTATATCAATAGTGGACTCGCTGAAGCGAGCCCACAATAAATATAAACTGGGGTACAACAAGGTGGACTCGCCTTCAGCGAGCCCACAAATATAAACTGGGGTATAACAAGGTGGACCCGCCTTCAGCGAACCCACAATTAAGTATGGCGGATTACAATAAGTGTTTTGCCATTGCGTTGCATGGCAGGCACACTTAATTATTGTCTTTTACCGTAAGGATCAGAATCAGAACCTTCCAGATCTGTGGGGTCTTTGGGGTTGGTCTGAAGAGAAGGAGAGCAAAGAACATTTACACTTATTCACACCAAACATTTAGTAAACAATAATCTATGTTCTCCATACCAACAAAAGTATATGTTCCGAACTCAAATGCAGGAAATGGTGGGACATTTGCCATATCAGTTGGATCAATGGTGCAACGTAGCTAACAGTTAATATTAATAGTTACTTACTCCTTCCGCGAGGGAAATTCAGTATTTTCAGCCCAACCCAGCTAATATGCTGCCCACAAGGAGCGTGTGAGCAATTAGGGGTTAAGAGTCTTGCTCAGGAACACCCATCGACATCGCAACCCTGGCCAGGAATGGAACCTGGGACAACCAGGGGCTCTGGTTCCCCAGGCGGGCTCCCTAACCATTCAGATATGGCCGGCCCATGCTGTGAGTGCCTGCAAAGCGGGCACGATCCCTAGATGTGAGCGGCCCGAAGGGCCGCAAACTTCTAGTAGGTAGAATAAAAGTGCAGCGTGACTGTGCCCAAACAGAGTGTTTCTACACTCGCCACAAAAAGTTCGGAAATCTAACTTTGGTCGATTATATCTCCCCTTTAATAAACCCAAATGGTATTGTGTTTTATATAATTTTCATTGTTGATTTGTCACCTTTACAACAAGGTACAGCTTGTAAGCATCGGGCATTCGAGGCATGAGCTACACAGCCAAACGCGTGGGTTGCGCTGACCCAAAATTTGCCAACATTCGGTCCATTATATCCCCCCTTTAATTGTGCCAAATGGTATTGTGTTTGATATCATTGTTATCGTTGATTCGTCACCTTTACAATGAGGTACAGTTTGTAAGGATCTGGCATTCGTGGAATGAGAAACACAGCCAAACGTGTGGGTAGCGCTCCTCCAAAAATTGTCAAAATGGCATGGCAGGCCTGCAATACTGTTCTTTTGGTCTTCACATTTGTTACTTGGGGCATTGAATGATTGCACTCTCCCACAGTAATAAGGAAAAGAAAAAACAACACATATTGGCAATTTTTACACTTTATTAATGTTAAGCTCAGTGTCAGGGAAGCCCAAAACGAGAGTAAATGCCAGCAGAACAGTATGTTGCAAGCCATTTTGGCAAAATTCGGGTCGGCGCTACCCACACGTTTGGCTGTGTAGCTCATGCCTCGAATGCCCGATGCTTACAAGCTGTACTTTGTTGTAAAGGTGACAAATCAACGATACAAATGATATAAAACACAATACCATTTGGGTTCATTAAAGAGGAGATATAATCGACCAAAGTTAGATTTCCGAACTTTTTGTGGCAAGTTTACATTGCAGTGGATACTTTTACTTAAGTATTGAGTACTTTATCCAAAACTTGTTATAGTAGGCAAATAAAGGAATTAAGCTAGACTAAGGTGCTCTGCAATCCAGTGTTGGGTCTAAAGAAGATATACTAAATGATGTGAATGTGAAACAGACAGATAATAACAATGATAAATAGGTGTGGCAATGGTGAGGAGCAGATCTATCACAGGTTTGGGTAAAACGGTCACTGCTTCACCAACAGGCTCTCAGAAGGGAGGCGTAGGGAGAAATCTTCCGTCAAGCCCATAAGGGCATGGTCACACTGCACTTTTATTCTACCAATGAGGGCAGATTCTGCCAATGCATTTCAATGGGAATGGATAGTAGGCTATTTTCAATACATTGGATATGAATGTGAAACAGACAGATGTAAACACAACTGGTTGGCAGAAGCATACAACTGCCATGTAGTATTTCTAGTCATTGCAGACAAGTTTTGGAGGTGAATAGAATTTTATGGTGGCAGAAAAGGGTGTCCGTTCAAATTAAAGTACCTACCAGCTGTTTGGAGATGTCACAGACAGCAGTATCGATTCCCTCCTCGTCATGTCTTGAAGAAACACCACGTGTCACTTTAACACTTTCTGAAATGAAAACCACCATTTACAATCTAGGCATTTAGCCAGGGGCGGCCTTAGTAATCTGGAGGCCCGTTTCAAGAGCTATTGATGAGGCCCCCCCACGCCACCGCCAGCGCACCCAGGCCACAGTAGCCATGCAACAATCGCACACAAAAGTTGACTTATAGTCAATGACTGCCTGCTATTTATATATTATTATTATTATATCACTACATAATGTTATAGCATTGGCCAAAATGGCGTTATATTAACAAGGTTATATGATTATTAAAAAGTGTTATATGTGTGTTGCAAGTTGAAAAGGCTTGCTGGCTAGCTCTTGGAGGCCCCCTGGTGGCTGAGGCCCGTTTCAATTGAAACTGGTGAAACATAGCTAAGGCCTCCCCTGCATTTAGCAGACGCTCTTAATCCAGCTATTTAAAGTAAGCGATAACAGCACAAGGTAAATACATCAAATGCATAGAAGTAGTAATGTTAAAACGTAGGTAAAACAAGGACCTTATAACAATTGTAGGGGGTCATAATGTGTAAAAATGTGTGAACTATTCCTTTAAGCCTCAAACAACCCTATCTCTTTAGAGTGTGCACTGAGCACTACTGGCCAATCAGAGAAAGAAGGGCCGCTCAGCACACATGCTGGACAGAATGATATATAGACTGGTTAGATAAGGAACTCCTCAGAATTCTCCGGTGGGCAGCCAAGCTTGTTTTGGCTGGACACTGATTCCTGTCTGTCGTGGAGCGACTTAAAACATCGCAAAATAGAGGCTTGTATTCTGTATTACTTTTATGCATTTGCTGTTCATATATTCATGATTTGGGAAATACTCCCATGTAATCAATAAACAATGCTGAGTTTTAATAGCTGAACTGTGCTCCTGTGTAAACGTCTCATAACTGGACTATTAGGATAGAACGACGCATCAGCTGGTGACCCTCGACGTTTATCCTGTCCGGTTTCCAGGTGCCCAGTCCAGGAGACTTTTCGGTCCATTGGGGACCCACCCGCAGGTTTTTAGCAATATTTGGTGGTACAATTTAGGGATCCCTGACAAATGCATGTTATATGCTTAGTATAGTTAATTGTACCATGTAAAGTATTGTACGAAAACTGCATTATACCAAATTTAGGTCATTGGTAGTATTTTTATTAAAGTGTTAAGATAATGACATGAATTGGGAACAGCATCTGATATCCTGTGTAGATTTGCATGGAGTCTGAGATCACATTTACCAGTAATACTTTGAGGTCATAGGGTGTGGATTTGCCTGGTGTAGTTTTAGATAAAAGATAAATGTGGGACTTTTTGTGTTTAAGACTTTTTGTGTTTAGAGTAAAACACTGTTTAAGACTTTTTGTGTTTAGAGTAAAACACTGTTTAAGACTTTTTGTGTTTAGAGTAAAACACTGTTTAAGACTTTTTGTGTTTAGAGTAAAACACTGTTTAAGACTTTTTGTGTTTAGAGTAAAACACTGTTTAAGACTTTTTGTGTTTGAGTTAAACACTGTTTAAGACTGTTTGTGTTTGAGTTAAACACTGTTTAAGACTGTTTGTGTTTGAGTTAAACACTGTTTAAGACTGTTTGTGTTTTGAGTGAAACACTGTTGGGTGGAAGAGCAGATTATCTGCAAGAGCCTCTTGACAGATTTCATGGGAAAAAGGCTATTTCCCTTGTTCATCAGACCAATCTCTTATTGACAGAATGGAAGAATGAAGGAATTCTGATCTTAACCTCACACCCACGTGAATGTGGCTGTGGACAGACTGACCCCCACCATTGGCCTGTCACAAGGGATCAAATACGCCAAATACATAAATTTGAGGAGGAGCGCTGGTGGTTTGCCAATGAAGATAAGAAGAGAACTGTATTTTCTAGCAGTACAGAGAAAAAACGCTGAGAAGCGCTATCACGTTTCTATTTTTTTTTTATATAATTGCGACCGTAGGTCGCACTTACTACAGAAAGCTGCTCGAGGTGTCCGTCTGTCCGTCCGTCCGTCCGTCCGTCCGTCCGTCACACCCGTCACACGTCACACTTTTGCCCTGCTCATATCTCCGCAACCGTTGCCCCGATCCATGCCAGATTTTGCACACACACTCCTTACCTGCCAAACTACAACCTCCAAGGACCCCCGGAGCTCCAGGGACCCCCAGCTCCCTCGGGGACCCCCAAGTGTAAAAAATGAGCACATGTGCAAAAATTACCAAATGACCACCCCAACGGGGCTGCTCACGGGGCATTCCCGGGGACCACCCACTCCTGGTGCTCCAGAACGGATGCAAAAGTGGTGGCGCCCCCAGTGGAGGACCCCCTGCCACTGCAGCTCACATAAAATGCCGTAACTCGGGCTAGGAGCGACCGGGAGAGCCGGGGCCGGTACCTATTCGTCCGCCTTGGCGGCGCGGAGACCCCACCCCTCATTTCTCACATGGCCCTCTAGCGCCACCATGAGGCCGATTCAGATTTTGCCCTAAAATCACGAAAATCACTACACAGTATGTCTACACTCATGTCATCAACATGCTCAGGAAGATTTTGGAAAAACAAATTTTTGCTCTATTTGTGGAGATAAGTGACCTACGGTCGCTTATCTCCCGATTAGGGAGTCTTACTGGTAACCTTTTATTGACTTCCCCTGAAAAGAAATCTGAGGCCCAGATGGCATGTGAAGCGCCAGTGTCTCTGTCCACACTCTGTCCACCTCCTCCTACTCATGCTTGTGAGGGCTTTGTTGTCACAAATCCTGTCGAAGTGACAAACAACAATGAGGTGGACATAGGCAGTGACAGTGTGAGTACCACACACGTTAAGGTTGGGTTAACCATCCCTGAGCTGTTCAAGCACATTCTAGAACAGCAAGAAATCTTGCAGCGGGCCAGTAGCATGGTGCAGGAAGTGTGTCAAAATCTGCTTCGCCTTGCCCCTGCAGGGAACATAATTGAGGGCTTGATAATCCCTATTACATCACCACAACAGGCTGACATACTGGAGGAGTCCAGCTCCGGTGTGCACATTCCAAGGCATAAATCTGTCCTTAGCTCACAGTCCAGCTTGCATGAGCTACCAACAATGTTGAGCCATGGTGGTGCAGACAGAGCACAAACTGTCCTTCGAGGAAAACACCAAAGTACCCAGTGGCCAGTTTCCAGTAAACTTTGACCATCACATAGGCAGACAGGTTTATGAGCCATGGTCACTCCTGGATCTTGAAGCCTACGTGTGCAAGTTGCCCTCTCTGTCTAGTGGTGCTAATGTGTGGATAACAGAATTAAACCGCTTGACAGCCCATGAGGAAGTTGCAGTGAGAGATCTTCGGGCCATTTTGGGTCGAATTAAAGGCACTATGTGGTTAACTCGATTTGAAAATAATGCAGGAACCATGCGGATAGCAGACACATCTTTGCTTGCCCCAGTCTGCACTCGATTTTGGGATGCACTCCGTTTAGAGTTTCCCATGAAGACGGATGTGGCCTTAATGCGTACGCTTAAAATAAAACCTGATGAGAACATTCACAACTATATTATGCGTGCCCAGAGCCATTACTTCCATACAATGTGCTCACATTATGACCGAGATGATGCCCATGTTCAAATCTTTCGTGACATGGTTCTTACAGGCCTCCCTGACAAATTATGTGACACCCTAGCGGATGTCGCTGGACTAAGTGTCAAACCCCAGGCTGAATGGCAAGCTGTTGTGCTTCACCACTACAACAGATACATCAAGGAAAATAACACAAAATCAGAAAGCACAACGGAAATTACGCATAAAATAGCACTCTTACAACTACAGGAATTAGAGCGAAAGAAGAAAAAACTTCAAGAGGAGAAGGACACAGCTGCCCAAGATGTAGCCTTTGCTAGGTGCATGTTGACAGTAAGCACAACCACACCTGCCCCACAGGAGGTGATTGGAGATTGGCCAATGATAGACCCACCTTCCTCCATGTGCTATCAAACTACTTACCCAACGCAAAACTCTGTGTTTAGGGGACCTACACAAAGAGGTTTAAGGAGGAGAGGAAAGCAGCAACATCAGGGTCTTAACACGCAGCAATACGCACGTTTACTGCGGAACGCAGAATGCTGGCATTGTCATGAGTTTGGTCACCTCCATCATTCGTGTCCACTAGGGTGGTCACCAGTAGGACCTGTGAATGGAGGTCCTGAGGAGGAGGACTTTTCCGGTAACTCTGTACAGGACTCCCAAATTGATATGTAGGCATATTTCAACATATTTTGTGCCAACCAGGGACCACAAGATGATTCCAGATTGTTTACACTTTTTGTGAACCTAACACTAACTCTAACGCTAACACTAACAATAACCCTAACCACCGTCGGACTGCTGCCCCGTCGGACTAATGGGACCAATATTCTCACCTTGACAGCCACCCATAGTCACATGTCTGGTACAACAGCAGCCATTAGGCATAATGGGTGGCCCTGTTGGATTGACTTGTCCAGTCTTGAGAGTCTTCATTATACCATCATGTTGTTTGTCATAAGACATGACTAACTATAACTATGTCTATGTACTGCTGAGTAAGGTCAACCTTTTTGGGCAGTGACCATAAGGGCAAACTGAAGGCAAGACCATTATGTAAAGTTTGTAACCGTTATGAAGTGAATTTGTTTTTTTTTGAGCGGTGCAAACCGCTCCTGTAGGTGGCTGTGCGTATGTCTGTAGCTTTTTTTCTCTGCGTTTTGCCATAGCAAAGTGTGTGTGTGTAGCATAGCCTGTACATCCTAGACTTAAATCCAAGTCTGAAGATGTTATGCAAGCACGACCACCGCTCACTTCACATTGGGTGTGTTTCTTTTTTGTTTTTGTTTTAGTAGACTGTACCGTAGGTGCATGGCCGGTGCATGGCCCTGAGACACGTACAGCTGCTGAGGGCATAGAGGCCTCTTTGTTTTATTGCTGTGGTAAGAGATAAGGTCTTTGGCATTTAATGAGCGCAGGAGAAAAGGAGTTTTAGTAATGTAATAATGAACTGAGAGGGGGGCAGGGAAATCTATCTTTTTGCTTTGCTGATGTGTGAATGTTATAGCGCTGTACATAAGCCTTTTTGTGTCATTTTATATTGCATCTGAAGCAAAGTGAACAGATTTTTTTGTGAGTCTTCAATTCCGCTGCGTTCTAGTCGTAAAGGCGAGAAATTATGTAGGATTTCCACGTCACCACCCTTATGGTGAAAACAAACATACTTTTTGAAGAACAGATACTCTTATGACATGACTGTGACGAAATGTTTAAGGGAAAGGGTGCTTTAATCTGCAGTCCAAACCAGTGTGAATCTGTTGTGTTGTTGCGTTTTGAAAATGGTTGAGAATGTTTTTTTGGGTATCTGAACTGAATCTTGAAGATCGGTGAACACAAAATACATGTGTTTGTCAAAAGTCTTGTTAAGTGTTAAATGTTTGTGTGTGTAAGCCTACAGAGTGTGTATTTGTGTTTGAGTGAGTGAGTGAAGAGAGAGAGAGAGAGAGAGAGAGAGAGAGAAAGAAAGAGAGAGAGAGAGAGAGAGAGAGAGAGGGTGAGCGAAACTCGTTAGTGATGTTTGTGTGGGAGTGAGTGCATGTGTATGGGAAGGAGCGCAGGGGAAGATTCCTCTGCATTCCTCCTGTCACTAACGAAACCTCGTATGTGTAAACGACTGTTATACTTTATAGATTGAATGAAGGGTGTTATAGTGTTGGGGACAATTGATTGATAAAGTGTGTGTATATGAGAGATTGTAACATGACTGTCAGCTGTTAGTCAGTTAGTGGGAAGTGTGTTTGTCTTTGTCTGTGTATGTGAGGAATGGCTAGGATGTGTGTACGTCTGTGTCGGGTGCAAGGAGTATGATGATCTATGTAACTGCCTAGCATAAAGACAGCAGTGACAGCAATAATGATGAGAAAAAACCTCACCCATTACCCTTCATAGATAATATTTTTTTATTTTTTTTATTACTATGGGTCCTGGCGCCGTGCAAAGTGTGTCCTTGTTAATATTCGATTTCTATTTTATTTTTATAATTATTTTTTAATCAAGTACAAGGGGGCCCCAATGCAAACAAGCCAATGAGTTTATGTGGGTTTAAAACCTTTTAGTGGTACTTCTATAAGCGAACTCTACCCCCCATCATTGTAACCACTTGTTCGGGTTATGTGTAGTATCAGTCCCCATAATGATGAGAAATAAACTCATTTGATTCAACAACAATCAAAGCTGTAATTTATAGATGATATAACATTTTAAAGGAAATAATAATTGCATGTTGTGTGCTTGCAGATTGGCGTTCACAAGTGTTATATAAATCCCGCGATGCAAACAGAGCTGTATAGTTTAGGGCAATCACTTATTTATTTATTATTATTATTTTTATTTATTTATTTTTTTCTTCCTTCCAGGCAGATAATTTAGAATAGGGGAGACGCGCTTGTAGAACTGCCATGAAAACGAATATCTGGCACAGTGACTATACTGTATTGTAGGTGTAGGCAACATACCTCTGTTGCTTACTGTGATTTTAAGTTATTATATATAAGGTTTTGTTGTTCTTTTATTTTATCTCTTTACTTGTGTTTGTTATGTACCCATATGGGGCAGAAGACGTGTAGAAGCAAAGGGCTTATTATAGAGAAATGTCATGTGTGTTTGAAATGTGTAAGTTACGTACACATGCCTGGTTGGACCATCTGACTACGTTGTGTTGTTTTTGTTTGGCAATTGTTGTATTGTTGTATTTTGTTTCATTTTGTTTGTGTTTTATGAGCCCTAACCGTTTTGTAGAAGTTATTCAACTTAAGTGGACAGTTATCCATGGGTTTGCTGTCTCCTAACTTTTCAGCTTGTGTCATTTAATCAGCCTCGACAGTGGAGGGAACATGGTAAAAATGCCCACTCTTAGGCTATATGACCCCCCCCCCCCCCCCCCCCTCGCAAAAAAAGAAAAATCTCACTCTTAGGTTTTCCTGAATGTTGGCAGCCCTGTTCGCAGCATAGGGGGCCACTCTTTTCTAATGAGTAGTTGTGGAAAAAGTACAAACATTCTTTTATTGCAATGTAGAGGTGAATAACTAAAGTAACTAAATAACTAAAATGAGAGTGTCTTTTGAACGGCTCTTTGAAAGGAACGGATCCCAGAGGTCCGGCTCACTTCAAAGAGCCATAAATCTCATCTCCAGTCCTCTGGAAGACTGACTGCTTTGAGTAGGCTAAATGAGGAAGTGATCCGCGGTGGAAAATGTGTGATAAATCATTTAGATTTTATAATTATAATGGATAAGCCGAACCACACCAGGTTACATGAACAATACTGATGAAAAATAAGATGTTTGCATGGCGACATTTATTTTATATAACTGAAATGTCATGAACCACAGTTAGAGTGAGTCTTTGTTATATATATATATATATTTTTTTCATTGTTTTATTTTACTTTGTTTGTCAAGGAGGGTCAATATACTGTAGTCCTGATGGGCAATGTAGTGACTTGAGACATTTCTATGATCTGCTATGTTTAAGTGCGGTATTTTGTTATACACATTTCTATAAGTATGAAAGGTGTTGTATACGCTGATTTGTATTGTGTACCCGGTCAAAACGTTGCCATGCCAGTGTTACTTTATTGTGTTCTTTGAGTCATATTTATTTCCAAATATCTTTTGACACCTCCGAGATCTTTTCCCGCTAAACGTATAAAATCACTTTCAAGTGTTATTTTTGTGCACCTTGTTGCTTATTTCTTTCGCAAAATCTGGCAACACTGGTCTTTACTTTACTGCTATGATGTTCATGGCACTACAATGGTCTAGTGAGAATGGTGTCTTTTATACTTGTATTGTTGCTGCCAATGAGGGCATGTGAAAACACCCATTTCCAGTAAGTTATGATAATTATTTTGCAGAAAACAATTCCGGAACTGTAATGAAATGCTCTAAGGTTGCCTACCTCTGGGATAATTCTAGTTGTAGTCATTTATTTGTGGACAGATCTGAAGGATTATGTGGGCACACACCATGTTGGGTTATTTTAAAAGTTTTGTATTTATTTATTTTTGTCCTAAGTGTAACAGTACAAATTGTAGTTTCACTTGGCAGCCAACTATTATTTAATTTATAATGCTGTTTGATGCTGCCTTTATTCTGGTTGTGCAGGAAAAAAGCTGGTGAGGTTTGCTGTTGTCTGGCCACCGTGCCATTCTTCTTTCTGGGAGCCAAAAAATGTCCCAACAACTGCTTGAGGCGTGACGTACGCTCTGATGGCTTAGGCCGTGATTATAAGGACTCAAGTGTACAGATTAAATTAAAGAACTTCAGTGCAATTTGATAAGGAATATACACCTTGGTTGTGTGGGTGTGCGGTGGGTCTCTCAGAGAATACAACTGCCCTACAGGTCTAATCATAAAAAGGACCTCCAGCTTACGGCTAAATCCTGAAGGGTCCCAGGTTTGTGGTACAACATTGTGACGGTTGCCTATAGTAAACTTGGATTTGTGCTGTTTTCACATTGAGGACAATAATTGATAATGTTGTTATTGACAGGTGCATTTGTGACCCATGTCAATAAGTTCACCCATGGTGCGGTGTCTCCCTGTACTTTGTTAGTTATTCGATGATGGGGTAAACAAACCTATGTGCTCTATGAGTTAAACAAAGTAATATATTTATACATGTGCCATGCCATTACTGGCATGTCAAGGAGGGAGGTATAAAGATACAATATTCCCCAGCTATAAATATTTTAATTGGGGTAAAGAATAACAAGTCTTGTTATTCGCTTTTATGTGAGTCATAAAAGGGGGGGTTAAACTTTTTGCTTTCCTGTAATCTGTCTCTATACTTTCTCGTTATATCAGTAGATAATACAGCCTTGTTGTTCCTCTGTCCATATTTTTTGGGTTTGTTTTTGTTAAGTATTACAGTACAGCTGGAGTTTGTAGTCCCGGATATATAGAGGACCATAGAGAGGACATGGGGGTTAAAAGAGTTCAAGTTCACAGTCTATTGCCTTAGTTTTTAACATAGTGACACTCCTCACTCATCGCATCACATTTTGTCACCCCTATCATAGTAATAGCACCTAAAGATGCCGCTGAACAAAACAATGGCTCAAACACTCTCTAGACTTATACATGTTATCTCTGATCAAGGAGGGGCAATACACAATGTGCAGTCCCCTTTGCACATGGAGCTCACATACACACACACACACCCACACGCACACACACCAAGTCCTGGTGTGGAGGATACAAGGAGGGGGATGGGTCTAGCTGTGTTCTCTGGAAGGGAACCCTTATTTATTTTGTCTCAATGCCATGTAAAATATTAAAGTGTCAATGGGTGATATTTTGGAATATTGGGGTACGGAATCCAATCTAGGGACCAGCACGTGACCCGTCTGTCTCGCTGAAGATGCAACGAAGAAAAATATATTCAATGTTACACATTTAGATGCAAATTTTATTCTGTAAAGCTTGTAAAGGAATCTGTGGGACCAACCCAAATGATTACCTAAGATTTAGCAAAACAATGTTATTGTTCAATACTCAGCATGTTACATGACATGATAAAACTGTGTTCAACATTTTAAACTGGGTGATCACTAAGAGTGATCAAGGAGGGATTAATGTGTAAAAATGTGTGAACTATTCCTTTAAGCCTCAAACAACCCTATCTCTTTAGAGTGTGCACTGAGCACTACTGGCCAATCAGAGAAAGAAGGGCCGCTCAGCACACATGCTGGACAGAATGATATATAGACTGGTTAGATAAGGAACTCCTCAGAATTCTCCGGTGGGCAGCCAAGCTTGTTTTGGCTGGACACTGATTCCTGTATGTCGTGGAGCGACTTAAAACATTGCAAAATAGAGGCTTGTATTCTGTATTACTTTTATGCATTTGCTGTTCATATATTCATGATTTGGGAAATACTCCCGTGTAATCAATAAACAATGCTGAGTTTTAATAGCTGAACTGTGCTCCTGTGTAAACGTCTCATAACTGGACTATTAGGATAGAACGACGCATCAGTCACCAGTTCAAATAATGATTATTTAGGGGGTTCCCATTTAAAATATGATTTATTAAGGGGTCCGCAATTCAATAATGATTATTTTAAGGGGTCCCCAATTCAAATATGATATTTTAGGTGGTCCCCAATTCAAATATGATAATTTTAGGTGGTCCCCAATTCAAATATGATTATTTTAGGTGGTCCCCAGTTAAAATACGATTATGGCCTGAAAAGGTTGAGAACCACTACGCTATGCAGCTCTCACACCAAAGTCTCACCGCCACCCATGTAAGGAGGTGTCAGTCAGTAATTGTACATTTAATGTCCATAGGCCTATATGGAGATCCATGATGTCATCAGTATACAGTATGCCCATGCATTGGCATACCCTTTTGTACCCATATATGGATCTGACTGATGTGTTAGTGCCTGATGCCATGACAACACATTGAGGTTAGAAAACACATGTGTAATGATTGTCTTTTACCGTAAGGATCAGAATCAGAACCTTCCAGATCTGTGGGGTCTTTGGGGTTGGTCTGAAGAGAAGGAGAGAAAGAACACTTAAGCCCCTTTTCGACTGCAGCTTTAGCACCACACCACACCACATGGCACCACATAAAAATATCTACATTTTCCATTACACAAAAGTACCCCTATCGGTAAGAAACAAATTGACCCTTTTAACTGTGACTATAATACAATATAAATGTGCATTACAACTATCCTAAATTATAATACACTATAATGGATTATAAATGTGATTATAATACAATAGAATCTATTATCATGTATTACAACTATATCCTGGTGGTCTAAATGAAAAGTCAGTGCGTGATCAGTCATTATGAAGTGTTTGGCCCTGTTTGGCCTAGCTCAGACCTACTCTAGATTGGATACTTTTTGGTACCACGTTTAGTACCACTTTCACACCACTCTACCCAGGTCCTTGTAGTGGAAAACCTGGCACAAGTGGTTGGTGTGGTGTGGAGTGGTGTGGTGAGGTGATGGGCCAGTGGAAAAGGGGCTTTATTCACACCATACATTTAGTAAACAATAATCTATGTTGCCCATACCAAAAAAAGTATATGTTCCTAACTCGACTGCAGGAAATGGTGGGACATCTGCCATATCAGTTGGATCACTGCTGCAACGTAGCTATTAGTTAATCTATCTATAAATGCGACAAATCTATGTCTTCGTGCGTGTCTGTGTGTATGTAATCCGCGTATCTCGAGAACCGTTCGTTCCACCAGCTTCAGATTCGGCACGCGTGTTCCCTACCACGGCGCGGAGTGCATCGACCCGACCCGACGCGCGGTTTTCCGAAACCGGCGCAAAACGTTCGGAATCTCCTTATTCTGAGCTGATTGTCGACATCAGGCTGTTTCTGAGGAAACCGGCGCAAGCGCTGACTCATTGTGACATCACATTATAAAAGGCTCTGACATCATGTACGCCACATGAGTCAACAAAAAAATGCCATGGTTACGTATTGAATGTCATCAGTATGACGTGTTCTGATGTTCATATATGGGCTTAAATGGACACAGGAAACATATGGCCTGTGTCCATAAATGACAACAGGTATAATGGGGTTTGCATTAAAGGGGGAACCGGCACTGTGTCTGCAACACAGTCGGAGGAACAGACAAATACAGAGATCTCCATAATGGGAATAAAGGGACACAGACAAACAGATACAGAGATCTCCATATATGGGCATAAAATGGATGCAGACAGAGAGATAGAGATATCTCCATATATGAGCATAAATGGACACAGGCAAACAGATGGTCAATACGGGTCCTACAGAGATCTCCATATATGGGCATACAATGGACGCTTAGAGACAGACAACTCCATATATGGGCATAAATGGACACAGGCAAACAGATGGTCAAAACGAGTCCTACATAGATCTCCATATATGGGCATGAAATGGACGCAGACAGAGAGATATCTCCATATATGGGCATAAATGGACAAACGCAAACAGATGGTCAAAACGGATCCTATGACAACAGGTATAATGGGGTTTGCATTAAAGGGCGGGCATTCATTCCCTATTTACATTGTTCCCGAGTTGGCCAGGTCGCCGACTAGACGCTCGGCGGCCGAGCTTCTAGTATTAATAATAATAGTTAACTACTCCTCCCGCGAGGGGAATTCAGTATTTTCAGCCCAACCCAGCTGATTCGCTGCCCACAAGGAGCACGTGAGCAAGTAGGGGTTAAGAGTCTTGCTCAGGAACACACATCGACATTGCTACCCTGGCCTGGAATAGAACCTGGGATCATGAATGATTGGGATTTAAATTAAAACTCAACGGTAACGCGATCCAAAAAACAAACAGAAGAAATAACGCTACCAGCCAATGTCTGCATAGTCAGTCATAGGCTGCGACCAGTCCAGCACGTCACATCAAAGAAGTACACGCCTAATATGGGGGCTCTCCCCTGATCTACAAGCCTACAACTTGGCACGGAAGGGACACAGTTTGGTCTTGGAGATCTATGTTCTGTGTGCGCTACACCGTCATACGACTAATCATAAATCAGGCACCGTGAGAAGGAGCAGCACTCGACTATAGCGCAGGAGAGAGAGGGGATGTCAGAGTTGGATGAACATGAAACGTGTCAAAGTGAACTCATATTATCATCAAAATAGGACACAACTTCCATATTGAAGCTTTTTTTTCCCGTTGCGTGAGGCGGTGTTGTGTGTTGAGTGAGTGGATAACGTAATGTGTTTGTATGTGCGTGTGCGTGCGTGTTGCAAAGCACAGCGCTCAGAACAGCCCCCGTGGCATTTTGTATCAATTATATTATTTATTATTGCTGTGTTTGAGCCCGACTCAATCGGGATAGAATCCTGTAGCGTGCGGAGTGCCCGACTGTTCAAAACGGCTAGTGTGAGCCCGTTTAGATTATCTGGTCAAATAATCTGAAAAAATGATCCTGTAGTGTTTAATTCTACCCGATTCAGTCGGGCCCGATTATCGTGTAATGTATGGTCGGCTTTAGTGCCCACACCCCACACCACACACACACGGAAAAAAATTAAATAAAACTATCATAGACCTGGTTGCTTGTTTCTCTCTCAAAAACAAAACCTGGCAACATTGGGTGATCAGATTCAGAGAAGTGTTTATCTTAGCGCAGAACGCTAACAAGCAGACTGCAGTGGAGACACATGCTGCTCATGATTAAATGCATTATGTAGCGCAATATTGTGGATATGTGTGGCTGGCTACCAACAGGGAGGGAAACATCGGAAAAGCACTGTTGATGACACGGAAAATAGAAGCTTCGCACGGAAAATAAAATAGACACTTCGCGGACATTTTTAGCGCTTCTTCAGCAGCCTTTGCTATAGATTTCAGCACTTTTGCGGGAATAGCATGGTGCCCTGTGCTTCAGCACGTAAAGTGTGTGCATTAATCTGGCCATTCTTTAGCATGATGTGAGTTTGTAGTTCTATGCCTTGTAGATTAGCTGTTTTCGACTAAACTCACGCAGCCACCACTAGCTGCAGTTTGTGTGTGTGTGAGAGTCAGAGTGTGTGTGGAAGGACGAGGGAGGGAGGGACGGACGGATGGACGGACGGGGGGAGAGAGAGCGAGAGAGATAGACGGAACACTAAAGCCCTGTTCAATTAGGCTAAAGACACAGATTTAATATTATGTTAATCAAAATGGGACCTTGCCCGGTCGGGCAGCCTGGTAGCAAACATCACCTGCCCCGGGTAAGCGGGCAAGCGTTAGCGTCAACCCCTGCACTGGCTGTGCTGCGGCTGCTTTTTGAGAGATTATACTGGACCCCTGCTCTTCACACTATTCGGTGCTATACTATTCGGTTTTAAAAACTATACGGCCGAAAACCGAAAATGCATTTTTAGCCATTTTCTGCCGAAAACTTTCTGCGCCGAATATTCGGTCACATCTCTATTTGCAGACAAGTTTTGGAGGTGAGTTGAATTTTATGGTGGCAGAAAAGGGTGTCCGTTCAAATTAAAGTACCTACCAGCTGTTTGGAGATGTCACAGACAGCAGTATCGATTCCCTCCTCGTCATGTCTTGAAGAAACACCACGTGTCACTTTAACACTTTCTGAAATGAAAACCACCATTTACAATCTAGGCATTTAGCAGACGCTCTTAATCCAGCTATTTATAGTAAGCGATAACAGCACAAGGTAAATACATCAAATGCATAGAAGTAGTAATGTTAAAACGTAGGACCTTATAACAATTGTAGGGGGTCACCAGTTCAAATATGAATATTTAGGGGGTTCCCATTTAAAATATGATTTTTTAAGGAGTCCGCAATTCAAATATTATTATTTTAAGGGGTCCCCAATTCAAATATGATAATTTTAGGTGGTCCCCAATTCAAATGATAATTTTAGGTGGTCCCAAATTCAAATATGATTATTTTAGGTGGTCCCCAATTCAAATATGATAGTTTTAGGTGGTCCCCAGTTAAAATAAGATTATTTTAGGGGGTTATGGCCTGAAAAGGTTGAGAACCACTACGCTATGCAGCTCTCACACCAAAGTCTCACCGGCACCCATGTAAGGAGGTGTCAGTCAGTACTTGTACATTTAATGTCCATAGGCCTATATGGAGATCCATGATGTCATCAGTATACAGTATGCCCAATTGCCCATGCATGGGCATATCCCCTTTTGTACCCATATATGGATCTGACTGATTTGTTAGTGCCTGATGCCATGACAACACATTGAGGTTAGAAAACACATGTGTAATGATTGTCTTTTACCGTAAGGATCAGAGTCAGAACCTTCCAGATCTGTGGGGTCTTTGAGGTTGGTCTGAAGAGAAGGAGAGCAAAGAACATTTACACTTATTCACACCATACATTTAGTAAACAATAATCTATGTTCCCCATACCAAAAAAAGTATATGTTCCGAACTCAAATGCAGGAAATGGTGGGACATCTGCCATATCAGTTGGATCACTGCTGCAACGTAGCTAACAGTTAATATTAATAGTTACTTACTCCTCCCGCGAGGGAAATTCAGTATTTTCAGGCCAACCCAGCTGACTCGCTCCCCACAAGGAGCGTGTGAGCAATTAGGGGTTCAAAGTCTTGCTCAGGAACACCCATCGACATCGCTACCCTGGCCTGGAATGGAACCTGGGACAACCAGGGGCTCTGGTTCCCCAGGCGGGCTTCCTAACCATTCAGCTATGGCCGCCCCATGCTGTGAGTGCCTGCAAAGCGGGCACGATCCCTAGATGTAAACGGCCCGAAGGGCCGCGAACTTCTAGTAGGTAGAATAAAAGTGCCGCGTGACTGTGCCCAAACAGAGTGTTTCTACATTGCAGTGTGGATACTTTTACTTAAAATATAGAGTACTTCATCCAAAACTTGTTATAGTAGGCAAATAAAGGAATTAAGCTAGAAGTAAGGTGCTCTGCAATCCAGTGCTGGGTCTAAAGAAGATATACTAAATGATGCGAATGTGAAACAGACAGATAATAACAATGATTAATAGGTGTGGCAATGGTGAGGAGCAGATCTATCACAGGTTTGGGTAAAACGGTCACGCCCACAGTCACTGCTTCACCAACAGGCTTGCAGAAGGGAGGCGTAGGGAGAAATCTTCCATCAAGCCCATAAGGGCATGGTCACACTGCACTTATATTCTACCAATGAGGGCAGATTCTGCCAATGCATTTCAATGGGAATGGATAGTAGGCTATTTTCAATACCTTGGATATGAATGTGAAACAGACAGATGTAAACAAAACTGGTTGGCAGAGGCATACAACTGCCATGTAGTATTTCTAGTCGTTGCAGACAAGTTTTGGAGGTGAATTGAATTTTATGGTGGCAGAAAAGGGTGTCCGTTGTTCAAATTAAAGTACCTACCAGCTGTTTGGAGATGTCACAGACAGCAGTATCGATTCCCTCCTCATGTCCTTCTGAAATGAAAACCACCATTTACAATCTAGGCATTTAGCAGACACTCTTAATCCAGCTATTTAAAGTAAGCGATAACAGCACAAGGTAAATACATCAAATGCATAGAAGTAGTAATGTTAAAACGTAGGTAAACCAAAGCAATTTTAGGGGGTCACCAGTTCAAATATGATTATTTAGGGGGTTCCCACTTAAAATATGATTATATTAAGGGGTCCCCAATTCAAATATTATTATTTTAAGGGGTCTCCAATTCAAATATGATTATTTTAGGTGGTCCCCAGTTCAAATAAGATTATTTTAGGGGGTTATGGCCTGATAAGGTTGAGAACCACTACGCTATGCAGCTCTCACACCAAAGTCTCACTGCCACCCACATAAGGAGGTGTCAGTCAGTACATGTACATTTAATGCCCATAGGCCTATATGGAGATCCATGATGTCATCAGTATACAGTATGCCCATGCATGGGCATACCCCTTTTGTACCCATATATGGATCTGACTGATTTGTTAGTGCCTGATGCCATGACAACACATTGAGGTTAGAAAACACATGTGTAATGATTGTCTTTTACCGTAAGGATCAGAATCAGAACCTTCCAGATCTGTGGGGTCTTTGGGGTTGGTCTGAAGAGAAGGAGAGCAAAGAACATTTACACTTATTCACACCATACATTTAGTAAACAATAATCTATGTTCCCCATACCAAAAAAAGTATATGTTCCGAACTCAAATGCAGTTCTATTTCATCCCTGCTGACCGCCAGAGGCGGTGCTTAAAGCACTGAATATTCCCTTCGCGCATGCGCAGTTCGAGTATTAATATCAACAAAGTCACTTGTGACCCCTGGATGACCCCACAGAGGGTATATCATCCGGGGTTATCCAAAGGATCATTCCCTCTTTTCTTCTCGCGCGCCGAGTTTCGTTTGCAAGCTCTGCATTGAGCTACTATATGCATCAGTATACGATGCATTATTATGCAACCTACCTTATTGAAGTCGCTAGTAGTTCCGTGGCCGTTTCGGTCGGGGTAGCGAGAGTTCGCCCTCCAGGAACTGCGACTTTATCTCCTCTACAAGCGGAGTTTATTTCACGTGGACGCGAAAGCGTCCGATCTCTCAGATGACGAGGGTCTTAACTCTCCGGACAAGAGGTAGGTTACTGTTGTTAGCGGTAAGTTCCGAACTAAAATGAGGTTAAAATTACATTGCGTTTGTTTGTATAAGAGAATAAACTGTTGCGAAAGGCTGCGGGTGCTGCCTCCCTCCAATACGAGATTCTCGATTGCTGCGAACGGACCGTGAGCGCTCCGTTTCTACTATTATCAAGGATACAGACTATTATGACTTTCCTTGTTGCTAAAACACGCTGCTTTTAGCGAGTTGTTTATGCCTTTTTGTTTCACCTTCTGGTTATATCACAGCGTTTAGCGGTGTGCAAACTCCTAGCCTTTTTTGCTAAACAGCTGGCTATGCGCTCCCTCTCCCTAGGACAGGGATTTATTTATCTGTGGCACGCTTCTGACTGTAGCCTTGAATAGCCATGCTGATCATAAACGATAGCCGTTCCTGCTCACAGCATGACGGCCTACTAATATGATTATTTGGTAGATATTGTCTAATAGCTTTTGGCAACGTTCAAGCTTGCTTCAAGCTTTCGTAAACAACTATTTTGTATAGTTTGTCTTGTTATTAGCCAGCTGATACAGCACCGTCTCCTCGTTAGGAACCAGTAAGACTCCCTAATCGGGAGATAAGCGACCGTAGGTGGCTTATCTCCACAAATAGGGCAAAAATTTGTTTTTCCAAAATCTTCCTGATCCATGTTGATGACATGAGTGTAGACATGCTGTGTAGTGATATTCGTGATTTTAGGGCGAAAACTGTAGGAGCAGTGTCCAAAAATGTGTTTTAAAAATCGGCCTGAAGGTGGCGCTAGAATAGGGCCATGTGAGAAATGAGGGGTGGGGTCTCCGCGTTGCCTTGGCGGACGAATAGGTACCGGCCCCGGCTCTCCCGGACGCTCCTAGCCCGAGTTACGGCATTTTATGTGCGCTGCAGTGGCAGGGGGTCCTCCACTGGGGGCGCCACCACTTTTGCATCCGTTCTGGAGCAGCAGGAGTCGGTGGTCCCCGGGAATTCCCCGTGAGCAGCCCCGTTGGGGTGGTCATTTGGTCATTTTTGCACATTTGGTCATTTTTTACATCTGGGGGTCCCCCAGGGACCCCCAGCTCCGGGGGTCCTTGGAGGTTGTAGTTTGGCAGGCAAGGAGTGTGTGTGTGTGTGTGTGTGTGTGTGTGTGTGTGTGTGTGTGTGTGTGTGTGTGTGTGTGTGTGTGTAAAATCTGGCATGGATCGGGTCAACGGGTGCGGAGATATAAGCAGGGAAAAAGTGTGACGTGTGACGTGTGAGCACATTTGGTCATTTTTTACATCTGGGGGTCCCCCAGGGACCTGGGGGTCCCTGGGGCTCCGGGGGTCCTTGGAGGTTGTAGTTTGGCAGTCAAGGAGTGTGTGTGCAAAATTTGGCATGGATGGGGGCAACGGTTGTGGAGATATGAGCAGGGCAAAAGTGTGACTGACTGACTCACTGACCCACGGACAGCCGGTGGAGGTTTCTACAGTAAGTAGCTCCCTACGGTCGGAATAATCGCGAGGAAGCGTATACGCGCGACCTCCCTCAGCAAAATGGCCTCGATTAATTGATTGATCGTAGCTACCTCAATGTCTCCCAGTGGAGCTGGAAGTAGGGTTTGGTTCAGCAGTGATGGCTGCTTACACCTTAGACGTGTTGGTGGTTGCCACCTCAAACGCCGGATATAAGCGTCAGTTCCGACACCGCCCCCCCCCCCCACATCTGGCTGGGTCCAAAGAAGGCAGTCAGTGACCCGGCAAAAATCCTAACATTGGACCAGGAGCTATCCATCCTCCTTAAGGGTGCCATCGAGGCTGTAGACCCTCTGTCAGACAAGGAGGTTCTAATCTAGCCTGGTTTGGCCAGACTATATACTAATGCAGCTAACTAACTGCAGTATAGTATGGCGTCCCCACCTTGTTTCAACATGGGTGGATTGTTTAGCTGTGCTAGGCTAGTTCTAATCGACATACTTCCTTGAGTCTGGGGGGACCCAAGAGGTATATTAAGGTCATGTCATCTTATATGTTGACCACAGCAGATGATCTGCAAACTGATACCCACAGTTTCCACTGCCTGTCAACACTGGCAGTTTCTGTGCTATGCCTATCAAGGCCACCACTGGAAGCTCAATATGCTTCCTTTCGGGTTCTCCCTCTCCCAGAGGGTGTTAACAAGGTGTCTGGCAGCGGTGCTTGTGCCGCTGCAGTCTCAGGGTATGAGGGTCCCGTCGTACCTGGGCAACTGGCTGATCTGCGTACCATCCCAGAATCAAGTGTCCAAGTTGCAGCACGTCACCCGTCCTGCATGGCCCATCTAGGGCTCAGTAAATAAGGGAAGATGTTGCCTAGAACATCTCTGACCATAACATTGATTTGTAACATCAATAACGCCTGTGGCCTTAAATGCCACTACCATAACAGCCAGCACCAGGTGGTGCATTTGGCTCTACAGTGCCTTGTGCCGTGCCTGAGAGGCGAGCACATTCTCATGTGGTCACGTAACACCATGACGTGTATCCGGTAAATCGGGGCGGAACCAGGTCTGCAGGCTGCTGCAGGCATCCATGGACCTCATGACTTGGGCAGCCCCCTGCCCGATTGGCCTAAGGGCAATTTATCTACCGGGTGAGTAGAATCACCTCAAAAGCCCCAAGTAGGTTGCCGCCCGAAGGGCGCCTTCCTTTGAAATGTGCACATGCCCGGAGGCACTGCACGTGCATTCTACTGCTTCCACTGATACAACCAGTGTTTAAGAGTTCTTCAGGAGGGTCACACCATTCGACTGGTGGCTCCCTTCTGGCCAGGGAGGACTGTTTCCCTGGCTGCACAGACTAAGTCACAGCCATAGCACCTCCGGGACAGGAGAGGTCTCCTCTCGACTAGGAGGTCGGGTCTGGGGTCCCACCTCAACCCCTCCAACTGAACCGCTGCGGGGCAGCTGTGCGGATCCAGGCAGGCATACCGTCCTGAATGCTAGAGGACCGGGGCCAACCACCAGGTTACAGTAGGATAACAGATGGAGCTGTTTCCAACTGGTGTATGGGTCTGAGTGATGACCCAGTGCGTTGCTCTGTGCCTACTTTTCTGGAGTTTCACCAGTCCCTCCTAGACTGGGGCCACTCTCCATCTACTCTAAAGTTTTGCATAGCAGCAAGATCATGTAGACATGGTAGAATCGACAATGGCACAGCCATAGTGGGGAACAACAGTCAAGTGTCCCTTTTCCCGGAGGGGGCTCTGAGGTTGCATCCTTCAAGAGCCTTGAGAACTTCCATCATGGGATCTTCCCATGGTACGGGACACCCTTTGCGGGCCTCCCTTTCAAGCCCCGACACAGGCAGTCTAGGTTGGGGTCATGTGAGAAGGCATTCATCCTGCCCATTACCTCAACAGACGTTTCAGTGAGCTACACGCCCTGCCTGTCAGTGACGCTTGTCTGAAGTAGAACTCAGACGGCTGAGGTGTCGCTATGTGGCCGAACACAGCGTTCCTCCTTAATGGTGCTGTCTCAGTCGCACCTCAACCAGCCTGTAAGGCTTGCCCAGGTTAACCTCCCCCACGAGAGTGGGTGGACAAGCTGGAACTGTTGTGCCCAGTGTGGGCCCATAGAGCTTAAGTTAGCCCTGCCACATGCTTTCGGTGGCCAGAACAGCTCTTCCGTGGCTATGATGGCCCAGATATTGCGCTCCCCAGACAGCGCCTGCCCCATTTTTAATTGTGGGTGCCATCAGCCACACCTAAAAGTACGAGGCGAGTAATCGTCTCCTGCTATCGGGTATAGGGTGCCACTCTAATGATAGTGCCCCCACATCATGGGCTACCTGAGAGTAGTACCCCTGGAAGATATTGGTTCCACTGCCTCATGGGAGTCATTGGCATGTTCTCCAGGTTATATTGGGTGATTGTTGCCACTCCCTATCCATTGGGGGTGGTTCTCTTCCCAGAATCCTCCGATTCTGCTCTTTGAGGTTTGTAATCAGGATTCCTCGTGACTTTGTTGGTATAAGTCATTCAGTGCTTTAAGCACCGCCTCTGGCGGTCAGCAGGGATTAATAGAACGAAAGTTACGTATGTAACTACAGTTCTATAGATCCCGAATGACCGCCAGAGCACTGGGTCACTCAGAATCCTCGTGGTCTCGCGAGAAGATTCTGTAGGGAATGATCCTTTGGATAACCCCGGATGATATACCCTCTGTGGGGTCATCCAGGGGTCACAAGTGACTTTGTTGATATTAATACTCGAACTGCGCATGCGCGAAGGGAATATTCAGTGCTTTAAGCACCGCCTCTGGCGGTCATTCGGGATTCATAGAACTGTAGTTACATACGTAACTTTCGATCACTGCTGCAACGTAGCTAACAGTTAATATTAATAGTTACCCACTCCTCCTGCGAGGGAAATTCAGTATTTTCAGCCCAACGCAGCTGATTCGCTGCCCACAAGGAGCGTGCGAGCAATTAGGGGTTAAGAGTCTTGCTCAGGAACACCCATCGACATCGCTACCCTGGCCTGGAATGGAACATGGGACAACCAGGGGCTCTAACCATTCAGCTATAGCCGCCCCATGCTGTGAGTGCCTGCAAAGCGGGCACGATCCCTAGATGTGAACGGCCCTAAGGGCCGCGAACTTCTAGTAGGTAGAATAAAAGTGCAGCGTGACTGGGCCCAAACAGAGTATTTCTACATTGCAGTGTGGACACTTTTACTTAAAATATAGAGTACTTCATCCAAAACTTGTTATAGTAGGCAAATAAAGGAATTAAGCTAGAAGTAAGGTGCTCTGCAATCCAGTGCTGGGTCTAAAGAAGATATACTAAATGATACGAATGTGAAACAGACAGATAATAACAATGATAATTAAAGCTGCAAGCAGCAATGACCGGGCCCTCGCAGCTCTACCCACGTCACAAGGGGCAGCGGTTACACTATTACACTTATTGCACTATTACACTATTACACTTATTACACTATTACACTTATTGCCCTTTTACACTTATTGCCCTATTACACTATTACACTTATTACACTATTACACTATTACACTTATTACACTATTACACTTATTGCCCTTTTACACTTATTGCCCTATTACACTATTACACTTATTACACTATTACACTATTACACTTATTGCACTATTACACTTATTACACTATTACACTTATTGTGCTATTACACTATTACACTTATTACACTATTACATTTATTGTGCTATTACACTATTACACTTATTACACTATTACACTTATTACACTATTACACTATTACACTTATTACACTATTACACTTATTACACTATTACACTATTACACTTATTACACTATTACATTTATTGTGCTATTACACTATTACACTTATTACACTATTACACTATTACACTTATTGCGCTATTACACTATTACACTTATTACACTATTACACTTATTGCGCTATTACACTATTACACTATTACACTTATTACATTATTACACTTATTACACTATTACACTATTATACGTATTACACTATTACACTTATTTTGCTATTACACTATTACAATATTACACTTATTATACTATTACACTTATTATACTATTACACTTATTACACTATTACACTATTACACTATTACACTTATTACACTATTACACTTATTACACTATTACACTATTACACTTATTACACTTATTACACTTATACACTATTACACTTAATACACTATTACACTTATTGCGCTATTACAGTTATTACACCTAGACACAGTTACACTATTGCACTTATTACAAACCATTGAAAAGATAGCAAATAGGAACTATCAATAATCGACCAATAAGAAGAGGGGGCGGGGCTAAGTTAAACCAATTAAGGTGAAGGACCCTTAGTCAAGTCATATGATACCAGCCACAACTCTGTACGATAAACGGTTGATGAGTAACAGCCAAAAAAAGGAACAATCAAGTTTCGGCCAATCAGAAGAGGGGGCGGGGCTTAGTTAAACCAATTAAGCTGAAGGACTCTAAGGGCGGATTCACACTGCAATCCGTTTGATTAGAACTGATTCTGAAAACGGTTGCTGGTTCACACTGGCCAGCATTCACATTGGCAGACCTTCTGGCCTCCCAGGAGATCACTAGCACTATACAGCACGGTCCTATAGGTGGCGGTATGCACATAGTGTCATCAACTATGCGACATTGCTGATGGTGGTCGCCAATAAATTCAGGCACGAAAGTTGATGTAACAATCCAATGACGCGCGACAGCGCAGTGTGGAACAGTGTTGCGGTCTTGGGTCGCACGCCCCCGACGACCAAACCTTTTTCTGAGCTGGGGTCTCGCACCCCCCGAAGTTCACACCTGGACAACTGTTTAACAAAGAAACAAGCCTATTTGCATATCCATAGACCTGTATAGTAGGTGTCGAGCAACGTTCGCTGATCTACAAGCTCACAATGCCTCGCATCCGCGACGCGTTGTGAGCTTGTAGATCTGCTATTTTCCAGGGGCAGAAACGTGCCTACAATTGAAACGCTTTCACAAGCCACAGTGTGGCTTAATATTCACATTAAGGGCACGTCAAGCAGGCACAGCAGTGCCAAGGAATCTATAACATCGAAGCAAATGTCAGGGATAAAGGAATACTTTTAGGCTATTTTCTATCAACAGCGGTAAGTAATTTTCGGTTTGTTTGTCATGGTTTAACTTGTAGGCTTTCTCTTTCTGCTTTTCTTTCCCGACGGGCGACAGCAGGAGTAGCTGCACGCACACGCATGCATGCACGCACGCACCAAGCTCTTTCCCCCCCCCCCCGCTGTAAATCTGATCCTAGAGCAGCATTATCTTCTCACAGTATAGCCTACTTCATGTCGCTGCCTCGTGGCTAATAACGGACCTGAATCTGATCCTAGGTCAGCCTAAACGCAGCACAGCACTGACAGCAGTGACAGCACACATCTACAGTTCGTTCCGTATCCTGATCAAAGCGCAGCAGCGCACGCCAGTGCACACACACACATTGATTGATTGCTTGCTTTACGGTTTGCATAAAAAGCAAAAAGTACACACACGTCACACACACACAGTACGGGTCCTATCAGGTCCTCTCGGGTTATACACATGATGATTACAGTCCCGTGTTCCGAGCGGCGGTTCTGGCCGTTCCGTCTCACTTTCACCCCTGCGCTCAGTGCGCTGGTGCGAGACAATAAATAACTGTTCGCCAATTGCTACTTCTCTCAATTGGAAGTAGCCTACATGACACCAGTCCAGCGCACCGCAGTAGTAGGTTAACTGGTGATATAAAAAATATAAACGAATTTTAGAAGACAGCCCTACGAGCAAGCAATATCTCTGTGAGACGAAGTCGCTGATCTTATGGCCATGTCGACAACTGTTACCCAGTTTTTATTTGTGGCGACGCCTGACTCATCAACTTTATATGAGGTCACGTTCCGGTTTTGTGGACGGTTGCTTCACACTGCAGCTCACCGGTCTCGAGGTCGCACAATGCAGTCTCGAGACTACCTCTTGAGGTGGTTTCGAGGCTATCCGTTTCTGAGGAAAACCGCAGGCTTCACACTGTCAAAACCGATCTAAACATCTGCCAAGTAGCCTCGAGACCGGTCCCGAGACCGCAGTGTGAATCCGCCCTTAGTCAAGTCATATGATACCAGCCACAACTCTGTACGATAAACGGTTGATGAGTAACAGTCAAAAAAAGGAACAATCAAGTATGGACCAATCAGAAGAGGGGGCACTTCCTGTTTGGTGAAGGAAGTTTGACACTTCGCCACGGGCACACCGTTTTACGAAAACTCACGATTTTGATAACCTTTTATCGGTAAGGTGTCTTGAGTATGCCGAGCGAATGTGAAGTTGATCCGATTAACTCCCTAGGAGGAGTTCGTTGAAGTGCGACCCGTGAAAACGGCCAAAAATGCACCAAAACGCCACTAATTAGTCAAAATGGCTGACTTCCTGTTTGGTTTCGGACATGGCGCCAAGAGACTTTTTTGTGAGTCCTGACATGATACAGGTGTGTACCGATTTTCGTACATGTAGGTGAAACCGTATGGTGGGGCTTGAGGCACAAAGTTTTGTAGGGGGCGCTATTGAGCCATTAGGCCACGCCCCCTTTAGATTTTTTTTAAATACGAAAATTTTCGCCATTTGTGATGTGTGTGCAAAGTTGCGCAACTTTTGGAGTACGTTTTGCGGCTCAAAAACACGATTTATTCGGGGGAATAATAATAAGAAGAAGAATAATCTTTACGATTACAATAGGGTCCTCACACACTGTGTGTGCTCGGGCCCTAAATAGGTGTGGCAATGGTGAGGAGCAGATCTATCACAGGTTTGGGTAAAACGGTCACGCCCCCGTTCAAGAAAAAATATTTTAAAATGTCATTTCTGCTAAGCAGCAAGCTAAACATGCTTGTATGATTTTTATTTATATAATGATAAATGTGTGCGATGTGAGACAGAAACGGAAGTGACGAGGAGGCTTCACTTTATCTCGCACTCATCATTTCTATTCCGGTTTGCCAAACTGTATGCCGGGAGCATTTGACCAAATCGCGGAGGCAACAGTCTGGCCACGCGAGAATACTGCTTCACCAACAGGCTGGCAGAAGGGAGGCGTAGGGAGAAATCTTCCGTCAAGCCCATAAGGGCATGGTCACACTGCACTTATATTCTACCAAATGAGGGCAGATTCTGCCAATGCATTTCAATGGGAATGGATAGTAGGCTATTTTCAATACCTTGGATATGAATGTGAAACAGACAGATGTAAACAAAACTGGTTGGCAGAGGCATACAACTGCCATGTAGTATTTCTAGTCGTTGCAGACAAGTTTTGGAGGTGAATTGAATTTTATGGTGGCAGAAAAGGGTGTCCGTTGTTCAAATTAAAGTACCTACCAGCTGTTTGGAGATGTCATTGACAGCAGTATCGATTCCCTCCTCATGTCCTTCTGAAATGAAAACCACCATTTACAATCTAGGCATTTAGCAGACACTCTTAATCCAGCTATTTAAAGTAAGCGATAACAGCACAAGGTAAATACATCAAATGCATAGAAGTAGTAATGTTAAAACGTAGGTAAACCAAGGCAATTTTAGGGGGTCACCAGTTCAAATATGATTATTTAGGGGGTTCCCACTTAAAATATTATTATATTAAGGGGTCCCCAATTCAAATATTATTATTTTAAGGGGTCTCCAATTCAAATATGATTATTTTAGGTGGTCCCCAGTTCAAATAAGATTATTTTAGGGGGTTATGGCCTGATAAGGTTGAGAACCACTACGCTATGCAGCTCTCACACATAAGGAGGTGTCAGTCAGTACATGTACATTTAATGCCCATAGGCCTATATGGGGATCCATTATGTCATCAATATACAGTATGCCCATGCATGTGCATACCCTTTTGTACCTATATATGGATCTGACTGATTTGTTAGTGCCTGATGCCATGACAACACATTGAGGTTAGAAAACACATGTGTAATGATTGTCTTTGTACCTTCAGGATGAGAATCAGAACCTTCCAGATCTGTGGGGTCTTTGGGGTTGGTCTGAAGAGAAGGAGAGCAAAGAACATTTACACTTATTCACACCATACATTTAGTAAACAATAATCTATGTTCCCTAACGAGAACAACAGACAGATAGATGTCCAAGTGCAGTACATCGGAAACTAAATTCCTATTTATGTCTCAGAGAGAGAGAGAGAGAGAGAGAGAGAGAGAGAGAGAGAGAGAGGTGTGTGCATCTGTGTTCTACAGTATGTTCGTTACACCTTGTTATGAATTACACATGACAGTTCTGCAAAGTGTTGCTGTCACAAAATCTTCCAGAATGGTAGAAACCTATACCAGGACATTATGCAGATGTTTAAAGGTGGTGTAGAACCTACCAGGACATTCTGCAGATGTTTAAAGGTGGTGTAGAACCTACCAGGACATTCGGCAGATGTTTAAAGGTGGTGTAGAACCTCCCAGGACATTCTGCAGATGTTTAAAGGTGGTGTAGAACCTACCAGGACATTCTACAGATGTTTAAAGGTGGTGTAAAACCTACCAGGACATTCTGCAGATGTTTAAAGGTGATGTAGAACCTACCAGGACATTCTGCAGATGTTTAAAGGTGGTGTAAAACCTACCAGGACATTATGCAGATGTTTAAAGGTGGTGTAGAACCTACCAGGACATTCTGCTGATGTTTAAAGCTTGTGTAGAACCTACCAGGACATTATGTAGATGTTTAAAGGTGGTGTAGAACCTACCAGGACATTATGTAGATGTTTAAAGTGGTGTAAAACCTACCAGGACATTATGTAGATGTTTAAAGTGGTGTAAAACCTACCAGGACATTATGCAGATGTTTAAAGGTGGTGTAGAACCTACCAGGACATTATGCAGATGTTTAAAGGTGGTGCAGAACCTACCAGGACATTCTGCAGATGTTTAAAGGTGGTGTAAAACCTACCAGGACATTATGCAGATCTTTAAAGGTGGGTCGGTCCTCTGGTTTCTTCTTCCAACATTCCAGCATGATGTTGTAGAGCATCTTAGGACAGCTCTGCAGCCGCGGCATACGGTAACCTCGCTCCACCGCAGACACCACTTCTGCATTGCTCATCCCTGGTGAGAGGAACACAAGGTTGTTTTATCATTTCTGGAATTGGCCTTGTGTGGGACCTGGTATTGACACTACTTGTCCTGGGTGAGAAACCATTTATTTAAAGTGATTTTGTGGGAGATTTCTGAGTTTCTGAGTACAGTGGATAGAGACAGTATTATTGTTCTATTGAAGAGTACAGTAGATAGAGACAGTATTATTATTGTTCTATTGAAGAGTACAGTAGATAGAGACAGTATTATTATTGTTCTATTGAAGAGTACAGTAGATAGAGACAGTATTATTATTGTTATATTGAAGAGTACAGTGGATAGAGACAGTATTATTATTGTTATATCGAAGAGTACAGTAGATAGAGACAGGATGATAATAGTTCTATTGAAGAGTACAGTAGATAGAGACAGTATTAGTGTTCTATTGAAGAGTACAGTAGATAGAGACAGTATTATTATTGTTCTATTGAAGAGTACAGTAGATAGACAGGATGATAATAGTTCTATTGAAGAGTACAGTAGATAGAGACTCACGCGAGTTCGTTCCTTCTCGGCAGGACCTCTGAAAGGACTTCTTATAAGACTCTACAATGCCTAATCCTCTATCTGGGGCGCTGTGCTTATGTGCTTAACTTAGTTATTGCTATGCCTGGCTCAGGACTTCTTCGGTGTTCAACTGGAGTAGCTGGGACAACTCGCCCAGATCTAACTGAGAAGCTGTTTTATATGCGTTCTGGTGACGTCATATTGATGACGTCACTCTGACCTGTATGCCGTTCAATCCTGGTTGCCATTGACTCCTCTAACAAATGGCTACTGTCTATGAGGGTAGTCCCATATGACATGGTGGAATGGACTATCTCCATATATAGTGTTCTCCACTTCCCCATGTTAGGCCAAGCGGGTTCGCTCCATATCTCCATGTATAGGCCTAAATGCCCGACGTTGAGCTTGGCAACGAAACGTTCCTAACAGCCGCCCCCATATTTACTTTAGAAAATATGTTAAATTCTAAGAACGTTTTCGAGTACCGGTTTGATACAGAAGCGTGTAAGCGCTACACTTCTGGAATCCTGTGCGTCGACTTTAAAGTCGGATCTCGGCCTAAGAACGTTATCTGGCCGCCCCATTACAGCTTATTTGTTGCGCTTCCTCTCCTTGCTTGATGATTTCCACCTGGCCGCCCGTGTTGGATTTAGGAAACATGAAGGTGAATTAGCTGAAGTAGGATTCAAGTTGTTACTGGATATCGTTCTGTCTGTATGACCTCTCAACATGTTGGTGGTATTAACTCTCCGATTTCTCAACATGTTGGACTGAATCGTCCTGCCGTCCCATGAAGGGTCTTGCCACCTCATGAAACGTTTGCCGCCTTCTTGCTGCACTTTCCTCCCAGAAGGTAGTGTCCTCGTGAGGGTTCATATCTGGCCGCCCGTGCCAGATCGGGGGAGGGAAATGCACGCTCTACATCCCTTAACTTCTTGCTCCGGCCGCCCCGTGCCAGCCAACTTCCACTCGGCTGCTTCCACCCTTTCTTTATTTACCTTTACCCTTTTTTCCTTATCTTCTTCCTTTCTTCGTTTTTTGTACTTTTGTCCTCCTTTGCAGTGTAATTTTCCTCCTTTTCTTAGTCTTGTCTTGTGTATTCGCCGCCCCCAGATTTCTTTTGGAAATATGTACTGTATCCTGGGCATTTCCAGTCAGGTTCGGCGACGCTTAAAGCCCACGCTCCTATTGTTGTTTCACTGCCCTCCAATCGGCTCCCCTTCTCGTTGGCTCGGTTCCTTCTTTGTTAACCGCAAGATCTGCAAGTCGTGCAGGGCAGACAGGTGAGTATTGGAACATCGTGGACATCTCTTCTTCAGGTCACAGTCTCGTGCAAAGTGAGTTCTCCCGCACCTATAGCATCTGTGATTCTCTCGAATCCATCTCCGTTTCTGTGCAGTAGTCAGTTTCAGGAGGGTATCGCAGCCATCCAAAACGTGCAGGTCGTGGTCACAATATACGCAGCACCTATCTTCATTATTGGGTCTCTTGTGGATCTGGCAGCCCGCTCGGATGCACTAGACGCACTAGAACCAGGACTTCGTCTCCGGTCTCTTGCTCTGGATGTATGTTTCGACTGTCGGGGTTCCTGCCACCGTTGCCGTGCCCTGGAAGGATCCAGTGCTATTCCGGCCCCGCCATCCTGAGCTGTCGGTTGCGTCCGCGTCCCTTGTACCCCTTCAGAGCCTTCCTTGCCTGAATGGTGGCTCTCCAGGCCTGCAGGGCCGTGTTTAGGTTGGTGGTGCCCGAATTGACATTCAGGGCCAGATCTAGTTGGTTGGTGTGGCCCAAATCTCTCTTCAGAGCCAGATCTAGTGGAATGGTGGGGCCCAAATCTCTCTTCAGGGCCCAATCTAGTTGAGTGGTGGGGCCCAAATCTCTCTTCAGGGCCCAATCTAGTTGAGTGGTGGGGCCCAAATCTCTCTTCAGGGCCCGATCTAGTTGAGTGGTGGGGCCCAAATCTCTCTTCAGGGCCCGATCTAGTTGAATGGTGGGGCTCAAATCTCTCTTCAGAGCCCGATCTAGTTGAATGGTGGGGCTCAAATCTCTCTTCAGAGCCCGATCTAGTTGAATGGTGGGGCTCAAATCTCTCTTCAGAGCCCGATCTAGTTGAATGGTGGGGCCCAAAAAACCGCGTCCTTGTTCAGCTCTTTCCTCTGTAAACCTTCTAGGTATTCTTGTCTGATGAGCCAGGTTTCTGGAAAACCTTCAGGTCCTCTCCGCTCACCTGGTTGACCCATCGGTGGGCCTTCGGTGTGTATGTGTTCATCCATGAGAGACCCGCGGGCTGACTGTCGACCCACGGGTTCGTTCGGCTCGTCGTAGTTTTGAGGCTGGCTCTGACTTGTTGGCTCCTTGCTGGGCACTGTCATGTCGCTATTTCTTATCTCTCTCTCGACACTGGTCAACTCTGGTTACGGCCACGACCGGAGGTCTGGGTACGTGTCATCTTGTACGCTCGCCACAAAGTCTTCCACTGTTGAATCCATCGTGTCGATGGTAGGTGCTTCATCCGGGAGGCTGTCCGTCTCAACTGAGGGTCTGGAGCCTCTACCCAGAGGCTTGGTCCTACGGCTGGACTTAGGCATCGTGTCCTCAGACAGTTCTGCTATCCCTTATTCTGACACCATAAAGAAGAGCTCGGCTTGGCTCTCACGCGAGTTCGTTCCTTCTCGGCAGGACCTCTGAAAGGACTTCTTATAAGACTCTACAATGCCTAATCCTCTATCTGGGGTGCTGTGCTTATGTGCTTAACTTAGTTATTGCTATGCCTGGCTCAGGACTTCTTCAGTGTTCAACTGGAGTAGCTGGGACAACTCGCCCAGATCTAACTGAGAAGCTGGTTTATATACGTTCTGGTGACGTCATATTGATGACGTCACTCTGACCTGTATGCCGTTCAATCCTGGTTGCCATTGACTCCTCTAACAAATGGCTACTGTCTATGACGGTAGTCCCATATGACATGATGGAATGGACGATCTCCATATATATCTCCATATATAGTGTTCTCCACTTCTCCATATTAGGCCAAGCGGGTTCGCTCCATATCTCCATGTATAGGCCTAAATGCCCGACGTTGAGCTTGGCAACGAAACGTTCCTAACAGAGACAGTATTATTGTTCTATTGAAGAGTACAGTAGATAGACAGGGTGATTATTGTTATATTGAAGAGTACAGTAGATAGAGACAGTATTATTGTTATATTGAAGAGTACAGTAGATAGAGACAGTATTATTATTGTTCTATTGAAGAGCACAGTAGATAGACAGTATTATTGTTCTATTGAAGAGTACAGTAGATAGAGACAGTATTATTGTTCTGTTGAAGAGTACAGTAGATAGAGACAGGATGAGGCAGAGTGGAGATGACATGTGACACACCACCACATGTGGAATCATGAGTTCACTATCTTTGTACCGAGTGTGTTTCTGACCTGGGTATGGCATGCACCCATAGCTGATGATCTCAGTCAGCAGGATGCCAAAGGACCACACATCAGATTTAATGCTTAAGGAGCCATAGTTGATGAACTCGGGTGCTGTCCACCTGACGGGAAACTTAATTCCTGTTTATATGGGAAAAAGAGTCACATTATTGACAATATTGCATGTAATAATATTGCCTCACTGTAACAATATACTGTCATAGCCTACTCTATCTGATATCACAGGTGGTGGTGGTGGTAAAATTCAATTTGAAACCACTAAGTGCTTAATAAGATACACACCATGGATTGGATTCTGGATTCTGGACATTCAATATTACATTTGTGTAGTGTTACATCTGCCCAAGAGTGAAACTATTGGGGTTTTGTTCATCAACACTGTAGTAGCAATAGCAACAAGGACATGAATAAACATCAAGTATTATGTACACTGATTACAGGCAGCACACTTTGAGATGATTGAAGGTGCTGTGTGTATGGGTCCTACTTCTAAAGAATATAAATATAAATATGATCCATCCACCCACCCACCCTCGGTCCCTGTCTGTCTGTCTGTCTGTCTGTCTGTCTGTCTGTCTGTCTGTCTGTCTGTAAATGGTAAATAGTGCATTTATATAGCGCCTTTATCCAAGGAGCTTTACAATGTGCATTACATTCACACACACATTCATACACTTCAACATGTAGACAGGAAGAGCCGGGATTTGAACCACCTATCCATGGATCATTGGCCAACCCTCTCTACCTCCTGAGCTACAGAGTTTGTTTTCGTAATATGATTATTATTTCACAACAGGTCGGAATCAGAAGAAGTTTTACGGTCCATTTCGATATCTGCAAAGAACTCTAGTCTGTCTGCCTGTCCCAATGCATGCATACCATACCATACCATACCATACCATACCATACATTAAATACATGCATACATGCATACATGCATACATGCATACATAAAATACATGCATACATGCATACATAAAATACATACATACATACATACATAACATACATACATACATAAAATACATACATACATAAAATACATACATACATAAAATACATACATAAATACATACATACATACATACATACATACATACATACATATATATATATATATATATATATATATATATATATATATATACATACATACATACATACATACTGTATATATAGTAATCATATATAGTAATCATATATCTGTTTACAGAATTACCACTCAAATACATTTCAACCATTTATCAGTCCTTCACCTGTACTGCTGCAAATCTTATAAAAGGAAAACAAAAAGCTATTCTGGAGTCCACGTCTATTATTTTACTGGAGTATCTGTCCTGGGTAGAGAGGTCCCAGCAACATTAACAGCAAAGAATGACATATAAATAGGGTTTGTTAGCCTATAGCTACAGGCAAAGAATGACATCTAAATAGGTTGTGTTAGCCTATAGCTACAGGCAAAGAATGACATCTAAATAGGTTGTGTTAGCCTATAGCTACAGACAAAGAATGACATCTAAATAGGTTGTGTTAGCATATAGCTACAGGCAAAGAATGACATCTAAATAGGTTTTGTTAGCCTATAGCTACATCCTCCATTAAAAGCACCACAGTCCAGTGGGATTTCAGAAAAAAGGCCTTCTATAAGAAGGTTAGAGCTATTTTGGGGTACAAGTGGGGTACCAGGCAATTGTACATACTGTAATTCAAGGTGTACTGAATCTGAAAACATGGTACCCAAGCAATGTTTTTTAACCATCTAATTTGCATAACAAAATGGCTGCCAAATTGTAACTATTTCTTCAATAATAACTCTATAACAAAGCAAGCTAAACTGACAAATACTGTAAAATGTATATTCTGAGAGTTAGACAATGTGTGTAAGGCATTTTTAATGTAATAGGGGATAACAGGCTGACGCCACACTCGGCTGAACCGGCTTGCCCCGCCCACTGGCAGCCATGTTGAGAATGTCTATACTAATAATAATATTAATAATAAACTTTATTTGTATACGCATGAGGACAGAATACTAGTCATTGTTGGAAAGTTACTGTAAAGCTGTAAACATACATGAATGCCCAGTGTGGGTCAATAGTGATATAATCTCACCTTCATCAATGTACTCATTGTCCTCAAGGATCCTGGCGAGGTGAAAGCCAGAGATCTTGCAGACTAAAGTATCGCTGACCAGAATATTTGCAGCTGTCAGGTCTCTGTGGTTACAGTTTCTCTGCTCCATGTAGGCCATACCCTCAGAGATCTAGGAGGAAACAGGCATAAATAGAGCAGTCAATACAATAGGCCATCACTGTATGCCACAAAATAGATGGCTCTCTAAGGACTATGTTCTCAACAATTAAACAAATTGTGTCACAATCATAAACACTTTATCACCAAGTACAGTATGTGTTTAATACAAGGAATTTGCTTTGCCAAAAAAAAAAAAAAAAGACCAGGGATGCACGAATACCAACAACATCGATTAGATTGTGTTACTTGTTCTATTGCATTGCTATTTGTCCAGCTCTCCGTTTGAGGGTTCCCTGGGTTACCAACCGCCATTGTTTCCAGCTGAAGAGGCTGACATTGCTGTTCCTTCTGTCCAGCATCACCTGCAACGTTGTCGTAAGGTGTGGAAGGATGTGTGTGCTGCCCTCCTTGGCTCAGTGGACCGTAATCAGCCCTTTTTGCTGACCGCCACCGAACCCCGGCCCCCGTGTATCAGCCCGGCCAACGTGTGTGGCTGTCCTCCAAGGACCTTCCCTTGAAGACTGACTCCAGGAAGCTTTCACCCCGTTTTGCTGGTCCTTATGAAATCCTCTCCATCATCAACCCTACTTCGGTCAAGCTCAAGTTACCCCCTCACATGAAGATCCATTCCACCTTCCATGTCTCCCAGCTGAAGCCAGTTGTTACCAGCCCACTTTCTCCGCCACCGCCAATCATTTTTGCCTGTCCGATTCTCTTAACGGGTCTCATCAGCGCGCATTAGCGGTGAGTGGTGACGTCAGGCCACCTCTACAGAAGGAATGCTGGGAATGTCCGCCTAACCAACGTTTAACGTCAACGTTTAACCCCCCCCCGGCTCCACCGAGCGCGTCGAGTGTCACGGCAACGCTGGGAACGCTCCGGTTTTAATCATTGAAGGGTGCTCCACTGCCGCTCCACCGACGCTCAACTTCAAGCAGGAAGGCTCGCTGCCAGCGTGCCTCGTTGCAGGAGCGGAGGAGAGCTCCGCGATTTTGATTGACAAAGAGAGCAGTTGAGTGCTGTGTCTACTTTGCTGCTACAGAGCATAGCACTAATCAGTGCTAAGGGCTAACAACAACAATGCTGTACAGATGCATGTCTCTGCCACTGTTTACAATGTGGAAACAACGTTTCTACTGAAAACAAGAATTGACACAGTCAATATATAAAATGGTGGGTTAGAAAGTCAGGGACTTTGAACAGTCTATCCATAATGAGACACTAGGTCTTGACTTTGATGCAGTATTGATTTTGAAAAGAGGGTAAGAGTTGTTGTTATGCCTCAGTTTGTGTCTGGCTTACAGTACAGTTGGCTTGCTATGTACCAGAGGAAAAAGGCATTCTTTGATACAGTATTGAAAAGAGGGTAAGAGTGTTGTTTAAAAAAAGAACAGGATTTGACATTTAAGAATTGACACTTTTCTGTCATTTGCTATTTGCTACTGTATAGAGGATAAGAGAACATCTACAAAATACAGGATTCCTTGTAAGACAGACAAGAGAACTGAAATGTAATTGTTTTTTTTGTCATTTGATAGTTCTACTGTATTGAAAAGAGCATAAGAGAAAACAGTATCTACTACTAATATTAAAATATACTAACTACTGTTTGAACGCCCATTAGGCTTATGTAAACAACTTCTGTTAATAATGGGTGTTAGAAAATATGAAAAAATATATATATTGGAACCGTTAAGAGAACCGTTAGGAACCGGAATCGTTAAGAGGGAATCGCTAAGGACTCGGAATCGTTAAAATCCTAACGAGTCCCAACCCTACATGTTACCATGGTGAATGTACTGTAGGGTAGGGAATCCACGCATACTTCGCGTTCTTAGCAGCCAAAAAAGTAAAACTAAAAACTAGATTTTGAGGTCTGAAGTGACTCAGGCACTACATCCCATAATATGGAAAACATGCACGAGCAGGGAACAAAAGCTCTGGGCTTTACTTTGTGTGTATGGGAGGGAAAGCACATATTCACTAACACAGCCAACAAGAACTACTATTAGTAGAGTTTAAGTCCTTTTAAGTCAAGGAACACGGCAGCAACACCAGGATTTCTGTCCCAAAACACACAGCAACCATCAGAGATCAGAGGCAGCACTGAAGAGATCTAGGATAAACATTAGAGGATGTTTGACAGGCAGAAGCTCACCTGGGCAGAGAAGTTGAGGAGCTCGATGAGTTTGGTGTGTTTGCCCTCATCACTCTTTAGGAAGTCCAGTAAACTACCTGTAAACAAATAAGGTGGCGTTTACACAACGCTGTTCCCACGAGAAATACGCAAAATGAAATGTCAGATATGCCTTCCATTCAGACGATAACAGCATTATCAGGGGTTGAAAACACAACAAATTAAGACCAGTTTTTAGTTTTCACTGTGTGAACGGTGAACACGTGATGTCATGGGTCGCATACAGCCAACTGCAGCCACGTTACCATGGTGAATGGTAAACAAGGAAGTGGAATCGTCTATCCATGCCTCACCGCCACCTACAGTAGCGACATTACATGCACACTACATCTTTCATCCCCTGGTGCTTCATATAAACGCTGGAAATAAAAGTGACATTTATGTCACTGTTGCAGGGGAGGAATTTCACGGCGGCCACGACGGTGCCCCTCTCTTTGGCCGTGTGCCCCTCGAAAAATGACATGCCCAAACGGCCACAGTGGCCTAACCCTAACCCTTCCTGCCCTGGCACTTGGCCTTTGTGCCCTCAAACATTTGACAACACTAAAGGCCAAGTGGCCTTGCCCCTAAAATGACGAATTTCCAGGCCTGCACTGTTGTTTAGATGATTGTTGTCATCTAAACAACAGTGACATAAATGTCACTTTTTAAAAACATGCCCTAACACTCATTTGTAAGAAATCCTGATCTTTCTCTGAGATGTGTATGTGCCTGTATATCAGAAATGTGCGCACACACACACACACACACACACACACACACACACACACACACACACACACACACACACACACACACACACACACACACACACACACACCTTTCTCCATGTACTCTGTGATGATGTAGAGGGGCTCCTCCTTGGTGACTGCACCAAGCATGCAGACCAGCTTGTCATGATCCAGAGTCTTCATCAGGTTGACCTCAGACAGGAAGTCCTCCACTGACCACGTGTCAGGTTCCCTGGTCTTCACAGACACCTTGGTGTGCTCATTGTATGTGCCTGAGAATGGGAACATTAACATGTCACACAATGGACATTTTGCCCTCATGTTAAACTCAAGGCAAAATCTCCTTTGAATTTATGCATGCACATGTTTAAACTGTGGACTTCAGTTTGACTGATATTCCCCAACAATGATTACGTATGCAAAGGCAGGGTAGGAGGGAAATGTGCATATCTGTATGTCATACTTACTGTAAAGGGATATTTCACTTTTTTTTTAAATCATTTTTTATTGTGAATTATTTTTTTTAATTTCCCCCCAAAATATCTTAAAAATAAAAGATTATTTTTTTCAGTGAATCTATCGTTGCGACTGTCAGATCGCAAGTTACTATGAAAAGCTCCACCAGCTGTCCGTCCGTCCGTCCGTCCGTCCCGTCCGTCAGTCAGTCAGTCAGTCCCTCCGTGTGTCCGTCACGTCATGTCACAATTTTGCCCCTACTCTAATCTCTGCCACCGTTGCCCCTATCCATGCCAAACTTTGCTCACACACTCCTTGGATGGCAAATCACAACCTCCAGCCCTGATTTCTCACATGGCCCTCTTATAGTGCCACCATTAGGCTGACTTTTGCAAAACACATTTTTGGAGACTGCTCCTATATAGATTTGGCCCTAAAATCACACAAAGCGGTACACAGTATCTCTAAAGTCATGTCATCAACATGGATCAGTCCCATTTCTCATATTCCCTCCTGATTGTCTATGATTTCCTTCTAAAGTCTGTGTATGCGACATTATGGTCGCTTATCTCCCGATTAGGAAGTCTTACTGGTGGTTAAAATTGAGTTTGAAGTTACAATGGGTTTGTATAGGAAGGGGGTGAAGTATATCTGATCAGACAATAACGCATAATAATTCAGCATAATATCAACTATTGTAATGAAGTGTGGGATTTGAGCAAATGCTGTTTAGACAGCCTCCAAACCTCTACCAAGGTAAGACGAGACCAGATTAGGCTTGTTTGTGTTTCAAATGAGTTATAAATCCTGCTCTTTGTTTTAAGGATCGCCTGGCGACCTAAATAGAGGACAGCAGATAAGGAAGCCATAAAGACAGCAAAGAACAGACCCCCGGGGCGTGCATGCGGAGCAGCTGTTAAAAGCTTGTCTTATCTTTCTATGGAGACATTTTAGAATACAGGGTAACCTTATACTAGTTAAATAATCGATAAGTTGGTGAAATGTGGTTAAACACACAGTTGAGTTAATCATATCCTATCTGTGATGATTCTGTGACATTCAAGAAGAGACTACATGCTGATCTTGTCTTCTTGACATACAGTAATTCTTAAACTGTAGTACCTTTAGCATTTAAGGTTTACACTCTTTACATTGTCAGATGCAAACACATGTTTAAGGGTTTTTGTTTATATAAGTGAGACATACAGTATATGCATTGCACATTTCGTGGACATTAAGAGTGAGTTAATTCTTAGGTTTAGTTCTAACATGACATCTGGACATGAGACAAATGGTAACCTATTTCCGTAGCGAAACCAGAGGTCACAGGCAGGGCCTACAGGGCACCGACGCCCCATTCTATTTGTAAGCAGAGAGACGGAGACAGTTGTCTGTGTTTCAGATTAGCTGATGACCTGCTATGACATAGGGGTTTATGACCCCTCCTCTGTGTTTGATCTGAATTGTACTTAAAGTGACTAAATGTTTTAGTTAGTGAGAGAGAGAAGCCCGCGTAAGGCGGAGGACTGTCAGGAAAGCTGGTAGCTCCGGCTTCAGCAGGAATGCATTGACTCATGGAATCGATCTATACTCTGTCAATAAAGGAACAACGCTATGGAACAACAACACTGCTGTCTTCATCTTTCCTCCCAAGTCCTTCCTGGACCTTATAGAAATTCAGTCTAATCAAGAAGTCTAATTTAGGAGCTATTCCAGAAACTACATAATGGTACCCAAACCCTGGTATACAACAGGGGTGTGTCTGATACAAATATTATTAAATATCTCAATAATGAATCAAGCAACTTAAAAATCTGTCCAGGGTGTTCACAATAGCCTGATATAAGAATAATAATACATTTGATTTCCTTTTCTACATGTGCCAATATTACTTTGATTGTAAATAGCCTTATTTCCTGAGTGCAAAATACATTTGACTCACCCATCCAGACTTCCCCTAATGCGTCACCACACAACCTCTTGACCAGTTCCAGTGAGTCTCTGGGGACCTCCCAGGGTCTCTGGGGCTCGGTGCTGAGGCAGGGTCTGGTCAGGTTCCGGCAGAGACCATCTGACTTCTCTGGAGGAGTAAAACAAACAAATAACATAAGTACTGTAAATGGAACCTGGAATTCCTACAATAACTATTACCAGTAAGACGCTTAAGGGCTTTCTTGGCCATATATGGATTATGTTAGTGTGATTCGGTACCATGCATAGTAGTACATAAGGACCGCAGGAATACACAAGAAATGCAGGGGGAGAGTGATTTAATCCGGTTGCTCCGTAGGTCCGTATGTAATTGTCTCTGTCCGTAACCTTACGGATAACACTCAACCCGACGGATTAAAACCGGTAAAGACGTACGTACGCTTGAACTACCCGTGGCGAACTTTTGTCAACCATGGCAGTAGTGAGGACAATTACTTATGACAGCGGTTCTGAAACTATGTGTCCCAACAAGAAATATAATTTAGCAAGAAACGGGAAAAAAGGAACGTCATTGCAATCTTTATTGGCATGAGAAAACATACACACAAACGCGCGCGTGCGCACACACTCGCACCGCCTGTCCTCCAACAGCGAGACGGGTGCAGTGCACTGTGTTTTGTTATAATTACTCAGTCCGGGTGGTTAATCTGTACCTCGGTCGCTCGAGTTGATTTACAGCGATAACGTTGCCGACAGCAAACATCACGTCGGTCGTCGGGTCAAGAAATTCTGGGGTTCTACATATTTTGGCTAAAAAACCACCTCCATGTGGTGCGCAGCCCAAACGGGAGCAGAATTGGAGCGGAGAGCGGGTCGGCACGTAAATAACGTAGAGGAACTATGCATGTGGACGGATCTACCGTACGTACTCTCTCACCCAAAAACGTACACAAAATCATGCATACGTAACTATAAACAGCCCTTAACAGGGCATCATCTGGGAATGCCCATAATGGACTTTTATTTTATCCTGTATTAATATATATCGGACCAGTTACCCATATATGGAGATCCATGTATATGGAGATATGGGCATATTGGTTGGATCGACGGTTCTACTACAAAAAAGTTGTTTCATATAACTATACATTGTGCAAGTACAGCAACGGCAGGGGAAGCAGCTAGGAACATAGGCTAAAATCTGAGCTATCCGTGTGCAAAAGTTGAAGTCTGTAGAACCAACCGTGTGCTGTGAGACCCCAGACATTCTTACTCGGTTACCCGTTATGTGAAAGTCCTATGACGTCTATGACATCTGACATCATATACAATTCCTTTATGCGTAATGGGTGTTTTTAATGAATCTATCATGGTTAAAATGGAGTTTGAAAGTTACAATGGGTGTGTATGGGGCCCTACTCCTGGAGGACTGATACCATTTACATCAAATATTTAAATATTGAATGAAGCAAATTCAAATCTGTCCAGGGTGTTCATAAAAGCCTGAGTGGTCCCCAGTTCAAATAAGATTATTTTAGGTGGTCCCCAGTTCAAATAAGATTATTTTAGGAGGTTATGGCCTGATAAGGTTGAGAACCACTACGCTATGCAGCTTTCACACCAAAGTCTCACTGCCACCCACATAAGGAGGTGTCAGTCAGTACTTGTACATTTAATGCCCATAGGCCTATATGGAGATCCATGATGTCATCAGTATACAGTATGCCCATGCATGGGCATACCCCTTTTGTACCCATATACGGATCTGACTGATTTGTTAGTGCCTGATGCCGTGACAACACATTGAGGTTAGAAAACACATGTGTAATGATTGTCTTTGTACCTTCAGGATGAGAATCAGAACCTTCCAGATCTGTGGGGTCTTTGGGGTTGGTCTGAAGAGAAGGAGAGCAAAGAACATTTACACTTATTCACACCATACATTTAGTAAACAATAATCTATGTTCCCCATACCAAAAAAAGTATATGTTCCGAACTCAAATGCAGATCACTGCTGCAACGTAGCTAACAGTTAATATTAATAGTTACCTACTCCTCCCGCGAGGGAAATTCAGTATTTTCAGCCCAACCCAGTTAATATGCTGCCCACAAGGAGCGCGTGAGCAATTAGGGGTTAAGAGTCTTGCTCAGGGACACACTTCGACATCTCTACCCTGGCCTGCAATCGAACCTCTGGGACAACTAGGGACTCTGGTTCCCCAGGCGGGCTCCCTAACCATTCAGCTATGGCCGCCCCATGCTGTGAGTGCCTGCAAAGCGGGCACGATCCCTAGATGTGAGTGGCCCGAAGGGCCGCAAGCTTCTAGTAGGTAGAATAAAAGTGCAGCGTGACTGTGCCCAAACAGAGTGTTTCTACATTGCAGTGTGGATACTTTTACTTAAAATATAGAGTACTTCATCCAAAGCTTGTTATAGTAGGCAAATAAAGGAATTAAGCTAGAAGTAAGGTGCTCTGCAATCCAGTGCTGGGTCTAAAGAAGATATACTAAATGATACGAATGTGAAACAGACAGATAATAACAATGATAAATAGGTGTGGCAATGGTGAGGAGCAGATCTATCACAGGTTTGGGTAAAACGGTCACTGCTTCACCAACAGGCTGGCAGAAGGGAGGCGTAGGGAGAAATCTTCCGTCAAGCCCGTAAGGGCATGGTCACACTGCACTTTTATTCTACCTATGAGGGCAGATTCTGCCAATGCATTTCAATGGGAATGGATAGTAGGCTATTTTCAATACCTTGGATATGAATGTGAAACAGACATATGTAAACACAACTGGTTGGCAGAGGCATACAACTGCCATGTAGTATTTCTAGTCGTTGCAGACAAGTTTTGGAGGTGAATTGAATTTTATTGTTGCAGAAAAGGGTGTCCGTTGTTCAAATTAAAGTACCTACCAGCTGTTTGGAGATGTCACAGACAGCAGTATCGATTCCCTCCTCATGTCCTTCTGAAATGAAAACCACCATTTACAATCTAGGCATTTAGCAGACACTCTCAATCCAGCTATTTACAGTAAGCGATAACAGCACAAGGTAAATACATCAAATGCATAGAAGTAGTAATGTTAAAACTTAGATAAACCAAGGACCTTATAACAATTGTAGGGGGTCAACAGTTCAAATATGATTATTTAGGGGGTTCCCATTTAAAATATGATATTTTAAGGGGTCTGCAGTTCAATTATGATTATTTTAAGGGGTCCCCAATTCAAATATGATAATTTTAGGTGGTCCCCAGTTAAAATAAATAATTATTTTAGGGGGTTATGGCCTGAAAAGGTTGAGAACCACTACGCTATGCAGCTCTCACACCAAAGTCTCACCGGCACCCATGTAAGGAGGTGTCAGTCAGTACTTGTACATTTAATGCACATAGGCCTATATGGAGATCCATGATGTCATCAGTATACAGTATGCCCATGCATGGGCATACCCCTTTTGTACCCATATATGGATCTGACTGATTTGTTAGTGCCTGATGCCATGACAACACATTGAGGTTAGAAAACACATGTATAATGATTGTCTTTTACCGTAAGGATCAGAATCAGAACCTTCCAGATCTGTGGGGTCTTTGGGGTTGGTCTGAAGAGAAGGAGAGCAAAGAACATTTACACTTATTCACACCATACATTTAGTAAACAAACGGGCAATCCTAATTCAGGTGCCCACTTGTCCAGTTGTCCATGGGGCCCCTAGTGCCCAGATGTCTCCACCCCTAAGTGCCTACTTTTCCAGGTTCCCACTTGTCCAAATGCCCACATGTCCAGATGCCTAGCCATAACATAAATATGGTGCCCAGATTTCTCTAGTTCCCCCCTGACCCCCCCCCCCCCCCGGTATTTGTAATTTCTCCCATTTATGTTCCGTTGTGTGAGTTAAATTTAGGCCTACTGCACTTTTGGATGAGATAGTTTTTTTTTTTTTTTTTTTTTTTGTGGGGATGGGGAACACAGCTGGGATGGGGAACACAGATCATTTTTTGTGGGTGTGAGTGGGGAACATAGAACCTCTGGAACATAGGTACAGTCCCCTACATTGCAGTGTTGATACTTTGACTTAAGTAAAACATTGAGTACTTTACCCAAAACTTGTTATAGTAGGCAAATAAAGTAATTAAGCTAAAACTATGGTGTTCTGAAATCCAGTGCTGGGTCTAAAGAAGATATACTAAATGATGTGAAACAGACAGATATAAACACAACTGGTTGGCAGAGGCATACAACTGCCCTGTAGTATTTCTAGTCGTTACAGACACGTTTGGGAGTTTAATTGAATTTTATGGAGGCAGAAAAGTGTGCCCAATGAATTTTGTTAAATTAAGAATGATGAATAGATAGCTAGACAAAGCAAATATCTACCAGCTGTTTGGAGATGTCACAGACAGCAGCATCGATTCCATCCTCATGTCTTAAAGAATAACCACTTGTCACTTCAATGCATTCTGAAATGAAAACCCCAATTTACAATTACAATTTACGATCTAGGCAGAAAGCAGATGCTCTTAATCTAGCGATTTACAGTAAGCGATAACAGCACAATGTAAATGCATCACATGCATAGAAGTAGTAATGTTAAAACGTAGGTAAACCAAGGAACTATTCAATAAAATCAATAAAATCAAAAACATCAATAATCTGTACATATAAGCACAACGCTAAAGCAATAATAGATGTCAGTATAACCTTGTAGCATAACAGTGTGATGTTACATTATCCCCTTGAGAGCAAGGTGATGCGTATGTAGCCCCCACAGTTAGTACCAGCCATGAACCAGCAACAACAGCCCTGCTAATCGGGCTCAGCCCTATTAGCACGACTGGTTGTGCGTTGGACTGGCGAGTGGGAGTCCCGGGTTCAATCCCCGCTTCCGCGTATCACTACAATCTGGCGTTGTCGGCAGGATGAGGAGCGCAATATCCTCGCGTGAGCGACAGGTCCGCGTCGTGTGCGGTGGTCCGTGGCGTGAAGTGTGAAGCGCGAGGGCACGCTCCCCAAAGATCAGGGGGGTGATTGTAGCCCCCACAGTTAGTACCAGCCATGAACCAGCGACAATAGCCCTGCTAATTGGGCTCAGCCTTATTAGCATGACTGGTTGTGCGTTGGACTGGCGAGTGGGAGTCCCGGGTTCAATCCCCGCTTCCGCGCTTCACTACACGTACATCCTTTCCAAGTGCTGGTGCTGGGCTTGTGTATTTCACTGAATACACTGTTGAGCTGAACTACATGGCCCTAAGCCAGGGGTCCTCAATAGGCGGCACCGCCGACCGGACCCAGGACGAATTATAGTAAAAAAAAAAAAGGTGGAAAAACATCTCCATGTTTTTGTTTCCACTTCTCGTATTCATTCACTTTCATTGCATGCGCTGAGTGTGTGTGTGAGAGAGAGAGAGAGACAACGACGCGCTGATTGGCTGATGCCGGGCAACAAAGTATTATGGGCTGTCATGTCTTTGACAATGATGCGCTGATAGGCTGTTGCTACAGACCGCGGAAGTTTTCGGAGCAGCAACAACAGCAGTAGCTTCAGCCACCAACAATGCAACTAGTTATAAATCAATGGGGTTTCATTCACGCAAAACATCATCAACGTGAAAACGTTTGCAGGATTGTAATCTTATCTCCAGAGTTTGTCGCGACGTGCCACGGCCCGACGGCCCGTGACGGCTGCCTCTCTTTCTGCATGGATGTTGTTCTCCCATGGTTCTCCCCACCGGGGGAAATGGATGTGCTGTGTGGCAGCGCGCCGCATCCAGTTGGGGTTACCGTGCGGCACTTAACGTGCATCGATACCACGATGCGACGCTGCGCAGCCGTCCGCGTTCAGTGTGTGCTCCCCTGTCTCTGACGCGCGACACCTTGTTTTCATATCGATATTCACGTTGCGACACAAGCATAAATTATTCGAAGATTATCCCAGTTTGTTAAAAGAAACCAGAGCACTAGCGCAAAATATCTCTGCTCCATTGAACATTCTGTTCTCCCTGCTTTAATGGGTTGTTTCTCTTCAATCAATAAGGCCCCCAAATGATTTTGGAGGAGTCCCCAGCCCAGATGACAGTGAAGTCATAATTTAAGGACCCTTTTAATAAAGAAAGAAACGGGAAAAGACCATTACTGCATGAAGCCTGGTGGTCGAGGTTATTACTGTATCAACAAACTACTACTAAAAAAAAAAAGAAAAACACATCAGCCATTGTAAAAAAATAAAATAAGAAAGGGATCCCTAATTATGTAAGATGAACAATAATGAGGGCAAGTGGCCATGACTGAGGGCAAGTAGAACATGACCTGTACTTTCCAGACGGACAAGTGCCTCTGAGACCATGGTGTCAACCCCTGGTTGGTACTTTCTTGTATCTTAGCCTACTATTTAAGATTGACCGACATAATAAAAATAAGCGAATATAAATATATAAAAAAATATATATATATATATATATATATATATATATATATATATTTATATATATATATATATTTATATATATATTAATTGTTTTATTTTTTCCCCGGACCCGGGCCTGTTTCAAAAAAATATGTGTGGACCTTCAAGATTTGTATTTGAGGACCCCTGCCCTAAGCTCTAAGTACTCAACTGATTTTAACTATAATGGTATCTTGAAAACTATTATGGTCATGTGATGTGTCATGTGACTCACAATCCTAGAAAAGGAAGACAGTGACTAATGATTACCACCTGATGAAGGCCAGCTGATGGCCAAAACCCCGTCAAACTTTGTTTTAAATATTTTAATCAACACTGCGGAGCATCAGCTGTTGTGCGGACTTCCATTCTTTTGAATCTTTTTAACATTATCACCTTGTATCATAACAGTGTGATGTTACACCACACCTTTAAATGAAAGGTTACATTGTGATTGTCTCTGTACCTTTGGGTTTGGTAATGAATTACAAGTGCCAATTGAAATATGATTATTTTAGGTGGTCCACTGTTCAAATATGATTATTTTAGGTGGTCCCCATTTCAATTCAAATATGATTATTTTAGGTGGTCCCCAGTTCAAATATGATTATTTGGAGCCATTATCCCCTTTCCCCCACTTTGACTATTTGTGAATAAATCTGCCCTTGTGGGCTTTCACCAACTACTGCCTCCTCCTTTGCTGAGCTTTTGGGTCAAACTTAGACGAGTCATAACACATAAGCCCATGATTGCATAATTGTATGCCATGCATGGGCATACCCCTTTTGTGCCCATATATGGATCTGACGGATTTGTTCGTGATACCATGACAACACACTCCATATGTGTATTGATGGTCGTTAATTGTACCTTCAGAATCAGAATCAGAACTTTCTAGGTCTTTGGGGTTGGTCTGAAGAGAAGGAGAGCAAAGAACATTTACACTTATTTACACCATACATTATACATTATACATTGTACATTATAATGTAGGTGTTATTATGCTAATGAAGGCAAGGTGTTCCACAGTAACTTAATGTTGAAGTAGTAGTGAAGGAACTGACTAGAATAATCAACACACTTCAGATTGTTGGCAGAATCCACCTTCACCGGTAGAATAAAAGTAAAGTGTGCCCAAACGGTGTTTCTACATTTAGTCGGGGGCCTTAGGGTTTGTTTGTGCTAATCAGTCTGAAAGCGGCACATTTTGCAAAGATGTAGCCCAGGACATGCTCTAACGATTTAGCTAGGGTGCCCGAGTCGGCGACCTTCGGGGTCGCCACAGCGGCCAAATCAAGTCGACTTTCTATGCAGGAGGAAAATACCCCAAAAAGCGGCTTTAAGTAGGATGTGAGGGTTTTGTCCATTGCCAGCATTTGTTTTGCACAAAAAGCATTCCTTGGGTTAAAATGGCCCTACAAAATGCCCACAAAACTGTGAAAAGTGATGACTCATCAGTCATCATCACTAAACCATCATTTTATGGGGCCATTTTAGCCCAAGGAAAGTTCTTTTTTTTTTGCAAAACAAATGCTTGCAATGGATTCAGAATCATGACAAACCCCTAGTTAGACCCCTCACATGTTATTTAAAGCAGATGTTTTCCTCCTGTAGTACAGTGTATAGATGGGAGCCCAACTTGATTTGGCCGCTGTGGAGACCCTGAAGGTCGCTGACTCGGGCGCCCTAGCTAAATCATTAGAGCATGCCCTGGGATATATCTGTGAAAAATGTGGCGCTTTTAGACTGATTAGCACTAAATTACCATTCTATCTCCCTAAGGCCCCCGACTAATTGCAGTATTGATAATTGTACTTAAGTAAAACATTGAGTACTTTATCCACCACTTGTTATAGTAGGCAAATAAAGGAATTAAGCTAAAACTAAGGTGCTCTGCAATCCAGTGCTGGGTCTAAAGAAGATATACTAAATGATATGAATGTGAAACAGACAGATGTAAACACAACTGGTTGGCACTGGCAGAGGCATACAACTGCCCTGTTGTATTTCTAGTCATTACAGTCAAGTTTGGGAGTTTAATTGAATTGTGGAGGCAGAAAAGGGTGCCCATTGAGTTTTGTTAAATTAGGAATGATGAATACACAGCTATACAAAGTAAGTACCTACCAGCTGTTTGGTGATGTCACAGACAGCAGCATCGATTCCCTCCTCATGTCTTGTAAAAACACCACGTGTCACTTCAATGCATTCTGAAATGAAAACCACCATTTTATGCTCAAAGCAAAAGCTAACAGGCCTATGATAAATCACCAGCATGCATTACATGAAACCCAGGCAACATTCTCATATATAATTTGGTATAGTCGGTGCAATTGGGAGGGGAGAAATTGCAACATTCTTGCATATTTAATGAATGCGTTTGCGCTCACACTGTCAACCGCTTGCAGCAAGGAACTGCATTAGACCACGTCTGTCAACGGGACATCTCTGCTGCGTAATAATACCCTCTCCCCCTGGGTTTACAAATTCTTCTACCCACAACCCTTCATCGGGAGCAGGACCCTGTAGTACCACCAGGACCGCAACGCAAAACGTGTAGCGCGGGTGGTATTTAAATAGGCCTACATGCTGTTGGGCACGGGTGGCCAAAACATTTTAACCAGCAGCGGGACTGCAAAATCCAATAAACCATATAGCCTATAGAGCTTGTATATTTGTGCAGAGGAGAACGTCTCTCTCATCTCTCTCCACCCTCCCTCCCTCTCCACGTGTAATATGCGTCTCCGTATTTGGCACAGAGAGTGAGCGAGAGAGACATGAAAACTGTTACACTCCTTTCAATTCTATTTTGTTCTGATTGTATTGTAGTGTACACTTCTACTTTGGCAATGTAAAGTGTTTTCTCATGCCAATAAAGCCCTCCTCTGCGGGAGGGAGCAGTGGTCATTGAGGGGACAGGCGGTAATGGTCAGAAATCTAAGCGGATGGTCAGGAGTGGAAACCTGCTATGTTTCATTGCCTGCATTTGAGGCGGATGTATTCACACTAAACCGTATGCTGTAGCGAATCGGAACCACAGTTTTTTTGTGGATTTGCATTTGTTTCTTTGATTCGCAAAAGAATACGGACGGATGCGTCTTCACACATGCCCAAACGATGCGCATTTTCCAACAAAATGCTACAGGATTTGCTTTAATCGCAATAAAATGTGCCTGTGCGAATGTGGCCTAAGTTACAATGTGGTCCATATTTTACATTTATTATATACATTACTACATGTAGCAATTTTGGGCAGATACTGTATGCCTAAAGTATAATTTGGAATTTGCTGTAAATGGATTTTAGATATAGATTTGCCACTATAATACATTTCTCCCATATGCTGTTTGCTCAAAATGAAGCTTTTGTGAAAGTTCAACAAGGAAGACATTTCCACTGTTTTATTCTTTTTACTGAGGATTACAGCCCTGTTCAGATATAAAAGCATGAAGCTATGAGCACAATACTAAAGCAATAATAGATATTATGACTGACAGCTGTCAGGTTTAATTATTGATCATTATAAATACATTCTTTTCAACTTGAGCTCTCTTTATGGAAGTACATGTTTTGTATTAACAACTTGAAATAAGTAATATAAGAGTATATCTGACTACAAAGGTAGATTTACCTCCAAACGAAGGCCTCTCATTGGCCTCAGGGTCCCAGCATCTCTTCATGAGGTCGACCAGATCTTCTGATCCAGCTGCTTTCTGGACATCTAATTTGTGAAGATCGGGTCTGTCTCCCATTTTAATCCTGAAGGTCATCAAGTCCTGAGCCACCCCTACATAAAATACAGGAAACATATGTTTGTGGTTGATATGGTGTGCATGCGTGCGTGCGTGCGTGCGTGCGTGCGAGTTAATCATTTACCTGGATAAGGACTCTCTCCAGTAAGAATAGTCCAGAGCAGTATACCGTAGCTAATAAAAAGGGCGAAAGCATTAGAAAAAGGTTTACCAAGGTTTTCACTCGTATTTGTAACATGTATTTGATGACTCCATATCAACAGCACTCCTTCTAGAGTTCACCTGTAGACATCATAGGATCGAACACGGTGGTATGTATCTTCAAAAGCCTCAGGGGGGGTGTAGGCGAGGGTGCCTCCTTTGTTTTCACCTTTGGTCGACTTAACACTGTTGGACACCGTAGTCAAGCCAAAATCTGCTATCTATTGAAAGAAACAGGACAAAAGAGCTTTTTATGAACAGCTTCCACCAGGCTACCATCAGACTGTTGAACTACTCGACTTCAACAGTTTACTTCAAACTTTCCTCCCTTCATGTTCCTCTGTGCAAACTTTACTTTCCCTATACTTTTCAATGTAATTCTAACTGTGAAGTTTCTGCCAAAAGTGTTTTTTTTTTACGTTGTATACCCAATGCTATGTACCAATGTGTTAACACTTTCAGCCTTATGTTCAACCTCATGTACACACTGTATCTGCTACTCTGCTGCCTGCCCCTAAATAATGCAAATAATCGGTTGTATGGAAAGTAGTTGTGCAATTTTGAGAGGGAAAACTAAAAAGAGGGGGTCTAATTACTTTTCCATTCCATATAGCTACTCTTAGTCTATCGATAAATGTGTGTAATCTCTGTTCATGTCAAGGTGTGGGTTTGTCCACGTGTTGAAATATAATGTCCATATATTTACTAAAGAATCACACCTCTATTGACACGTTTCACACAGATTTAATGTCTTTGCTAAATAGTTACTATATCGATTTTAAATCATTGAATCGAATTGTATCGTATCGCCACAAATGAACCAATATTGTCCATGTATCGTATCGTCAACCATGTATCATGATGCGTACCGAATCATTGTTCAAATATATCGTTACACCTCTAATAAATACAAACCTTGGCATTGAAGTTGGCATCCAGTAGGATATTGGCTGGTTTCAGGTCCATGTGCACAAGGTCTCTCTTACTGTGGAGGAAGTCCATGGCCAGCGCCACCTGGTGGGCCAGACGGAAAGCCAGGGGCCAGGGAGGAGGTTTAGACAGGGTCTGCAGAAAGGACTGCAGGGAGCCTCTCTCCATCAGCTCCATCACTATACCATGTCTCTTTTTAGAACCATGGCAAGGGACCCGGCCCCGGAACATCCCATAGACTCTGGGTACGTACTGTTGGTCGGCAGCTTCCATGTAATCAGCCTCTCGACACAGGCCAGCATACAAGGTACCAGAGCTGTTAGGAGGAAAGAGACAAGCAGAGTACAACCAGTTACATAAAACTGAAGATTATGAAATAAGAGATTCATGTAAATCAACATTAATTCATAATGATTATCTCCACCAGGCCAGAACATATTTTTGCTTCTACCTACAAATCTACACATTTTGTCCAAACCACAAAAATCCACTTTCTCTCTGTACCTCCAGAAAGCACCCAGGGGGTCCCCGGGGGCCCAGCCACCGTGCAGCCGGGAAAAAAGATATGGGAAAATAGTCTAAAGTAGCCAATCATACATGTGACCTGACGGTCGCTTATCTCCCGATTAGGGAGTCTTACTGGTTCCTATATGCATAGGCGATTCTAGCCTCTTCCAGCAGGGGGTGCACGACCTCTATTACCTCATGCACGCGCGCGCGTGCCCGAAAAAAATTGCGGATATTAGCGGTTTTGTAATGTTGTTTTAGCGGATTTCTGCAGTTAATTTTGTACCCAAATGTAACACAATATAAACAAAAAAAAGTGTAAAACAGGTGCTTCTTTTTCTAGACACCATATGTCTATCTATAGGATTTATTTACTTATTTTGCAGACAGAGGCAGCACAGCCAGGACATATAAAGCCAAACATCAAGTTAATCATCATTCATCAAGCAATCAAGCAGTCATTTACATTGGTGGTGTCATCATCTGCCGTTTGTTTTTCAGCTGTGCTGTCAGAGACGTTCAGACAGTCACTGTGATTGGTTGAGAAACCAGTAGTCCTATTACCTCCCGCCCCCCATTTGCTGTGATTGGTTTAGAAGTCATGCTATGGGTGCTTCAAAGGGTCAAAAAAGGCGAATTTGAGATGTTCTTCTTCTAAATCATATTGCGTGTTTATTATGATCAAAAAAATCAAAATGGCCGCCTGGCGGCCAGGGGGTGCACGTGCACCCTAGGACACCCCTTAACACACGGGTGACTAACCGGTCCTTTAGGCCGATTTTGAGATTTCAAAGTGCAACTAGAAAAGAAAATTTCTAAGAAATTTTAAGTGTGCCTGCAGCTCGCTAAGTCTGTGCAACCTTGTGTAGCGGTTGGTGTTAGCATTAGCGTTATTAACATTAGCATTTTTTTGCATAAACGTTAACATTATTGTTCTTCATATGACACCACCCACATGTCTGTACGACAAACGGTTCACGAGAAAACGGGTCACTTCCTGTTTGGTGAGGGGCACTTCCTGTTTGGCGAAATAGGCCCCAATTAAGTTTAAGGACTCTTAATCTTGTCATTTGACGCAACCCGCGTGTCTGTATGACAAACGGTTCACGAGATCAAGGGTCACTTCCTGTTTGGTGAGGGGCACTTCCTGTTTGGCGAAATAGGCCCCAATTAAGGTCATGGACGATTAATGAATTAAAGCTGCAAGCAGCGATGATCAGGCCCTCGCAGCTCTACCCACGTCACAAGGCCAGCAGCCAATCAGAAACCAAACAGGAAGTCAGCCATTTCGACTAATTAGTGGCGTTTTGGAGCATTTTTGGCCGTTATCACGGGTCGCACTTTAACGACAGTTTTTTGAGAAAAAATTGTTTTGTGAGAAAAAAAATTTGAGAAAAAAACTTTTTTGAGAAAAAGAAATTTTGAAAAAAAAATTGTGAGAAAAAAAATGTGAGAAAAAAAATGTTGAGAAAAAAATAATTTTGAGAAAACAATTTTGAGAAAAAAAAAATTGAGAAAAAAAAAATTGAGAAAAAAATTTTTTGAGAAAAAAAAAAATTGAGAAAAAAAAGTTGAGAAAAAACATTTTTTGAGAAAAAAAAATTTTTGAGAAAAAAAATTGAGAAAAAAAATTTGAGAAAAAAAAATTTGAGAAAAAAAAAATTTTGAGAAAAAAAAAATTTGAGAAAAAAAATTTGAGAAAAAAAAAATTTGAGAAAAAAAAATTTGAGAAAAAAATTTTTTGAGAAAAAAAAAATTTGAGAAAAAAAAAATTGAGAAAAAAAAAATTGAGAAAAAAAAATTGAGAAAAAAAGAAAAGGTATGACACCAGCCGCAAGTCTGTACGACAAACGGTTCATGAGTTATAGAGGCACTTCCTGTTTGGTGAAGGGCACTTCCTGTTAAAGAGGGGGCGAGGCTTAATCAATTACAGCTCATCCCTATTGGTCGGAAAAAGACCAAAGTTGTGTGAGCATTTTACATTTTAAATGACGTTGCTAGGCAAAAGTATGGCAGAGTTATGTGGCGCCAAAGTTTCTGGGTTTTTTTCGGAGTCCCCCATTCAAAGTCAATGGAGTTTTTGGGCGTTGTTTTTTGCGAATTACATCGCAATCGGAAAGCGGATCGGAAAGAAAAGTAATAGCACACCATTCCCGGCCGAGCCGCACATTTTGATGTATATATTGCGGGGGTGGCGTAAATCGTGCGGCAGTTATTACGTGCCGAAGTTTCCCCCATTCTAAGTCAATGGGGTTTTTTGGCGTCGTTTTTTGCGAATTACGTCGCAATGGTAACGCGGATCGGAAAGAAAAGTAATAGCACACCATTCCCGGCCGAGCCGCACGTTTTGATGTATATATTGCGGCGGTGGCGTAAATTGTGCGGCAGTTATTACGTGCAGAAATTCGTGGCGAAAGACTTAATGACTTAATTAATGACTTAAGTATGGCGGATTACAATAAGTGTTTTGCTATTGCATAGCAGGCACACTTAATAACTCTCCCTGTGAAGGTCTCAGAAATGTCCCCTTCCATGACTTTTCCTAAATACTCAAGATATATGTTCTCGTTTTTTTTCCCCTTCTGAAACGTTTCCTAATTATGAAATAAAATACAATTATACCACTCTGACGGTAATTATCGGCAGAATAGACCGCTCTCCCCCATTCTCCCCCTCCTAAGAGAATTCACACGTTTAGCGCTCCCGTTGTGCGCCTTTGTTCAAGGTAATGGATCATTTGCATTTCACTGTCAGCTTAGCAAAGACATTAAAACCACTACCTGGAAATATTTTATTTCATAAATAGTATCAATATAATATTAATTATGAGAATCGCTATGGTGTATATAATGTAGGCCTATTATTATTATTTTAGCCGTGCATGAGCAATCATTTGCGGGGAGATGATGCTCTTGCTGACCGGGAGAAGTGCGACGCTGCTGCCACTGCACAGCGTGTTTCTAAAAGCTAAGCATCATTTCAGCTAATAATACATATAGGCCTAAAGAACAACTGGGTGATCTATAAGTTATCGGCCAAAATGAATATCTTGTATAGATATGCCTACACGGCACACGATGCGCACACGCTGATCAAACAGTATAGGCACCCGACACTTGTGTCCTGCACGTTTAATTTCTAATGGATAATCATTTGCTTTTTATTGTTACATGCCTAAGCAAAAAACACTACGTGAACATTTTACAGAGTGAAGAGAATGTGAATTATCTCTCTCTCTCTCTTTCTCTCTATATAGGCCTATAGATCGCATCACGCTGCAACGCTTTGTGCCGCGTTGTGCAGAGTTGAACAGCGCGATGGATATAAATAAGTGTCAAAGACTCAAAGTGAACTTTTATATTAGCCTACTCCAAAGGTGCAGAGATTGTTGACAAAATGTTACATAACGTCCATCATATTGAAGTGGTTTGTTTCTCAACTCAAGTGAAAACTAAGAGATGCACGCAGGCTGACGCAGCACAAACCAGGCGCCGTCAGCGCAACAATAGAGTTGCGCATAAAAGCCGTGAATAAAATACATTTCTACCTTTAAAGTTTTCGGGGTCCGAGAAGAGTAGTCCTATGAACTTGTGTCTAATCCCTGAGTAGTGAGTAGGCTACAGTAAAGCAGAGAAAGACATAAGACAACAACTCCAGGTATGAGGAGTCCTTGTACAGGAGTGGGACAGGACGGGATTTATTTATTTATTTATTTATTTTTAAGATGTGTTGAGTTTTTGTTGAGTTCTGAACGCTTCGGAAAGGTTCTGTTTGGCTAAGTTATTGTATTTTTCGTTTCCTCTTATTTAGCTTATTATTTTCGTTGCTTTATAAGTTGTGTTTAGACCATTCTTTATTTGTTATTTCCCTTGTTTATGTAATTTCTTTGTTAACTTTGTGTTGGGCCACGGCTTCGCTCGCCACGGCTTCGCTCTAGTGAGCCTACTGATCAACGTTCTCTTTATAATTAACTAACTTATATCAATTTCTAGTAATAATAATAATAAAGTCGGGACATATATGAAAGCTTTGCCAAACAAATGTTTAATTATATAAGCTCACAAACTGTGTGGCTATGGTGAGCTTGTTGTCCCGTCGTATTTTGAGAGGTCAATTGAAATGCTAATTCACATTTGGAAGACAATAGAACCCCCGCCGGCAGCAGGGGGAGGAGGTGTTGCGCAGCTCGGCCAAAAGGGAGAAAATCTAACGGTCTAAATGAACGGTAAATGCAGGCGGAGGGGTAGTTTTTTCAGTTCAGTCACCCAAGTGTTAAAATCGCCTATGCCTATATGTAAACGACATCTCATCTGCAATCTGTTCCTCTTCGCGGATGACTCGGCTCTCCTTGTCTCAATGACAACAAACTACCAGTAAGACTCCCTAATCGGGAGATAAGCGACCATCAGGTCGCATGTAAAAATAGGCCTGTTGGTGGCGCTAAATGGTATAGATCCTTGTTCATGACATGACTCTAGACATACTGTGTACCGCTTTGCGTGACTTTAGGGCAGAATCTGTAGGAGCAGTGTCCAAAAATGTGTTTTTAGGTAGATAGATAGATATATACCTTTATTATCCCAAGGGGGAAATTCAGTTGTCCAGTTGTAGCACAGCAGTATACAGTTATTTACAAAGTTACAGAGACGTAAGAAAAGATAGATAAGAGGGGGAAAAAAACAAACAAAAACAAGAGCAGTACAGTACCAATAAAGAGAAGGTGCATCAATAGAGGGGGCGAATAATATATAAGTATATACATGTGTCTTACAAAAGAGACCAAAGCAGTCAATGCTAGTTAGTGCAAACAAGTATCTCACTGTCATTGTTAAACAAAGCAAAATACTCATAAACTACCAACACAACCTAATAGTGCAATGTCAAAAATCAGTGCGAAAAAAGAACAAAAACAAAAAGACAGCTCAGAGAAGAAGAAACTAGGAAGTGTGTCACCGCAAGACGCACATGAGCACTCTCCCTGGAAGGTCCTTAGAGGTCAAAGTCAATACAGCAATAGTTCCTTAGAGGTCAAAGTCAATACAGCAATGGTTCCGTCAAAAATCAGCCTGATGGTGGCGCTAGATGGGACAGATGCATTTTGATGCCAATGGCAGGACTTGTGAAGCTTTGAAATTGCACATCTGTATCTAACAAAATACTTCCTAAACGTCAAGGATGTCCACAATTACAACACCAGAGGCAGCTCCACTAATCATGTTCAACCCAGATTTGACTCTAAAAAAGGTTCAAATTTGTTCTCCTGCTATACCACTAGCATGTGGAACACCCTACCGAAGGGAGTGTAAATCCCCAACTTCCTTTAAAAACTGTCTGAAAAGTCATTTACAGGCGGCACTCAAGTCTTGTAATAGATTAACTGACTAATGTCTCATTCACATACAGAAAAGCCAAGCTAATGGTTTGCTTGGTAATTCAATGTATTCTCTATGCAAACCAGCTTTCAAAATTTCCAAGCTGGAAAAAAAGCTTGGAGTTTTTTAAAGCTGGTTTGCATAGAGAATACATTGAATTACCAAGCAAACCATTAGCTTGGCTTCTCTCAGTGTGAATGCAGCATACGCCCATATTTACTTCCCCTTGTCCACTGTAAATATATTTTCTTTCCGTTTCTTTTATTTTCTTCTTCATGACTGTTCTTGTTTTCCTATTGCTATTGATGATATCCTGCGCATAGTACTGTGTTCTATTTGTCTGTCATTCGATGTTATATGAGATACATAAAGGTTTCCTGTGTAAAAAAGCTGAAGAGCTTACTACAATCTCCTTTTAGCATGACCTTGTACCAGTGAACTGTAATGTCATTAAACTGTACCTTTATATGCAATTCTAATAATGTTTTCAATCAATCAGTCAGTCAGTCAGTCAGTCAGTCAGTCAGTCAGTCAGTCAGTCAGTCAGCCAGTCATGTGATCAAGATATATAAGTCAGATTTGTCAGATTCCAATTGGCTATTTTCCCCCCTAAGTTGTAGGATGCTTTGCATAACATGCCATGAATCATCAACACAGCATCCAATCTGCGCTAAATCTGAATCATTAACCCCAGGGCCAAAAGATATTTCAACTACATGCGCAAACAAATTAAATAAATGGCACTGTTTGTTGTTAACATGTCAGTCATGTGACAATGCCTTATATTTCTTACTAAAAACGCCAGATGTTATGAACTTAAAATCCAATCATCCCCAAATTGGAATCACATGTTGTGTGCACCTTCAAACCACTTTTACTTCTGCCCCTAGGGAGCAATACAAACGTGAACAGTCCCCCCTTCCCTCCCCCCGTCACAGCCATGGGTCTGTAGCCCGGCCTGGTGGAGATGTGTGCACTAAAAAGCCTACTTTTATTTATATTATTTATAATTTTGTTCACTGTCACCGTACCCATCATCAGTAATCAGCTTAATGACCACGTCGATGCCCAAGTCCTTGTGTTTGGCCTTGTAGACCACTCCAAAGCCCCCTGAAGACAGGTATTTCCACTCCACTAGGCTGGCATTGCCAAATGTCTCTCTGCCTCCCTGTGCCATCTCTCACCATCAGACGCCACGAAAGACTCCAATCTAGAGGGAAATAATCACAGGAAAATGTATTGCATTCATGCAATTTATCATTAAATCACTCTCGTACTTTTATTGTATGCCTACTTGTCTGCTGACAATGAATTCATGCTTCCTTTCCCATGATTAGCCATGATCATGAATATTACTGTAAACCCATGCTGTAAATGTACAGCAAAATCTGAACAGTAGGATACTGTACTAATATAATACAGCATAAGTATAAAAGTTGTTTTCAATCTGTTCTAATATGGAAACAGATATTCTCTCAGGTAACTGTAACTCAGGGGGAGCGATTAACCTATTTACACAGCGTTATTATATGACATAATGTAACACTGTACAATGTAACAAAAGCAGCTGCAGGATGCCTTGAATGAAAAAGTAATTTGAGCTAGAAAGCAAATATGAAGCATTTCCTTGACAAAGGAATTCTATTTCTTAAAGAGGTGGTGCCATAGTTTTGTGCTGTTTTGTATGTGTCTATGGAGTTGACATTAATCTTTTCTTCCGGTCGCCAAAATAAAAGCCTGGGTTTCCGAGGCTAACATTGATCTAAGAGACCACCGGGTGTGGTCATTTTGGCTGTGCCTTGATAACCTCGCCTACCAGGCTTTCTGGGGGAAAGCCTGGTGTTCGTTCACAACAGGCCGATTGGTTTCCGCCTAAAGCGCGGAAACCACTAGAACTTCTAGAAGAAGCGGCGTCGCTTTGATTTGGTTCCCTCCGTTTGTTTCCCCAATCCCTATTAAAATGCTCGAGTAGCCTAGTGTAGTCTTGCCAGTCGCTAACAGTTGGACTAAATCACTAAAAGATGCATACCAAACGATTTTTTTCAAAGCAAAACTACTCTGCATCAAGGAGTATATTAGGTAAGCCCTAAAAGTATGTCCTTGAGCGCAGGGGAATATTTTGGGTTAAAACTGAATCCGGCTTGATCTTTCCGGCAAATTGTAGTCCTTTGAGTACTACAACATGACGCGTTGTGGTTTCCGCTCCAGACCGGTTACAACCCCGAAAAGTGAAGTGATCCCAGACTAGTGCCTTGATGTGGTCTTAATGCCTGATTTTATACTTGGTTGCATGCTAAAAAATAGCAGATCTCCAATCTCACAACGCGGTGTTATGAGCTTGTGGGTGTTTTTCCGCAACCAAAAACAAAATGACTTGCCTTTTAGTTCTACTGTATCTCTCCTCTTCTCCCTACCTGACATCTGTCTATTTTATAGACAAAATTGACAATACACAGTATTTAGTCTTGTTTTAGTCATCATAGCTTAGTTCTTATTTTGTTTTATTTCATTTTCATCAGCGGAAAAAAGGTAGATCGACATTGTGTGTGCGGGTAGCTCAGTCGGTGGAGCTCTCTGCTCTTGCCTTTGGATCATAAGGTGAGTAAGACGCTGAACACCTGATAGCTCCAGATGAGCAGGGAGGTGTTTCACCAAACCTAGATTATAGGCACCAGTAAGACTCCCTAATCGGGAGATTAGCGACCGTCAGGTCGCAGCGTGATTTTAGGCCAACATGTGTAGGATCAGTGTCCAAAAATGTGTTTGAAAAAATCGGCCTGATGGTGGCGCTATATGGGACAGATCCATGTTGATGAGATGAGTGTAGACATACTCTGTACCGATTTGCGTGATTTTAGGGCAAAATCTGTAGGAGCAGTGTCCAAAAATGTGTTTGAAAAAATTGGCCTGATGGTGGCGCTATATGGGACAGATCCATGTTGAAGAGATGAGTGTAGACATACTGTGTAGCGATTTGCGTGATTTTAGGGCAAAATCTGTAGGAGTAATATCCAAAAATGTGTTTTAAAAAATCGGCCTGAAGGTGGCGCTAAATGGAACAGATCCATGTTGATGACATGAGTGTAGAGCAAGTGTGTACCGATTTGCATGATTTTAGGGCCAAATTTGTAGGAGTAATGTCCAAAAATGTGTTAGAAAAAAATCGCCTGAAGGTTGCGCTATATGGGACAGATCCATGTTGAAGAGATGAGTGTAGCATACTGTGTACTGATTTGCGTGATTTTAGTGCAAAAAATTGTAGGAGCAGTGTCCAAAATTGTGTTTTGCAAGAATCGGCCTCATGGTGGCGCTAGAAGAGGGGCATGTGACAATTGAAGGTTGTAGTTTGGCAGGCAAGGAGTAAGTGTGCAAAATTTGGCATGGATCGGGGCAACAGTTGCGGAGATATGAGCAGGGCAAAAGTGTGACGTGTGACGTGTGACAGACTCACAGACGTGACGGACAGCTGGTCGAGGTTTTGACAGTAACTGCGACCTGACGGTCGCGATAAAGCCTGGATTCATCAGCTGAATTATCTTTACCAGTTAACCTGGACATGTTACGCCAGAACTCGGTTCCATGTTATTCCACATTAGTTGCGACCGTAGGTCGCAGTTACTTTTACACTCTCATACTATCCAAACCTCCACCAGCCGTCAGTCCGTCTGTCCTTCCGTCACGTCACTCGTCACACGTCACACTTTCCCCCTACTCATATCTACGCCACCGTTGCCCCGATCCATGCCAAAATTTCCACACAAACTCCTTGCCTGCCAAACTACAACCTCCAAGGACCCCCGGAGCTCCAGGGACCCAGGTCCTTGGGGGACCCCCAGGTGTAAAAAATGACCAAATGTGCAAAAATGACTAAATGACCACCCCAACGGGGCTGCTCACAGGGAATTCCCGGGGACCACCGACTCTTGGTGCTCCAGAACGGATGCAAAAGTGGTGGCGCCCCCAGTGGAGGACCCCCTCCACTGCAGCTCACATAAAATGCCTTAACTCGGGCTAGGAGCGACCGGGAGAGCCGGGGCCGGTACCTATTCGTCCGCCTCGGCGGCGCGGAGACCCCACCCCTCATTTCTCACATGGCCCTCTTCTAGCGCCACCATGAGGCCGATTCTTGCAAAACACATTTTTGGACACTGCTCCTAAAATGTTTGCCCTAAAATCACGCAAATCGGTACACAGTATGTCTACACTCCTGTCATCAACTTGGATCTGTCCCATATAGCGCCACCTTCAGGCCGATTTTTTAAAACACATTTTTGGACACTGCTCCTACAATCTTTGCCCTAAAATCACGCAAATCGCTACACAGTATGTCTACACTCATCTCATCAACATGGATCTGTCCCATATAGCGCCACCTTCAGGCCGATTTTTTAAAACACATTTTTGGACACTGCTCCTACAATCTTTGCCCTAAAATCACGCAAATCGCTACACAGTATGTCTACACTCATCTCATCATCATGGATCTGTCCCATATAGCGCCACCTTCAGGCCGATTTTTTAAAACACATTTTTGGACACTGCTCCTACAGATTTTGCCCTAAAATCACGCAAATCGCTACACAGTATGTCTACACTCATGTCATCAACATGGACCTGTCCCATATAGCGCCACCATCAGGCCGATTTTTTCCAACACATTTTTGGACACTGCTCCTACAGATTTTGCCCTAAAATCACGCAAATCGGTACACAGTATGTCTACACTCATCTCATCAACATGGATCTGTACCATTTAGCGCCACCTTCAGGCCGATTTTTTAAACACATTTTTGGACACTGCTCCTACAGATTTTGCCCTAAAATCACACAAATCGCACAGTATCTCTACAGTCATGTAATCAAAACGCATCTGTCCCATCTAGCGCCACCATCAGGACGATTTTGGTAAAACAAACTTTTGGCCTATTTGTGGAGATAAGCGACCAATGGTCACAGTATGTCTACACTCATCTCATCAACATGGATCTGTCCCATATAGCGCCACCTTCAGGCCGATTTTTTAAAACACATTTTTGGACACTGCTCCTACAGATTTTGCCCTAAAATCACGCAAATCGCTACACAGTATGTCTACACTCATGTCATCAACATGGACATGTCCCATATAGCACCACCATCAGGCCGATTTTTTCCAACACATTTTTGGACACTGCTCCTACAGATTTTGCCCTAAAATCACGCAAATCGGTACACAGTATGTCTACACTCATCTCATCAACATGGATCTGTACCATTTAGCGCCACCTTCAGGCCGATTTTTTTAAACACATTTTTGGACACTGCATGCTCCTACAGATTTTGCCCTAAAATCACACAAATCGCACAGTATCTCTACAGTCATGTATTCAAAACGCATCTGTCCCATCTAGCGCCACCATCAGGACGATTTTGGTAAAACAAACTTTTGGCCTATTTGTGGAGATAAGCGACCAACGGTCGCTTATCTCCCGATTAGGGAGTCTTACTGGTTACCATGGAGATTAAGCTGTGAAGCTAGCCTGCCCCGGAGCAGGCTATACAGACAAGATTTGTTAATCCAGTGCCTTTTGGTTCAAGTATCGTGAAATGTTACTCTAATGACTCCAGTTGTAAACTAATATACCTTTTCCACAGTTAATTCAACACCTTTGTTGGTATAGGCCTATAGACTCGTTTTAATTACCCTGCATTAAAATGTGATAATAATAAAAAAATACAATAAGATATAACCAGTAAGACTCCCTAATCGGGAGATAAGCAACCGTCAGGTCGCCGCGTGATTTTAGGGCAAAATGTGTAGGAGCAGTGTCCAAAAATGTGGTTGAAAAAATCAGGCTGATGGTGGCGCTATATGGGACATCCATATTGATGAGATGAGTGTACACATGCTGTGTACCGATTTGCGTGATTTTAGGGCAAAAATTGTAGGAGATGGGTCCAAAAATGTGTTTTGCAAGAATCGGCCTCACGGTGGCGCTAGAAGAGGGCCATATGAGAAATGATGGGTGGAGGTTTTGGTTTGGCAGGCAAGGAGTGTGTGTGCAAAATTTGGCATGGATCGGGGCAATGGTTGCGGAGATATGAGCAGGGCAAAAGTGTGATGTGTGACGTGTGACAGACAGACAGACAGACAGACTGACTGACTGACTGACTGACTGACTGACTGACTGACTGACTGACTGACTGACTGACTGACTGACTGACTGACTGACGGACGGACGGACGGACGGACGGACGGACGGACGGACAGACTCACAGCTGGTCGAGGTTTTACCTAAAATCACGCTGCGACCTGACGGTCGCTAATCTCCCGGATTCAGTTTTAACCCAAAATATTCCCCTGCGCTCAAGGACATACTTTTAGGGCCTACCTAATATACTCCTTGATGCAGAGTAGTTTTGCTTTGAAAAGAATCGTTTGGTATGCATCTTTTAGTCCAACTGTTAGCGACTGGCAAGACTACACGAGGCTACTCGAGTATTTTAATAGGGATTGGGGAAACAAACGGAGGGAACCAAATCAAAGCGACGCCGCTTCTTCTAGAAGTTCTAGTGGTTTCCGCGCTTTAGGCGGAAACCAAACGGCCTGTTGTGAACGAACACCAGGCTAATCAAGGCACAGCCAAAATGACCACACCCGGTGGTCTCTTAGATTAATAATGTTAGCCTCGGAAACCCAGGCTTTTATTTTGGCGACCGGAAGAAAAGATTAATGTCAAATCCATAGACACATACAAAACAGCACAAAACTATGGCACCACCTCTTTAAGAAATAGAATTCCTTTGTCAAGGAAATGCTTCATATTTGCTTTCTAGTTCAAATTACTTTTTCATTCAAGGCATCCTGCAGCTGCTTTTGTTACATTGTACAGTGTTACATTATGTCATATAATAACGCTGTGTAAATACGTTAATCGTTCCCCCTGAGCTACAGTTACCTGAGAGAATATCTGTTTCCATATTAGAACAGATTGAAAACAACTTTTATACTTGAACCTCAGCAGCCCTGTTCTGGGGGGAACACTCACCAAACATAGCAGATCTACAAGCTCACAACGCATCCCAACACATCCCAACACATTCCTGACCTTTCTTTCCCAGAATTCATCGTCATTTACAGTAGTCAAGTATGCTGTATTATATTAGTACAGTATCCTACTGTTCAGATTTTGCTGTACATTTACAGCATGGGTTTACAGTAATATTCATGATCATGGCTAATCATGGGAAAGGAAAAGAGGGGGAAAAAACCAAACAAAAACAAGAGCAGTACAGTACCAATAAAGAGAAGGTGCATCAATAGAGGGGGCAAATAATATATAAGTAAATATACATAAAGTGTCTTACAAAAGAGACCAAAGCAGTCAATGCTAGTTAGTGCAAACAAGTATCTCACTGTCATTGTTAAACAAAGCAAAATACTCATAAACTACCAACACAACCTAATAGTGCAATGTCAAAAATCAGTGCAAAAAAAGAACAAAAACAAAAAGACAGCTCAGAGAAGAAGAAACTAGGAAGCGTGTCACTGCAAGACGCACATGAGTACTCTCCCTGGAAGGTCCTTAGAGGTCAAAGTCAATACAGCAATGGTTCCGTCAAGAATCGGCCTGATGGTGGCGCTAGATGGGACAGATGCATTTTGATGCCAATGGCAGGACTTGTGAAGCTTTGAAATTGCACATCTGTATCTAACAAAATACAGGCAAGGAGTGTGTGTGCAAAATTTGGCATGGATCGGGGCAACGGTTGCGGAGATATGAGCAGGGCAAAAGTGTGATGTGTGACGTGTGACAGACAGACTGACTGACTGACTGACGGACGGACGGACTCACAGCTGGTCGAGGTTTTACCTAAAATTATGCTGCCACCTGACGGTCGCTTATCTCCCGATTAGGGAGTCTTACTGGTAGACTTAGTTGTTTGACAACACTTTTATCTGCTCCTACGTTTGACCTTGTGTGTTGGTCCCTGGCTATGTCCCTATGTCCCTATTTCTGTATGTCCCTATGTCGCACTGAAGAGACACTTATTCATTCAGGCTTTTGGACAATAATGTGTTTTGTTTCTGTTTTGTTAAGCGCCTTGGGTTTTTTGAAAGGCGCTATATAAATTCAAGTTATTATTATTATTATTATTGTCCCTATTTCTGTATGTCCCTATGTCCGTATGCAGTACGAGACTAACGTCACAGAAAGTACGCATGAGGCCAACATCACCACAGCTGATGTCACGGACAGGCTCATGTATGGAGAAAACTGATGTCACAGATAGGCTCATGTATGGAGATAACTGATTTCACAGACAGAACAGCCCATACAAGGAGACATGCACGTGTGTGGTGTTTGATACCGTGTGAAGTAACGGTGCCAACCGCTCCCACATCTGGCTTTGTGTGTCTGAGCAGGGATTTCCATGCAAAGTGACTTCATTTGTCCGAATCTCCCCGTTACTAATCCCATCTCTAACCCTAACCCTTATAGAGCATTGCAGTTGAAGCCCCACCCCGTGCTCACTCTGGTGTCGGAAGCGTTTTCCCCATTCATTTCTTCCATAGACATTTCATAAAGTATTTATTTAAACGTTTTTAAGCCTCGGAAAAAGCTACCTTGGCTGGTTTTTATATCTGTGGTTCGAAATAAAGACTACACACCCTATCATTTCCGGGTCAAAAGTGTTTCACTTGTGCGCAATGAAAGGTTCCAGGCACTTCTGTTGCCTTGAATTGCTGTCGCCCCCTGGTGGAGGAGGTGTGTAATGTATATGTCACTGAATAGTGATTAGATGTGATGTAGGCCAGTGGTTCTCAACCGTTGACGGCCGTGGACGCGGGGCTGCACCCGCGGACACAAACGGCCGGCCGCGGACGCAGACTGCCGGCCGCGGACGCAAAACAAATTGGGAGTCTATTGTATGTATTTTTTGATGGAGAATTCAAATATGACCTTCATTTTTGGATAGAACAACTCTAACCTGCATCAATTGGTATTTTTTAATTGCCAATTGTACCCTATCCATCTAAATTCAATTATATATACCGATATATATATATATACACACATCTATACCTACCTACCTCTATACCTACCTGGACAGAGTGTGGACACATCTATCTATCTATCTATCTATCTATCTATCTATCCTTCACCTAGTCCAGAAGAGAGTTCAGCCTCAAGAACTTGCACACATGGAACTGTGTCATGGAACTAAACAGAGCTCTGTTAAATACTCACAATGAGTCTGATGGACCAATCAGAGTGGCGGTGGGGAGAGGGACCAATAATAGACAGAAACTGGATAATGCTTTATGTTATCATTCTAGCCTAGATGTGATTGTACATTTTAGGCATGGGGCCAATTCTGATATCTTCACAAATTGGTACCACCCAAGGTGATTTTTTACATTTTTGACTTCCTACATGTCTCCAGTTTACATTTTGTTATGATAACCCTTTCTGAGACCCAGCTTAACACCTTGACGTCCGAAATAGAATGGTGGTTGGTAGATTAGCCGTGACATTTCTATTATTGTATTGTGATCTGAGACATAATATTATGTTTATAAACATGACCCCGCAGCCCCTCCATCTTGAACAGCGCCGCTGTTTTTTCTTTTTTTTTTTCCCCAGGCCAGTAACTCACCATGATTTTCTCGATTTCCGTTGGGATAGAATGGGGGTTTTGGCCGATCGTCGATGTCCCCGTGCGTTTCGCGTGCGCGATCCTTTCACGTAAATGTCCCCGCAAATAGTCCATGTGTGACTGAAGAACAGAACTGAAAAGTTTCGCTAGCATAGCCCCAAGCATGGCTGCTGTAGGAGCTCGAGTGTGCAGACAGCAAACGGATGGCTGGGAGTAGCCTTGGAGAAGGAGAGGCGCTGACGTCACCTCTGCTTCATGCACGGTCTGCATGAGCTATCAGTGCACGAGTGGTGACTAGGGAAGGTTAGACGATCGCCGATTTTCGGATCAAAAGCTTTTATTCCGGTTTTAAAGACAAAGTCCGGGAATGTACGACGTGGCTGAGAGTCCCTGGGGGGATGTGCGATATAGTACGGTTTTAACATTAAGGGGCTCCCCGTGGCTT